>NW_020925676.1:1843190-1999761 GCF_003984885.1 Neopelma chrysocephalum
TATTTTATTTTATTTTATTTTATTTTATTTTATTTTATTTTATTTTAATTTAATTTTTTTCATGTAGTTTTGTAAGAATAGCTAGTTTTGGTGGTTTGTAGAGGTTTGGTAAGGGCTCTGTGTGTGTGTGTTCATATCCTCAGAACAGAATACTATTTTTACCTCTTTCAAACAGTTCAAATATGGTTCCCTGTTTACCAAATGCTTGATTTTCACTCCCATCCTCACATTTAAAGATAGCATAAATGAGACTTTTTTTTGTGTGTGTGTATTTCTTTGTGAAGTAGAGCCCTTCCCAAATCTTCGTTCGTGAAGCCTAGCCATGATGAGTTTGACCTGAACATATACAGTCTTGAACTTTCCATAGTGAGTCTTGTAGCCCATAGTAAAGATCTTTGAACTTACTTGGCTTCCCATAGCTACGCCAGGGTTACAGAACCCAAAAATATATTACTCCTCACCTGAAAAACGAAACAAACAAACAAAACAAAAACAAAAACATCAGCAAAACTTGCTGCATAGAAAAACATAAATAAGTTTGCTGATTTCTAATTGCACAATTTTCATTCTTGATGGGAAGATCTGTGGTACTTCTAATACACTCTTATTGAATCCTCATTCTTCAACAGCCAAATTAACTACTGCTTTCAAATAGTGTTATGCTCACAACATTTCATCTTGTTGTTTTTCTAATTTCTTACATTGTTTTCTCACCTTAATGGAAGGATTCATTTGCCTGTCAGCATGAGGATATAACAAACTACTGGAATGCAGCAGATGGAGCTCACGTATTGTGGCAACAGTACGTAACCCCGGTGTTCAAAGGCTCTTCGGTGTCTTCAGTATGTCTGCAGGGCAGTCAGATGGGACTGCAGCATATACAGCTGCACCAAAACTAACAGCAATCTGGATTTGTTGATACCAACAAAGAGAAAAGGGTTAGCAATCGGGTTTGTGAGGCTTGCACAGGACAAGGATAGCTAGCCCATGCTGAAGCCCTCAGGACTGACACTGCTGGCTACACAGACTTTAAGAAGACTAAAGTTGGCAAAACTTCTGCTCCCTGTGCTCTAGCACTTCTGTTTAAATTGTGGGCATATTCAGTGCGGTGTCTGTGTGTACAAACACATGCATGACCCCACTGTCACTTTCAAGATCCCCACTGCCTGGGTGACTTTCAGAGCTGCTAATGTGGTAATGTTATGATAACTACAGAATTGCAAATGCTGGCAGGATTTCTGGTCATTTTTGATTCCTGTTTTTTTTGTACTGTGCCTTTAGATGGTTATTTTTCTAATCTTGCTACTTTCAGAATTTCTTGCAGATCATTATACAAGCTAATGGTGGATCTCTCAAATAAATTTAAAGGTTCCCAAGTGGATCTCTTAAACAAATTTTAAAAGGATCATTTACTTATTAACTGGTTGAAAGGGGAAAATACTGGACGTAGACAGAATGTTCTGGATTAAACTGATGGATAAAGAGGAAATCAAAAGACTAAAACTATTAATGGGTTAGAGATGAAGTTTGATGTTTCAATAGAAGAAGAAAGCCTGGGAATAGATGAGGTAAGGAGATAGGGACTAAAATTCCAGATACAAACAAAATGAGGTCACAATTGCAGCAATAGAACTAGAGCCCTGGGGGAGGAAAGCAGTTGTGCAGACAGCAAAGCTTCTCCTGCTGGAGCACTGATCTCCAAGGAAATTGTGCCCTGGGGAACTAGAGGACAAGCAACACCAGGTGGACTGGAGCCTTGCAGCCCAGTGACAATGACTTTTGGATCCATCTAATGCAGGACCTTCTCTCTACATTGATTTTTTTTTCAGGGAGCTGCAGCTGTAACACAAAATGATTTCACTGAAGATACAAGAATCCAGAAAGGAGTCCCACCACACGTGCTCAGGATACAGGCTAACTGAGGTGGGGATGACAACACCTCCTTTACACAGAATCATGGAATCTGTGGTGTTGGAAGGGACCCATCAGAATCACTGACATATACCTGAGGACATTGCCAAGTGCTTCTTGAACTCAGACAGGCTTGGTGCTATGACCACTTCCCTGGGGAGCCTGTGCCAGTGCTCAGCCACCCTCTGGGTGAAAAAGCTCTTCCTGATATCCAACCTAATTTTGTTTTGTTCTCTGCATGAATGGGTTTGTCATTCTATCACCAAAGACTGACCAAAGTTCCAGGCCATAAGACTCTTCAGTGAGAGCATTTCTTGCTGTTTAACTCCTCTAAAATTACAAAAGCCAGGAAAAATATTAAACTGAATGAAAATTTGGTTTGTCCTTGTGATTATGATATTTCACTGAGTATTCAGATGGGAAAGAATCTCCTTTTTTCTCTCTCTGCTCCAAAGACGGCTGTCTCTTGCTAGGCAGAAGGAGTCTGTGGTCACTTTGAACACAGATGAGTTTGTAAGCCCAGTTCAGCCTCTACCAGCTGAGGAGAAATGGAGACTGCTCTTCAAAATGAAGCATCATAGTTTGCTGGCTAGAGCATGCTATGCAAAAACTGAGACTGTGGTTCCTTTAGTCCTTGTTAGAGAAGGATTTTGCTTCTGGAATGAGCTCTAGATGTTGCTGCTGTCCTCTGCCTTGGCTTCCCGCAGGCCTCAGAGCTACTGACACATTCTCATCCAGACTGTGCTTTCAGGACAACTACAGCTTGGATGTGGACAGTCCTCCAAACCAGGAGAGAGAGCATATTGTCACTTGCAGAGCCTAGGCTTGTAGTGTAACAGATTAGTATATAGGTCAGTTATTTGTTTTGAAAAATTTTATTGTGTCATTTAAAAAGAACAGGTAGCGTATAGAAAAACTTGCCCCTGAGTGCCAGCTTAAGGTGTTGCCACTGAATTATCTTTAGCCTGTACAGCCTAGTTACTACAGAGGTCTCCTTTTAATTGCAGTGTAAGATGAACATTTGAGGCACAACAAAATACAGACATTACATAAACTACTACCAGTTCACACATATTCTCAGGAGTCACAACCAGAAATGGCAATGAAGCAGTAGAGAACTTCAGTACCAACCACAAGCTTTCTCCTCTGCCATTCTAGGTCTTCTTGATGAGACTATTCTATAGCCAATGAATGAAAGAGCTCTTCTGGAATGTTGTATGTGAACAATACTTGGAGCTGTCTCATTTTAACTTGGCTTTCTTTCTTGGCTGTTCCTACATTAGATATTTGTCTTAATTTCCCTCAATAGAGACAGTGGATGTATCATACATGATGAAGTGCTTCTGCCAGTGCCAGTAGGAATGAGAGTACACCACCAAAAGTCAAGGTTGTAGGTAACATCATCACCATAAAAACACCATAACCATCTTTATTGCTCCTGCATTCTGCAGGTGACACAATGGCAATGTGTTCAAATAGATCCACATATACAACAGAGGTAGGAGACACTTACTAGAGTCAAAGCTTTACTTTGATTTTTACTTTGAGTGCCCTGCAAAGACTTGCATTTGAATGAAAGCAATTCTAAATCAGGATTTATTTAAGAGGGAAGCCGAGGTGGTAAATAAGAAGGCAATGTATAATAACAGTGTAAATCTTAGTCAAAAAGTCATCAAGTCATAAGTCCTGAACACATGATGACACATTAGTCTTCTCTCTAACCTTCTTGCTGTGGAAAAAAATTATCCAGTGCCTTTTCTGAATCACAGAAACAACTAGTACAGAGATTGACTAGTTACCTGTTCTAGTGTGTAACCACTCATGCATGGTGGAAAAATTATTTCTTCTTATTGTGATAAGTAAATTGAATAATTTGTTCATCAAATGAGTTCTGAATTAATAAAGTTCTGAGTTAATAAAGTTTACAAATAAGTTAGTTGTTAAGCTTATGTTAAGCTTGTTGTTTAAGCTGGTGTTCCTGTGGAGTCATTGAGTGCTGAGTGGCAGAGAGTGTTGGATCACTGTAGTTGCAGGGCTTGTCAGCTATCCTGCTGTTTTGTAGTGTCTGTTCTGAGTATGTTTCCAGGAAACAGAGTTGTGGGGTGTTGGCCCCAGAGTTATGATAGACCCTTCTGGAAGAAGCCCCAGCATGGCTGGTCGTGAGGACAGGAGCAGCTGTTGTCTTCCCTCAGCAACAGGACTAAAAGCCCGCGAACCGAGAGTCCAATAGTGGGGAAGCCCGCGAACCAGGAGTCCAATAATGGGGAAACCCGCGAAACCAGAACCAAACACAACAGAACCCGCGAAACTGGGACCAATAATAAACTGGCATGACTGAGGGGGGGTTGGTTGCAGAGGGTATAAAAGAGGGGCTTTTCACCGTTGTGGGTGCGGTCCGTGGCAAGGCAGAGGTCCTCCCCGCCGTCCAGTGCGCTGATTTGCTTTTTTGTTGTTTTCAATAAATCGTTTATTAATTTCTAAATTATATCTGAGTCATTTGACTATATCATTATCAAGTCAAATATTCTGCCCTTGATTCACAGTAATGTAGCATATGATGTATTCTCCCTTTTTGTGATAAAGACAGAAATTATACAAGTACACTTGCTTTGTGCAACCTTGCAGCGTTCCCCCCTTGTCTCCACCTTTAAATTTAATGTTCTAATTAGTAGAAAACTTGGACAGGTATAGAAAAGCAAAAACCTTGCAATGCTAAGCAGTGGCTTTAATCAGATTAGAAGCTTCAAGAACACGTGTAGGACCTTCACAAATCCAATTATACAGTTTAACATGCCAATATGAAAAATTTGTTCGCAGCATAACCCTCACAGTCATGAATTCTGACTATATCTATAAATCTATTCTGTATTAACTCTAATTCTAGTTAGTGTAACAGTAAATAACGTCTCATCTATGAAACATATGTTAGAAATTTTTTATTATTTTTTATCCATCTAAGCTCTTTTCTTTGTTTCTCTGAGAGAATGAGGAAGAAAGTACTCTGCTTATGGTTTTGTTCAGAATGTAATTCAATTCCTTCTCCTGATTCTGAAATGCTTACTTCTGTATCTTCAGTGGAAGCTTCTCTTTTTCTTGTCTTAGGAGAGCTTAGATGAGTGACGCTTGGCTGACCTTCTGACACCAACTGTTACAGGATTTTTCTATCTGCTCTGCCATTTTTAAGCTAGGATATGTCTAATGACCAGAGCAGAAAGCATTGCAATAAAGCCCTTAGCTGCTGCCAAGTAATTATGTTCCAGAAAGGACATAACCCCGTCAGCCTTGGTCTGATCCTGAGCTAAGGAGCCTTGCTCCAAGGGCTAATGAGATTAGGTATTGCAGTCTACTGACATGGGCTTCCAGATTCAACCTCATATTTTATTTACAGTTCTGGGACATCTTACATGGATGTACAAGCTTTTGACTTCCCCAGCATACAAGGGAGAATTACACTGTTTCACATGTAGGAGTAATTAATACACTATTCCTTATCTTCTTCTTTTGGGTCCTTGCTGCTGAAGTTCATTTGTTTCTTTTCCTTGGTGTTTAACTTAGCTAATATTTTTTGCTGGGCTCAGCAGGTTACATCTATACAGCTGTCTATTCCTGGGTGCCAGTCAAGGGAGGCCATGCTATTTAAATGCACAGTAAAGGTCTCAAAGCTGTGTCCAGGTGGGGCCAACCCCATCCATAACGTGTCCAGGAAATGTTCACAGAGGGCAGAACTATCTCACCTTTTAACAAGATAATGTGTATCTTCATGTAAATGTGAGAGGATTCTTGCTGAGAATTGGGACCATAGGGCCTACAAGTTTTATCTTGCTATGTGGAGCAATGTCTTATCTTTTAATTGACCCAGCAACCAAGATTATCTACAGAGGATAGATAGAGGATAGATAGATAGAGGATGCCAAAGCAAAGGGAAAGAATCTGAGTTTAGCCATCAAGGAACTGAAACAAGTGAATTTTCAAGTGCCTTTGGAAGTTGTTTTCTGAGGCTTAAGCATCTACAGTACCAGCTTAGGCAGTCTAAACTCACTGCAGTGTTTCTGCTTGGACAGCTCTTGATCTGCCCCTGTCAGAAAAATTAGCTTTGTTTATTGCCCTTCACCATCTCACCACTGACTTGAAGGGAGTGTGACCCCAGACCCTTAAATTGCCTTGTTTGGACAAAGGCTTTACAATGCCTATTTTGAAGGTGCCTTGCAGAAACTGAATACCCAGAGGCCTCCTTGTTCTCAGGGAGAAGTGTATTGTTACATTTGTAACTACAAATACTAAACAAGCAAAATAAAACCAGATTGCACAATACTAATTTATAGAAAACACAAAAAACATGGCAAATACTTTGCTCTGACTTAAGCAATACTTAGGGTTAAAAGTGGGGATATTTCTTAGTGCTAGTATCAGATAGGAAATGAATCAATCTACATTTGACCCAGGTTTATCAGCAATAGTTACTGGATAATCAGTTCAAACATTACCTGGTTAGTAAACAGAAATATTCTCATCACCCGCTATTGCTTTCTAAGCCAGGTATTACTCAGATAACACTTAACATTTTGCAATATCATATTGACAAGAAAAACTTATTTTTTTATACCTGCAAACAGGTGCCACATTCTGTTTTTTCCAAAAATTAAGGATAATGAAAATAAATTCCATTTCAACATAACTTAAGTATCGGCGGAGGGGCATGGACAAATGGTCACAGGCCATTATGGTCAGCAAAATGTCAGCTTTATTAGAGAAAAGACAGCTTATATACCACTTATGACACACAGACGTGATTCTTCTCCAGGTTACATTGGATACATAAGGAAAACATACTGTGTTGTACAGTATTAATTGGACTACAGCAGGTGTCCATAAAACTTGTTTACCTGCCAAAAGAACTCCTCCTTCACCTTGGCACAGGGCCTGCAGCCATATTAGTGGCGCAGTATTTTTTACTATCTGCACCCAGCCATGCCAAGGCAAAGGTCACAGAAATGCAATAGAAATTGTTCACACAATATCCTGACGCTTAAATGATACAGAGCTGACCTTGAAGTACTTTATTTGTTTATTTTAATTGATTTTCTGTATTTTTCACTGGCAGAGTACTTGTTCTAAATAAGATTTCAGGCAGATTTTGAGATTTTTAGTCTCAAATAGTATCTCTCAGAAGCCCTATTCTCCTGCAGATGGCAGTTCTCTCAGCCTTATTCACCCTGTGTATCACACATAAGAATGTGGTCTTAATCTATGAAAACAATCTGATATATGGGATGTTGATTGAGGCACGAACCCCACTCAGACACGAGCGAGTGCCAGAGCAGAATTGCCGTTTATTTCAAACGCTTAGGTTTAAATACAGTGCTTAAACATGTCATGTGATCTTCCAACCAATGACAATCAAGAATTATCTGAGCATGCGTGAGAACCCGGAAGACTACAACTCCCATGGTTCCTTGTTACATTCTTCCTGCCACAGATATATATTTAATATTGTTAACCTGCAGAAGTTTTTTTCAAAAATAATGTTGTCTATTTGCCTTTATAAACTTCACACAATTGTTACAATACCAACAGAAATAGTCTGTTTAAATAAATAGTTTAAAAACCAGAATGAGTGACTAATACTGTATATAGATTTCACCACCTTCTTATCTACATTGCTATATAAACACCTGACTTTCTACGATGATATAAAATGTATTTTAATAATAGTAGATAATGCTATCTGACTGGTTAAAATTTCAAGTGAAGCAACAAGTTAACTATAGTATGGCCAGTAAAGGTCATAATTGCTCTAGTTTAGCATTTCTGATTTATGTCTGGCTTAAACCAGAACATGCAAGACACAGCAAAAAGTTTATAGAGCAGCCCTTTAAACTAGTAAAACATTCAATAAAAGTGGAGTCAGCAGGACGGGTGAGACTCAAGTCTGTTCTTATTTTGTGTGTTGTCTACTAGGCTGTCTATACGGACTGGAAAATTCATTGTATATTAACTTTATTTTCTGCTTTTCTTCCTGTGAACTGTATGGCAGAGTGAGATGTCGCTTCTGATATTGTCTGTCCTATACACATTAAATACAGTGGCTGTTTCTAGTAGTGATATTTCTGATGGTTCCTTCCTTATTGTGTGCTCATTAAAATTTCGGGGAGTTTGGTTTTGTTAACCTTGAGCTGTTGGAGCAGAAGCAGATAAAACAAGTTGCAGTAATAAGCACTCTACAGAAAATGGTTACTTTGTAGTTTTAGTGTCTTGGCTCATTTACAACCTAATCATTACAGTTTGTTTGCCAGGAGCTGTATAATGCTCAGCTCTGCATCTGTGAATAGAAATTACATAATTAAAAGGCAGGCAGCAGCACATTCCTTCTACACATACATGGCTGCTTTAGGTCTCTAATTTCTCAGGTGAAGCCTGTGAGCCTTTGCTGTTCAGAAAGTGTGTCCGAGCGTGTCAGGTTCTCCGTGTAGCGCTTTGGGCAGTGTCCATTCACTTCAACTGCAGTACTTTCTGGTGTGCTCTTTTGATCTGCTTGTGTATGCAAGATATTCACCCAGGTTTTCTGGGCATCTGCAACTCATGCTCCAACCAGACAGATGATCTCCTATCCAGAAGACCAAAACCCACTATTGCCCCTAGACATATCTCCCAAGAATGAAAAAAATCATGTTTACAAAGAAGTTGAAAACTTGGTAGACCTAGATGCATTTTTCAGTTTACTAGTTATTTGGGTAGGTAACAAAACTTCAAGTAGCAGCATTATTTTTCTCTCTTTTAAAGTATTTTCTCTTTGACCTGAGTTATGTTTGAGGGGAAAGCAACCTGAAGCCACTTTTTCCATGGATGGAACCATTATCTGGCAAACAGTGCAGTAGCACAGCTGTATTATCTTACTTTCTACAATTGAACAGTCTGCAGTGGAACTTATTTTAAATGGAGGAGGTGAGTCAGTACTTCACTGGACTGTTGCAGGGACACTTGGAGCACTGCAGAACTCAGCCCCTGTTCTCTTTGGTTTGATATTTTGTCAAATTCAAAAAGTGCCAGTTGTGCATCAAGTTTGTAGTACAATCAAATTGCTCCATAAGAAGCAAACAGTAATTGTCTCATATTTTCAAGGGAGCTTTTCAAGGACTGATCGATAACTTGATGTGGAAACACGCCTAATTTTCAAATCAGCATTTTAAACAAATAAGTGTCATATGCTTTAGACCACTTGTAGTCATCTTAAACATATGATGATTAGTTTGTTTTTAGAAGTTGGGAAAAAATATCTTTCTTCCTGACAGAAAAACTTGCTCTCCTATTATAAGATGAAGTATATATGCTTATGTAACTGTCTGTGGTATTTTTGCATTGGAAAAATATTATCAACCAGAATCCCCTGAAGCATTAGGGTCCTTTGCTAGCAGAGCGCTTGGACTGCAGCCACCTCTAAATCACATTGCGTGACTGTAGGTAAGAAGACCTGAAAACAAATAAAACTTTGCCATGCATATCCGCTTTGGAGCATCAAGAGAGCAAGGGGGGCTGTTAGTCCCGAAACTACATATTTTTGCAGTCATCTACTTTTATTTTCCCATCATAACTCAAGAAGTTCTGAAAAAAAAATGTAGGAAAAAATGAACTCTGTGGCTAGGCAAACTTGTTGGATGTGTGACAAAAAGCTGAAGCAATTCTTCCAACACTATCATTCAAAACTTCTGACTTTTGTTTAGCTTTCATTTTGGGTTATGTTAAGATGAGCAGATAATGCTTGTCTCTGATTTACCAAGTAGAAACTCACAGGCAGGTACTGTACTCTTGAGTCTGGCAAAGGAGATTGGACTTTTGGCATCTCTTTCTCATATGCTTGCCAATCTGGACAACTTCCTACATAACTGATGCCTTATTTGGAAAATGCTTAAACTATTTCTTGGAAAGTGTTTGAAGGTCAGGCAGAGTTTTTTTGGTGTTTTGCAGTATTTATTATTGCATAAGAAGGTTGTGTCCTACTTCTCGTGGACATCTGGCTAAGAACTAGCGATATGATGGAGGCATTCTTCCTGACACAAAAGAAACCCTACTGGAGACAATAAAAGGCAGAATTACAGACAGGTCCCTGTACCTGCTACACATTTGTTTTTACATTTAGGAAATAGGTACTCAAATTGTCTTTAAAATCCCTCAAATATATACACACGGCATGAATTTTGAGGCTCAAAGAGTCTCTGATAATGCAGCTTTGAAGTCATTCTAGTCTATGGCGGGGGTCCTCAAGAGAGCAACCAGATGACGGAAGTTGATGCTAGAGGCTTTGAAGATACAGGCACAAGGGAGTAATAGGAGGTTGAAAGTTGAAGCACAAATCACAACTGGTCAATAGGCATGACAAAGAACGAGGAATATGTATATCACCTGTAAATATCCCCTATCTGATATAAACATAGAGGAGAAAACAGGGAGGTGTCAAAGGTGGTCACAACCCCTAGAAGAATGGGAACAAAGGAAGAAAAGATAGTGAGGAATTGCTCCACTCTTATCTTCTTCCACTAAGGACACCATGGCTCTTTAGTCACAGCAGGTTCCCCTCAGCTTGGGTAGTTAAGAAGGGCTGCTTTTTGGCTTGCTATTCAGCAACATTTTGCCTGTGTAAAGTGTCTCTACTATGTCACTGGATAATGTAAATTTGGCCTCTGCAGAGCCCTGTGAGTGTGTGAGCATGTGCATGTGTGTTTTCCACTCCAACCTGCCCACACAACAAAGGGATTGATGCTGCAGCTGAATAACTCAGAGTCAGAATAAGCTCAGATGCAACAACTCACTTTAATGAATATGAGGACTACAAATCCCCTCCCCACTCCCTCCCTCAGTTTCTTTGATCTCCTTTTTAAAAGTCTCAGGCTGTCAAAACACAAATGCATGTATGTATTTCTGCACATGAATAGTCCCGGCAAAGTTAAGGGAACAGGGTGCCGCCTACACTCCCACTCACCCACATTGGATGGAAGACCAGTATCTCCTTTCTTCTACACTTTTATTGTACCTTGCCTGAGCATTGGGTTTGTTTTTAGCTTGCTGTTTCCTGCCCAATGTATTTGTACATTGCACGGAAGAGTAAAGTTCCAGCCCAGTTAATTATAATTAATTGAATTGCTAGGGAAGTATCTGATTCAAAGAGTAATGGTCTCGCTGTAGAGAAAAAGAACCAAACAAAACAAGGAAGAAAAAGTATGTCAAGCCCCAAGGGTCACCACCCCCTGGGGGTTACCACTTTTAGCTTCAGGGGGAAAACCTGGCTCAAACCACTACAAAGTACTAGAGTATGTATTGGTATTTCTCTTATATTTTCTCTTTTAAGGTTAGATTTTGTCTAATACTCTGTTTCAGCATAAACTTAGAAGATTTCTGGGTGGAGGAGAAGCAGTCCATACAATGATGTGTGGATACTGTGGTATTCTTGGGTTTGGGCAGAGTGTCTCTGAATCAATTGAAAATTTAGCTTTAGGAGTCCTGTGATTTGGATTGAAAACTGAGAGATAATTATTAGGAAAGTACTCTGTGAAAAAAATTAAACAAAACAAAACAATAAACAACTCTTGATATTGGTCATTTTATGACTTTTAAAAGGTACTGTGTACTTGCACAGTAACCTCTCTCCTGCATCATGCCAGGGCAATAGAATTACAGTGCTGCAGTTCTGAGGCTGTCCTAATAATTTCACATTATGTTTACTCATGGTAGAAGTTTAAAGTAGCCTTTACCTTTCTCTGAACTCAGAGTGGAAAGGTAAGCAATGAACTACTAAATTTTGTGGAACAAAGCCTGGGTTGTTACTTTAAATCCAAATTATGCCCCAGGCAGACTATAAACCTGTATCTTCAATTTACTGGGAAAGTATCATCAGATGTGTGCTGCTTACCTGGGGGTGGCCTCCCCATCCCCTTAAAATTGTCACCACTAATAGTACTGTGGAGAAGGCATGAATAAGCATAAATATGAAGGCAATGTGTGGCACAGATACTCGGTTAAAAAACAAAAATAATTGCTTCTGGGAAAATTATTGCTTTTTGAAGTGTGCGGGCCAGGCCTTGTGAACAACACAACCTGACAAATTGTCACATGTGGCATATGCTACAGCCTTGGTTCAGAATCTCGCCAGAGGCCAATTTTGAGAGATAATTGCAGGACTAAATGATTTCCCTCTCTTTTCAGTTCTTCCTGAGTTTTCAACAGAACCAAAATGATTTGCAGAAATGGTTCGAATTGGGTAGTTGCCTTAGATTGAAAGCACTCCCACAAATGTAACTAGGGAGCAAGAACCAATCTGCAATGAATGACATTAGTTATAATTGACCTTTGCCTCTGCCATCTAGCTGCGTTTTTAATCTGCAATAGCTTCAAACACCAGGCTAATTATATTCCTATGATGAGCAGCATGCCAAAGTTAAAGAAAAACCTAGTAGAAAATCAGGATGTATCTGCTTCCTTTGTACCTTGCTCACTTTCTCCGTCAAATTTCTCTATTGAAGATTCTTTCAATCTTTACACTATTCTCTGTAAACAAAACAGCATTGAACAGAGTGAGGCATGTAATCTGTTGACTGCAGAAGTGAAAATATTACTAATTTTGTCCTTTGCTGTAATTTGGATATAATTTCTGGGAAAACATGAATTTGAAAGATTCTAAACAACTGTTGGCTACATCATTTTATGAAAGGATCTAAGCCACCGGTGAAGGAAACCAGTCAGACATTGTTTCAGGTCTGGTTAGTTCAGATTTGACTTAAAGAATTGTACTAAAAACCAATATGGTGGTTACTATATATTGCAAAGAACATACTGGATGGAATGTTTCTCTTATAACCCCATTTTGTTCCAGACTGCTGGGATAAAATACCTTAAAGCTATTGGAGCATTCATAAAGATGAAACATATGAGAATTTAGAGAATTCCTTTCATAATCATACACTGGGTTTTTAGCAATTCATTCACATTGTGGCAGAAGCTAGTAAGTTTAGTTTGATGTTAATGCATAGGTACTAAATCAGATCTGAGGCTTAATTAGTTGAATGTGCTCTCTCTTAGAGTAACTAGGTGCAGATGTATTTGATAGCTGAACAAAAGCAGGATGGTAGAAAGTAATTTTTTTCTGCCACATTAGGTCTTTCCTTTTATCTCCAGTAGTGAAAGTAACTGAACTCATAAAGTGAAGTTAAAATTTAAAAGAGACACTGTTTGATGGTAGCCCTCTTATCTGCATGAAAGTCAGCTCTGTAAACCTTCCTAAATTCTTGGCTTCACCTCTGAAAAAGAGTGCTTACAAAGCTTTCTTTAACGAAGTTTAGTAACAGCTGTGTTCACTCAAAAATGAGGAAAACCACGCAAAATACTCTAAGAGCTTTAAAATTCACAAAACAGGGAAAAGCTAAGTAATTGACATAAACTGCTGTCATGTAATAGGGAAAACATAAGTAATTTTTCATGTCAAATTTTCCATAGAGGTAGTTTGTTAAAAAAAAAAACAACAACTTATTTCTATTTCTCTACTATTATAAAGAACACATTTTTTCCCTTTCAGGACTGAATGTACAATCTCATATCTATCTACTGTTTGGTTTTGAGTAACCCCATAAACATACTAGGGGATTAGTCTTTAGGATTAAGCAAGAGAGATTTCCAGAAACAGATTTACACTTCTATATTCAGTACAATGCACAGAGATTTATTGCCTTTTAAACGTACATGAATTACTAAAATCCTCCTGACGGTATGGTGTTAAGTAGCCAATGGGCCAGAGTTAATGGGTAGAATACAGGTGTCACAGATGTGCTTGTAAGGAGTGATCTAATGCTAACATGAAATTAAAACTCACTTTTGGACAGATAATTATCCTGGTGGTTTTGTGTGCCTTGACAAAGCATGAGGCAGCTTGAGTGCTACCAGCTGAGCCCAGAGAAACTATTACCTTACCCTGGTAAATATCATGTTGTGTGCATTAGGAGCAGGCTGGCAGATACACATCTGCTCCCACGTCTCTTCTTCAAAGCTAATGCAGCTACAGACATCTTGTTGAGTGGTTTATATCCATACAGTAAGTAACCTGTGCTACCTGGTAGAACTCAAAAAGGTGAAGGTTATTTGTATTAATCAAATATATAAGAGCTCTAGCTCTAACTGAGGCAATAGGTTTTTATGCCTAAATTGCACGTATCTTGATTTTCAGTGTTTGTAACTTGGTCTGGCATAGGATTTTGGCAGTTGGTAGGGACACCTAAGTTGTCTGTGGGACCCCTCAGCAGCCTCACAGTAGAAAGCTCTATCCAGGGATCCATCCACTGCAGTCATAAACACACAAACCATACCCATGTCCTTGCTATAAGCTAATGCACAAGGCAGAAATAATTGGAAATAAATTGAAATATGGCTTTCTCTGTGCACCTCTGTAGGATGCTGAGCAGGCTAGTAGGCTGAGGTGGCTAGCAGGGTGGACCAAAGGGGACCTGGAGCAGGTAATCCTGTCATGCTCAGTCCAGCACCGTGATCTGCAGTTTGATCCACGCTCATCTCTCTTGTGCATGCAGGAAGCAACATCTTTTTCTGGATAAAGGGTGGAGATGGGGAAACCACCTGTGCTTCTTGGCAGCTCATTAGTAGAATTATTTGTGGGGGTAAAACTGGCTTCTTATGTGAGCAGGTGTCTTAAAAGAAACCAAACTCCTTATTTTTAATTAATCATTTTCTTAAGCCAGTGATCTGAAGTGAAAAAAATTAAAATCATTGTTGAAAGAACACAAATACTGTAGGTGGTGGAAATAATAGAAACCGGATGTAACAGGTTTGATCATGTCACTTGTATTTCACTCTCTGTCTTCTTCCACACATTTGCTATGGTTCGTGCATCATATCTTCAATTAAATTGTAGGATCAGAAGGCCAGGGGCTACAGGCTGCGACTGCTGCTTCTGCTATTATTAGATTACATGCAGCCATGAAACTAATACTTTTAGCACAGCCTCATCAGAGTGTGACAAGCAAGCAGTGCCTAAATTTCAATAGGGTTGCTTCCTTGTTCAATATCCTAATTGCTAAAAATATTGATTTGGACAAAGACAAATTCATGACTGTGTTTCTGTAGTAAATGGCTGAGCACTTTTCTGATAAGGTTCTCCAGTGTTACTCCTACGCAAATGTATTTCATCCAGACCTGGTTTGCCTAGTTTACTTATAAAAAGATCTCATCAGCCAGTGTCAAAAACATAATGAAAGACATGATTTATGGCTTCTGCTGTTTATCCACAAGCTTTTCCTCATCGTAGGGGAAATGGAGTTGGTTGGATACAATTTTATTCTCATCAAATCCTTTCAGACTACTAAAAGATTATTCATACAATATCACTAGTTTTTTTTTAACTTTCAAACTTTTAAACTTTTAAACTTTTAAACTTTTGTGATCAGTCAATTTAATTGGCTTAGGCCAACTTCTCTTAGCTTGCACAGCTTAAAGTACAGGCCTGTGCACAACACTCTGCAGTGAAGAGAAGGATTCTGAAATTTCTGTCACAAAGCATTGCTAAATCTAGAGGAAGATCAGACTATCCAAATCATTTTAAGAAATTGATTAGTTAAGACAGGATAAAAGAATGACCAAATCCCAT
The DNA here is from genome assembly GCF_003984885.1 of Neopelma chrysocephalum. Taxonomy (NCBI): domain Eukaryota; kingdom Metazoa; phylum Chordata; class Aves; order Passeriformes; family Pipridae; genus Neopelma; species Neopelma chrysocephalum. The sequence continues at coordinate 1,858,738 of NW_020925676.1, forward strand.
ACCTCAAGATTGCATTGAGTAGCCTCTTATGATCTTAGCAAGCAACTCACCCAAGGAGGATTACAAAGGCATAGAAAGTTTTAGTTAGTCATTGTAATTTGACTACCAGTAGTAGCTGTTGTTATTAAAAGCTATGGAGGTATTTTTGGAATGATGTCTTGGAAAGCCATTAGTAACTTGAACTCTTCAGGATGTCAGGGAATATCTTACATTAAGAGTAGACTCAAAAAACCCCCTCAAACCCCCAAATGGATACATCAAACACATGTTCTTCAAACTAAATGAGGGATGAACACGCAGGGAGAAGGAAGAACTCTTGTTGAGCCCAGAAAATGTTGCTACTAGAATAAAGGAATATAACTGAGGGAAAACTTGTGGTTTGAAGCAGGCAGTGTTAGCTATAGCAGGTATTTCATACCTGTAGAGTCCTGAAGTGTCAGTAATAGTCTTTTGCTTTGCTGTAGTAATAGTGTGTAGAAAGGAGTAATGACACTGTTGCATGCATCTTTCACACTTCCATGAATCACATCACCATGCATTTAGTGTTTCACAGTCACTGAGTTGTCCCTGCAACACCACTGGGAAAGACAAAAGTAGTGTTTTACAGAGGAGTTGTAGCAAAAATGGGCAATGAATTAAGGGTAGGTTACGCATTTGGAGTGCCAAAAGTACCCTCCAACATGGAACTTGTAGTTAGTTTCTTTATTTTTTTTTTTTTAGATCTGACACAGAGTGACTTGCTACAGTTGGCACAGGAAATTGGTGAACTTGAGCAGTCTCCCATATTTTTTTTATTGTCATTCTTTGGGCTATTTTTATTGCACAGTTTTAACTTGATCTCAGTGGCCTCTGCACCCTCTCACATTACAAAACCTAATAATCAGTATTATTTCCTCTTATATCTGTAAAAAGGAGGCATGGATAAGTTAAAGCCACTTTTTCAAAAGCAGCTTTTTCTGCCGGTTTATCAGGAGGTACAGCTACGGCTTTGACAGACTTTAAAGATAGCCACCTCTTACAGTGACTACAGCTGTTTTTACAGGGGCCTCCTACTTCTACAGGGTTCCCTGGAGCATCAGCAGCTCCTGTGCATTCTCCTGACTCTTCTCCATCCAGCAGCACGGGTCTCCTGGGGAGATACTCCTGGGAAGTATCCTCTTCTGGTGCAGCCGTTACCTTTCTCCCTCAGGGATTTTAGCCCTGGTTTTACAAGTGCTTGCTTTTATTAGAGTCAATAAGTTTTGTGAACGCTCAGGGAGCTCTGTGTGGGTCAGTGTCAAGCTGGAATGCATAGCTCGTTCACTATTAGATTTCTTCTTCACTTTTTCTTATGAGTGCCAGGGAATAAGCAGCAAATCAAGAAAATAGCACAATACTGGACATACATGGCTGTTCAGATTGGCAATGTGAGGTGCATACTCCCTCAAATACTGCGGTTCAAGACAGTGATATATGTATTTTTGTTTCCAAGGGGGGGAAAAATAGATACTTTTAGCAACAAGTTGAAGATAAGTGAGTTCTGAGTGCATTGATAAAGTAGTTTCCCTGACTTACTGCTTCCTTTTCATTTACTTTCTTTTCAGTAACATCCACATATCATTCTCAAAACAGGAATGAAATCAGAAAAACAGTTAGTGACACATGCTTGGCTTGGAAATGGTCTACGTTGGGGAAATACTAATTGAGACCTGCCAGATCAAAGCTGGGTGGTCCAGTCCCAACTAGCTGCAGATACACACCTCCAAAATACTGTAAGAGTCTGATTGCTACCTAGAGCCATTTCAGAAGCCACCAATCTGTCAGGCACAAATAAAAGATGTCTACTCTGGCCAGTGTTCTTTTGACACGCAGACATACTGAGGGTACAGCATGCTGGTTTTTGCCTTCTAAGATCCTAAATTAGCAAAGAAGATCTGTTCCATAGTGCAGCAATTGCTTTGTGGTGCATAGGAAATGGGGAGATATCTAATGCCAATCACTTATCTGCCTGTGCCCAAAGGGACAGCAGTCATTCCTGTCCTGCTCCTTTGCCACCTGCCTGTATAGTAGAAGAAAACTCCTTGCTCAGAAGTAGGCAACATAAGGCCCCTAATCTGCTTTCCTCTTCCACACTGAATTTGCATAATCCACAGGAGAGCCAGGCCAAATCTGGTTATTTATAATCCAGCAAAACTCTGGCCTGCTGTCTGCATTGTTTCCTGAAGTGCAGGAGAGTGTGATGTTCACCAGCCTACTCCTGGTAGTCTGCTTTAAGAATATCAGTGCTAAAAATTACCCACATTAAATGTAGCCAAATGATTTAGTTTAAATATATATTTTGTCTCAGATATACCTACCACCCTGAGTATAGGTAGCTTTGTTCATTGCAGAGTCAAAAATTATTGGAAGCTCTTACATGGATTAGAGTATTAAAATTAAATGTTTTGAAATGATCATGTCTGCCTATCCCTAGTAGTCTGTTATAGCTGTGAGAACTCTGGGGAAATATTTTTCTTGGTTTTGCATGAAGTTCCCAATAAAACACATTACTTAGTGTTCTCTGGGGTTCAAGACTTTAAGGTTAACTAGAAAACAGTATGTTGTCCTCCAAAGCAAAAAAATAAAGGACACAGGTAAATATTTTATCAACCATCAAAAATCTGGCTCCTTAACAGCACTCTGTCACCTTGAGAGAGAGACTGTGGTTATGAGGATGGTTTCCTGATGGTCTGTGTAGAAACAGATTCAGTGCTTCATGTGTCACTCCAAAGGTACAAGAAAGTCCAGCTTTCTGAAATGAGTTCACATGTATGAATCTGAAATAAAAAAAGTTGCATGGTTTTCAGGAGTAGGAACAAACCTTACCCCCCACTGGATATAACTTTACTGCACTATCTACAAACAAGATGTTGTCTGTTTCATCAACTGATATGTAACTTCATTTGCTGTTCACATTTCTGAGATCAGAGTTTACAAATGCAATAGGTGGGAGTGTAAAATAAAAGGGTATTGACTTTGCAGCAAAGGCCAGGCAGTAATTACTGCAAGAGAAGTGTTGTGTCTACCTTGTGCCTTCCTTATGGCATAGACCTGTTCTTGATGCCCGTCCCAGGTCATCTTTGCCTTTCAAGCACATTAGAGCAGAGCAAAGCCCGTTAAAGCATCTGGAAAAACTGAGTTTTTAGGGAATATCTGTTCTGATTCCTTTCCATGAACCATAATCCCTAAATTAGAACAAAATTACTCCTTATCCAAAAATTCCCCAATAGCTGATTAAGCGTGGTTTGGACTCAGAGGCCCCAAAGCATCCCAGCAGAAGCTGAGTTGTGGCTCACATCATTCCTCCACATGAGAACAGTGCAGTCTCTGACCAGGGAACGTCACAGCACAATCACCTTGATAATAAAGGAAACCCATTAACAATTAGAGTGGTGGCCTCCCTTAAAATGCATTAAAAGCTTTAGTTTCTGGTCAGTAGCAGCCAAGCACCCCCTGAAAGGACAGAAAACTTAAGGTTTGCCTTTCAGCATCCCAGAGGGATAGAAGGGCAGGGACAGTGTGCATGGGCAGAGCCCACCTGAGGGAAATTTGCCTGCACCAAGCAGACTTGTACCCTTCTGCTCAAACCCTGCCTGTCTGTAAGAGAGTGTCAGTGACACTGCCTGGACTACAAGAGCTGAATTATGCAGTCTCAATCACCCAGTTGAAATGTCTGCTTCATGAGTGCATCAAAGGTTTTGGGTCATCCACATGAACCTGGTTTTCATCTTGTTTATGCAGCCTAGTGACTCCAGTGAAATAGCTCAGGATTTACCGTTGTGTGAGATCAGAGAGATGGCTGACAGTTTTCAACATCCCAGTTGTTTTAGCACGTGATTTAAGCACTCAGTGTTCTTGGATTCTCCTTCTACTGGATTTATTGGAAATTAGGATAGATATCATGAATCATAGAAAAGGATTTAATTAAGATACCTCTTTTCTATCACAGGAAACCATTCCCTACTTTTCAGGTCTTTGGCCAACTTGATTTCTGGGTCTGGAGTAACCCCGATCCTCTCATTTCCCTTCAGCAGCTTCTCCCCAGCCTCAGGACACGTGTGCGGTATTATCATGAATTATCAAATACATCTGAGGGGTGTGGGAGTGTTAATTGACTCACACAGCAACTAGATATGTGCTTCTGTGGCTGAACCTTGCTTCTTTGTGACCCTTTGGGCAGAGGAAAATGGAGAAGTAGAGAGATTTAGAAATGGTGCTCTGGCAGGATGGGAGGTGGAGTGCCCAGCTATACACCCCCCTGCCAGTGTCCAGCTCCTCTCTTCTGCCTTCAGATGTTCAGATCCTTCAGTAACAGAACAAGCAGCAGATAACACCTGGGAGAAGTGCCCTGTATTTTTCCTCCGCTCTCACATGTGATCTGGCAATGCTGTGAGATTTAACAGTTACAGCAAATCGCAACTCAAGGCCCCCCCGCTGAAAAGAGCTACCTCAAATTGCTGTATTTTAGAGTGAAAAGCATGAAATACATCTTTTCTCCCTTTGTTGATCAAAGTGCACTTTTAAATAGTACCAGTTCTGCACTTTACGTAACCGTTTCCTGCCACAGTTAGCTTTCCAGAATCTGACTGAAGTGTTCCCTGCTGCTACAGTTAACTTGCTGATAACTTACTGCTGTTTATTTACAAACACAATGTGCAGGCATCCTTTTTTGTACCCTCCACCCCCACCCGTTTCTTTTTCTGGAGGGTGTTTTTGCCACATGCAGTCCTTGTCCTCATACAACCTTCCTCTGAGCAGTGCTGCCAGCTTGGGTGGGCTACCAAGGAAACACCAAGAATTTGTTGGACTTGAAAAGAAAGCAAACAGACTGTGAATTTGTTAGAGGATACAGGTGGTTTTGATTGGCTGAGCAGAGTCTGTGCCGGAAACATTACGGCTCCTTAGGCTCCCGGGGGACTTCACCAGACAGGGCTCTACAGTAACACTGATGACTCATGGGCAGAAACTCACCTCTGAGCAAATGGCAGTGAGGAAAAAGTGACCAAGCCAAAAATGACTCACAGGGAAATGAAGCTCCAGAGCAGGGCTGCTCTGATAGTCTGCTAACACATTTAACTCTAGCAGCTGTCACTACAGTCAGCCATGCGACTGGTTGCATAACTGGTGGGAAAGTAAATCTAGATATAGCTGTAAACTTGTGGCAGCCCAGCCAAAAACTCGGCAGCCTCTGGAACTTGCTGTCCAGTGGTTTTGTTGTAGAAAGCTGGATGGTCAGTGATAAGTCTTGAGTGGATGACCACAGAAAGTTTTATTAGGAGCTCAATACACAGTAAAATTTCCAGCTAAGAAAAGCATCTTCTTTGGGAAGATGGAGTGTTGAATGGAGAAATCATACCACAAAGATCTTTCTGCTTTCTTGTGTTTGTTAATGGGAATCTGTTGAGATGAACTAAAGACTTGAGACTGCAAAAACGACATAAGAATACGTGAAAAAAATGCCCAAGAAACCTGCTCAGCACTTTCATCTTGAGGACATGTCTGGAAAATAGAAGTCCTGGGTGTTGCGACTTCTTGAAACCTTCACGATCTGTTCTAACCTACATAGAGTAAATTTCCCTATAATACAATTATCTGTCTGGACAGATTCATGGGGTTAATTTTGGACACGTGCAACATGAATTTGAAAACAGCGCTGCGCAAACAGGATACTCTTTCTTTGTATGAAACATCAGCTGCTGGGTCACATCTCTTCCTCTGGAATCAGCAGCTGGAAAGTATTAGATGAGTCACAAGAATCAGAGAGGTCTGAAAAGCAGGGCACACTAAGTGACGTACAGGTTGAAGGTTTTAAACCCACAGCTTGAAACACTAAGTCAGAGACTTCAGAGCAGGACTAGAGTTAAGCTGCTCTGAAATGTTAGAGATTGGCTGGTGTCATCATGCTAAGATACTCAGGCAGTATCAGGGATGACAAAGTAGAAATGAATGCATGAAAAGCATGGGTATCCTTTTCTGACTTTTTTCCCCCCAAGCAGTGCTGATTTTGCAGTTACTCTGATTCCTGAGATAATTTACACCAGCTTACACAGCACTTTGAGCTCTGGCTGTACCCTGACAGAGAGGTGGTAGCTCTGGATACACTTACAAAATAGTTCAGAGGGATAGGTGTAGGCAGGCAGAATTGTTAGTATACTAGTAGGATACCTGGAGATTTTAGGTTATGTTTACATGCAGTTAAACTATAAATTCAAGATGTTTTTTCTTTTTTTTTTCTTTTTTTTTTTTCAGTGCAGCATAAGTAGGCAGTTTTTGAGTATCCAAATACTAGACTCTTTCTTCAAAATGATGTAGACTACAGCATGTCTACTTTGTTTTCCCCTGTTCCCCTATTTAGTCTGGGATTAGAGACACAGGGTCTGACTGTGGTGGCCCTTGTCTGCAACTTTTCCAGACATGTCCTTCGTTCACAGGTAGATGCAGTGCCAGGATCTTGAGGCCCAGGCTGGGCTAAGCAGGCATCCTGATGATCCCACAGCTGGCCAAAAGTCTCATATACCACTATGTCTTTTTCCAGTGGGGCTGCCAGCCTGCCCCCTCTCCTGCAGCTTCTCATTCACAGAATGTGGTGAAAAAAGCCCATCAACAGTGTCTCATAAAGTCAAATTTGCTTCCTGTATGTTTTCAGTAGAGTATTTCAGAATTCTGCATCTGTAAAGGAAAATAGCTATTGCAAACTGGAATGTGATGCTCCTGTATTCTCTCTGCAAACCTTGCATCTCTGGAGCTCTAGCTCAAACAGGCAAGATTTCTGACTTTCTTATTTCTCCTTAATTGCTTACTATATTGCTCTCCATCTTTCTTTCTTTTTCTTTTTTCTTTTTCCTCCTGGTCTTTCATTTCTCTGAACTGGAATGTAGCTTACCTGTGTTTTCATGGATGCAGCAAAGTCCATATAAGTTCCTGTATTTCTGTCTCTTGGTTCACCAGAACTCAAAATGAATCTTAGAAAACAGAGATGTGAGGAGCCACAAAAAGGAGTCTCATGTCTTAGCACATAGATCATAGCCCTCTTGGACTCAGCCTTGAGCAAGTGAGTGGGAAATACAAGTCTTGTGTGCATGGTTTTGGAAATGTGTGGGGCCACGTTTCCCTGCATTTGTCAGGGAAGATTTTAAGGAGCTATAGAAAGACAGAAATTCCTGATTCTAGACTATCATTATTTCAGGATAGGGTTGTCTGGCTTTGAAGTTACAGGTAATGCACATTATAGCAGCACCAGCATGCTCTGAAAGATCTCAGAAGACGAACACTGACAGTCTCTCCCTTGGCCACTCCCTGAGCACACCCCTAGCCTTCCACTTTTGAAAGTATTTTCCAAATATCTAGGTAATACCACAACCCCTTTTATGACTCTGAAGTCCATGTTGCTCTACTTGTATGAAAGGCAGTTTTTTAGCTTCACTTTGAACTAAACCAACTTGTTTCTTTCAGTCACTACCCGTCAGCCATATTCTCTGCCATTGCTCACATCACACTTGCTGCTTTTCCCTGTACTTGGCACTGTGCACCCATCTTCCCTGTGCTTGGGTGCCCAAGTCTTATTCCAGCTGTAGCCTTGCCAATGCTGAATAGTACTAAACTATTATCTCACTTGTCTTGCCAGTTATACTCCAGATTTTTCCAGTATCACATTTGCCTTTTTATTCACAGGAACATGATGCTGTTGAGACAGATCTGGATTAATTTAATGCCATTTAACTTTCTATTTAATTATATTTAAATTAATTATAAATTATATTATATAAATATAAATTTAATTATATTTAAATGGAAATTTAAATGGAATCTGGCATTAATGTATTATTGATTTAAAATTTTTGTGATTCTTTTCAATATGTTTTATATGCAAGCATACAGAATTTAGCTAACTTCCACTGAATAAAATTATTAATACGAACCAGTGGTCACTGGTAACAAGTTAGTTCCTAATCAGTGAGTTTATCTGTGTAGCTGAAAATGCTTTATGAAAACAAGTATCAATTATTATTTCTGTTTTGTAGAATTCATCTTTGGAGGGTTTTTTTCTTGCTTGATTTGCTGAGGGACAAATACTGCTTTGCCAGATACTCCATGATATGTTATTCCATGGTTTGCAGTTAAAACTAGTGTTTCACAAATCAATCTACTTGACCATCATGCTTTAGAAATACTCCCACTAGTCTTTCTATTGCACAAATGATTATTTAATGAGATGGGTAAAAAGGTAGCTTTTCATGGTGTTCCGCAAAAATTGCCTCGGAGACACATTCAATGCTTTTGTTTCTCAATGCTTTTAATCAAATTTCCAAATCCAGAAAGCCTTCCAGTCAACCTGGGAAGCACCAACCTGCTCCATTCCCCACCCTTGCAAGGCAAGGAAATAGATGTATTAAATCCTAGAGGCACTCCCTAAAACACCCATGCCTTTTTTTTTTTTTTAGGCATATTCACTGTAACTCTTTCTCTTGTAGCTGATGCTGATGCTGCATACATGCCACATCCACTATTGCTGATGCAAAAGCATATGCCATTTTAGCTCATTCAGGGAGCCACTGTTAATCATAACCTACATTAAATCATCTTTGTCAAATTTTAGTCTCTAGAGTGTTAGCATATTAAAAGTTGTTTTATCCAGTAAGGCATCCTTTGCGTTTATAATTAACAAAAAGACCTGCTATTTGTGGTATTCAAAAATGCCTTATCAGTTCTTTTAATTTCATCAAAAACCCTAATCCACAGATCATTATGTCTTATTAAAATGTGTCATGTTGCTGTAAAGATTAAAAATCAGTGCCAAAGGTCAAGAAATCATTGTTTCAACAGCTGCAAGTTCCAAAGGATCATGATCCTTTTAAATAATTCAGATTTAAAAGGTTTTTTTTGGGTAGGAAATTTAAATACTTAGTAATAACAATAGAATTGTGATCTAAAAGCCTTTTAATAACCTCTCATATGTCTTTTTGAAATGGTTCACTTACTTCCCAAAGCTAGTAGCCCACAGGTTAAAAAATAAGATCAATTAATCAATTAGACATTGCTCTCTTAACTGTTTCTCATCATTTACATATCCTTATAGATGTATGCATATAGATATACTGTTAGTATGAATACAGATATACTACAGATAGATGAAACTGCTTTGTAACCAGAGTTAGCTCTAGTCCAAATACACTGCTGTCTGTTGTGTTTCCTACAGTGATGTCAGTGGCCATTTGGATCAGATGCTGTATGTGCATGGTCAGTTTTCTGTGATACGATCAAAGTAATTGAACCAAACTCAATCCCTGTGTAAATTCACTTGATGGGATAGACAGTCAGAGCACATGGAATTGCACTTGTTTGCTCTCATGACTGCAAAATTTCAGGGGCAGATCTACATCTGGTATTAATTGGTAGGTCATTACTTGTGGGGGTTTTTTTAAATGCCACTGTATCTGTTTTCTGCGCTATAATGAAACCAATATATGTTCTAAACCTTAGAAATGTGTGTGTAACTTTTCCACCAATAAAAGTATTTTTAAGAGAGGGCTGTATCAACATTATTTTAAACTGTATTACATACATTAGGAAAATGACCTTTTAATCCAGTTTATCAGAGGTGGAAAATGAAACATATTGTGTTTGCCACACACAGCCCCACAGTGTCTTTCTAGGATTACTAAAAATGGCATCAAGTGTCACATCTGACCTAACCTCTCCACAGTCTTAAAGACAAAGTACATGAGTACCATTGTCCAGCAAGATATCATTTCCCAGATCCAGGTTTGGCATTCAGGTTATCTTAATAGCTACTGCTTAGCATAGCTACAAAAGGAATCACCTTTTACTTCACCACATATTCCTGAAACAAACCTCAGAAGGCAGGTAAAGAACAGGTGCAAACCATCAGAAAAGGAGCCCTCCCTTTATTGTAATAAGGAAACAAAGACATCACAGCTACCCTTACAGCTTGCGTATTTATTGAACAAATCCTACTAAAATAGCTAAAATACATTGGGTACTTATAGTGCATTATTAAAGATCACATTGTTACAAAAGCCTGCATTTTCAGCAGTACACAACAACTATACATAAATGCCACGACTGCTGAATATTACTTCTTGCTCTATATACAGCACAACAGACGTATCTAATCTATTGGAAAATAAAAGGTACAAGGAAAGGGATACAGAAGGTGGGGAAGGGAAAGAAATCTAGGAAGTGCAGTGCATGCATTGGTATTTAACAGTCAGAAGCTAAGACAGTTCAGAACAAGGCCTGCCCTGTAAAAGGAAGAGCTAAAAGACAGAATTATATAAAAAATTAAGGTGGGCTTTCAGACTGTGTCTAACACAACAACACTCCATGAGTAGATGGTACTGCTTAGTTCTGTGGTTTGTGTTATTTTGTATTGATTGTAGTCTGGGAGCAAGAACAAAAATGTAAAGTCCACATGTTGACAGGACTGTGGAAATGTACTCTTCCCCTTTAGGACTTCTCCTCCCAGAAATTTGCTGTATTTTTCTTACTATATCCCCTATTTTATGGATTTGAAGAGGACATTAAAACTTGTCCCTTCTTTTTAAAAGGCTTGTAAGAAAAAAAGACAAAAATCAAGAGACTTTGAGAAGTTGGTGGAAAATTATTGCTCGTCTTTCTCCATAAGGTGGACAGGAGTCAGAAAGGAGATTCTATGTAAATTACAGTTTTGTGATTGCTCCCACTGTAACTGCATGTTTGTGAGTGGACACTGATAGGGAATCAGTTCCTCACTTGTATGCTATAAGTAGTTACTCACCTACAGCACTGAATAAGAAAGCCACACTGAAGACACAAGTAAACAAGTCAGTCCAGTCTAAAGAACAACATTCAGAAAAACAAAGTACCAACACCTTCTCAGAACATGGAAATAAAAAATAACTCCATCAGAGCTACCTTGCCAAGGAGCATATTTAAAGTCCAAAATAGCACCATTCATCAGTGTCTCAAATCCCGTGGCAGCATCACGATCACTTACCACAAGGAAACCATGAGTTTCAAACTACTTCTATACATCAAAAGAGTACATGGATAAAATATAGAGATATACAGACAATCAATGAAAATAAACTACTAGGCTTGTTACATCTAAATGAAAAAAGGGGGACTCTCAGCCTCTGCAAGAAGCAGTTCTGGATGGTGGAAATGGAGAGAGCTGTTAACCAGTTTCATGTGAGCTGTGGAGTTTGAGTAGTGGAAGACATTGTTGTGGTAGAACCAGGCCTGAGGGCCCACCTGTAATGTTTGTAAACATGGATTCACAGTGTGAAATTCTGAGAGCTTGCGCTTGAGTTAGAATGTTAAAAACTAGTTTTTATGGTACACATTTGTCCACTGTTATTCTCTAAAGCAAGGCTCAGAGTCCCATAGTTTCTTCTTACACTTGATGATTTACACAGAAACAATCCCCAAGATATGACACCATGACCTCATCAAACCCATACACCATATGTAATACGAATGGAGAAATAATGTTTAATAAGAGTAGAGGTAATTGATTTTGGTGAATTGGCGTCCATAGCCATTTGCTGGAACCAGGCACTCCCCTTCCGCCTCACTTTTCTTGCGATTCACTTCCTTCGAGATAGGGAGATTTCCCTGTGGAGATGAAAAACTGGTATTAGCTGTGCTTCACAGAAGTCTGTTTGGTGGGGTCCTCTCTCCTCCTACCCTAAGGTTTACATAATTCCCCAGCTTTAGTTGAGAATTAAACATCTACCAAGCATGACCGAATCACCTATAAATACTGATGTTATGGAGAGCAAAGGATTGCTTGAAGACCAGGCAATTCTTGCACCATCTGAGAAAAACATGTCACCTGAGGATGAATGAGTGTGTCCTAGCAGCCAAAATGCAAGGGTTGAGCCAGGAACCACCCTCTACTGCTGAACTGGGTAATCTGGACATCTGTTGCAGCTGGAGAGGCCTCAGCCACCCAAGAAAAGTCACTGGGAAAGAAGCTATGGAGCAACAACCCCTTCTTGCAGGTCATCCTTACACTACTCCTCAGAATTACTTTACTCACTTTTGCCCAACAAAGCCATTTCTATGCCCTTAATAACAGCTTAGGCAGCTTAGATCTAAACCTGTACCAGCAGGTGCTGTGTGTGCAGGAGTTCTGGCACACAACCGTGGCTGAAAATGAGCAATTATCTGTTCTGCACATGTGAAGCACAGAAGGCAGACACAGGATCTCAGTGCCGTAAATGTAAAACTCAGGGCCATGGATCAACAGATGGCAGGCACCAAGGCCCTTTGGGAATATGGCTCAGTACCAACTGGTGTAACCAAAACCTTAATGTTAATGGTATTATCTACCAATAAATTCATTTGTTTGTTTGTCTCCAAATGTTCCCTTTTATGGATCCACTTGACCTCCAACATAAAAGCGCATCTTATTTATGAAAGACCATCTTAAGTGAACTTTTTACAGCTTAGACCTCTTATCTTTAAAAACCTTACTGCTTAAGCAGCTAACATACACTAATAAGTCACCTCCCTACATTAATCCATTGAAAAGAGCACACTAAAGACCCTGCAGTGTGTTTCTTGTTCTGGATAAGTAAGAAGATGATGGGCCATATAAGCCAGCTGCCTCAGACAGACCTTTTTTAACAATACATAATAATCGTGCATATTTAGCCAAGCATTTAAATATATATTTCAATTTAAGCCTTAGAATGAAGCCTAAAGGCTAAGCGTGCACCTAAAGTACTTTGCTGATGTTATGCCACTATGGGATCTGAAACAAAAAGAATTTGTTTAGCTAGCAATATATTGTAAGTATGGAAAAATAAATTGGTGGGGTTTGTGTTTAAGAGATTAGAATTGTAAAGGTGTTTTGTTGCTCATATGGCTTTGGACATGTCTGTGACATAAGCAGAATGCTTCTCTTTGTTAAAGAAATTGTTTTCTTCATGTTCTGTTTTTTCTGACCTGAGAGTTGTAAATTTATGAATAAGAAATTAAACACATGGCAGTTCCACAACTACCAGTAAAGTGCAATTTTCAGCAATTTTCCTTTCCTGGCTCTTCAAAGTCAGAATTTTCGCTGGGATGTCCATACTTGCTACATTTATTGTGCTGGGAATTAAGTCACTCCGTGGGTCTCCCACTGCCTTTATCACAGTTTACAGGATAAATTCTGCATTTAGGTAGAAGAAATCCTCATAGGGTTCTGCACTGCACACGGTCAGGAGCAGTTTTCAGGTTGAATACAGAGCAAAATCCCTTGCTCTTGGTGACCTCTTCCTTTGGGGCATCCAGAAATGGAGAAAAAGAGCAGACTTTGGGCAGCACATATGCAGAAGGGCTCTGAAAGCCAGGGAAAGAAGTAGGAGTAGAAATATACCTTTGCTGGAACCAAACTGGGGATTTTATAAGAATTTCAAAATGAGAAAATGCCATTTAAATTTTAGTGACTGCACAAACATGTTTTCTCACAGGACTCATCCATCCTCACGATAATATTTTTACTTTTTTTTTTTTTTTAATAAATTTGCTACTTGTGTATCACTTACAGGATGTGAGAAGAAAACTAGAAATAGGCGCACCACACAGACCAAAGGTCTGGGCAAATTTCCAAAAGCATTGTGTTGGGCAGTTCCTTTTCAGCTGTAAAAACAATCTCAGTCCTGAAATTCTGCCATACAATCATGAGATAAGAAGTCCCATATGACTCTCTTAGGTCTGGAAATAAATTGTCTTTAAGAACTGTATCCTTTTACATTTGTTGGTTGCATGAAAATAATAATTAAAAAAACCACAACAACACTTTTATTTCAAATAATAGTTTTAAAAAATCTATTCATTTTACTTTATCCTTTTAGCAGTTGAGGCCTTTTGACATTGAGTAGGTAAAACTGCTCAGCTGAAGGACTGAAAACTTTGTGCAGTTTTCTTCATCAATTTATCCTAATTAATTTTATAGGACAGATGAAAAAAAGTTTCCAAAGACACACAGATTCTGTCAAAGTTGATACTCTGCTGGAAGCTGGATTGTGTGCAACTAATATTCAAGTTGCTTTTGAAGGTCAGTTGTGAATTAAAATTTGGAGCTGGTTCTAAAAACTGGTCCCTGTATAAGCACATGTCAAATATCTTTTGAAGAATTATATAAGGGCTAGAAAAAACCCACATTGTATTTAAAAAGCAAGAATCCAATGATTATAAAGGGGAAAAAGTGTATAATACCTTTTGAATAGTTGAGAAACTGTTATCTGTTTAGATAAACTTTTATGTTAGCCTATGTACAGCATAAACCCACAGCTATTCATAAATCCTATATAATGCAACATTGCTACTAACTATGCTGCACATAATTCACAGCTTCATTACTGTGTTTCAGGAGTAACTTTATGAATGACAACTTACTAAAGCTGCTCATTTGAAATTTTGAATAAAACCCATCTAGTTAGCACACAGCTGATTCACAAAGTTAGCAAATTTACTTGATGCAAGTATGACCATATACAGCACATACTCTGGCATTGCTATCAGCCTATTCAGCTGAACTTTTGGAATACTGTGACTGTTAAGAGTGGCAGTACTGCCATATATGTTAGTTTGAAGACTGGCATGCTGGCACATGAGTTTGAAAATAGCAGACTGCAAATAGCCCAGCTATAAATTTTAGAATTTCCTTTACAGAGAAAAAGTGCGGAAAGTACAATGTTATCCAGATGGAATAATAGCAGAGTTTTGTTAACAGGGAGCTGAAGTCTAGCTAATAACTTAGACTTAATCAAAACAATTTTCCATATGCTCTCTTCAGTTTACCAAGTGATCTCTTCTTTACTTATTGCTTCTTTTTTTTTCCCACCCCACAGATCTTGAGTCAGTAAAGAAAGGGAATATGAAAATAAAACACGTACATTCTGTGGTTCTGAGTAACTGCTATACTTTTGCTATGCAGATTTCATATCCAGTTTCACATTTATGAAGCCAGCAATGGTAACAGAATAAAAGCTTATGAATCCTGTCACATCTAAAGATGCAACAAGCCACATCTTCTGCCTTTATGTTGGGGTACTCCTTGTCAAACTCAGGTGAAACCTGCCATGCTTTGTATGCTTGTTACTTAAGCCAGGTAAAGCACAAGCAAAAAACTTAACAAAAGATAAAAAACACCACCTGGTTCCTCCTCCTGCATTGTCACTGACATTTTCATCTGCATTGCTAAGAGAGAATTGCAAAAATTAAGCATTCAAAACTCAGATGACAAGCCTGTAAAATCACGAGACAGTCTTAAGAAATATGAGCTCTTGAAAATTATGTTTTCCTTCTGGTGTGTAGCCAGCACAAGTCCATGTTTTCTGCAAGCCTGAAGGCTAAAAACATAATTTTAAAATGAAAGTTGAAATCTTCAGTTAACTGCCTGGAACAAGGAGCCAAGGCTTTAAGAAAAACAGAGTAACATAAGACTCATGATGAAATCATGAGAGCTGGCTACTTTCTCAAAGCATAAAATGAAATCCATTGAAGTTGCAATTTAATTTTTTTTCAGAAAACTTTCATCTTAGTAAACTGTTTGTTACATGAAAAAAATTACATAAATAACTTTACCTTTGGAAATCCCCCATCCCCTCCGCTGGTTGGAAAGATTTTCTGGCTCACCCAAGCCATTGACCTTGGTTGATAAACCTGTAGTAACATAAATATATATGAGATCTTACTAACAAAGAGAGATTCATTAAATGCAATAAAGTTGTGTTCATATGACAGATCACATTACTAAAACCAAGTTTAACGTTAGCTGAGCTTGGCCCAGAGACCTAGCTGTGTTTAACGCTTAGTACATATTTTTTGTAGCCATGACAACATCTGTCCCTAGAGCATTACAACTCTACTGTTTATGGCAATCTGCATTCAACAGGCTGTTTGGAAAAAAAAAAAAGTGCACAGGATGGAATGTTTTAAATATCTTTAAAAAATTCTATATAAGAGGATGTCCATACTTTTAAACTTACTGAGGATATTGTGAGGCAACATGCCCATTCTCTTCTTCCAGAAGTCACTGGTAAAAGGCTATTTAATGAAGTTCATTACCTTTGCTGATGACTGCAGCAGACAAGAGCAACACACCTTTGATAATCCTTTCACAATGAACTGTGAACTAGAACTTTCTAAGATCATTGAAGGACTATGTTAGCACCCTATATTTTGCATGTTAAAAAAAAATCCAACAAATTATAAAATAGGTACAATAAAATACCTCGGAGCAGGATTTAATGTCTATAGAAAAAATTTCCTATGGAAAATGGGTAAGATCCAAAGCTGTCTACTGACTACAATGGGAGATTAGGGTGAAAAAATGCCAAGCTAATGCACCTCAACTTCAGGATGAAGATCAAAACATCCTTCATCTTGGTCTCATGAAACACTGAAGTGGTGAGCTACAAGTTACATACAGTACTGAAGATCTTGAATTTATTTTCCTTTGGCATTTGGTGAATTGAACTCTTTCTGCACAATATCTGGATGTCTAAATGTCAATGTTTTGAGCTGGCTATTAAAAATTACACCACTCAAATTTTTTTGCACTTTAGGAACCAAAACATGTACTGTCACTTAAATAACTGGTGGACCAGTTTTACTCACCTGCTTACTTCTGAACATATAATGGAACAGGAGGAATGATTTTATTTCTGTGGAGATGCAAGTTTACTATAAGTTGGCACAACTGGTCTAGTTGTAGCTTAGAGAAATAATCAGAAGATTATTTAAACCATCTTTCCAACAGAAAGTGCTGAACTCTACTGTAAGGCAGGAAACAGAGGTGGGTTCAGAGCCCAAGGCAATACCTGCTTTCAGACATTCTCCCATGATTTTCTGCAGTACAAACCACAGTGCTTTCTCCCAATTAAAGCGACAGATTTGATTTCATACCTTAGATTTCAAGCCAGTTAAGCTCTCTGGGTATGTCTGACATAAAATAATTAATACATAGGGCACTCTGTGAATTCATCAGTTAATGTTCACACTGAATATTTGAAACACTTGAATAAAAGACATCAAGTAACCTCTGAGTTCTCCAGTTGCTATTTATAATGGCTGATTACTCATTCTGCAAATATGTCTTGGTTTTATTGTGTAGTGGTATTTTTTGTGTGAAAACTCATGATGGGAAGTAGCAATAGGAGTTCAGCTCTACCACAGGATGTGCATGTTCAAACCAGCAAAACGTAAAAAATGTATATAGGAGGACAGAATAAGCATCAGAATACAGTATTAGTCATTATGATGGATATGACCTTCTATATTTTCCATGGGGCCTGAGATATATTTAGATTAGCCTATAGGCCATGTTATCCCTATTAATAATTTAGTAGGAATAAAATGAGCACCTGAAGTCAAATGACAAAATAAAAATCCTCAACTTAAACTAATAAAAAAAACTTAGAGGAACTGCAGTTTAAGGGTGGGAACGGGACAGGAGGGAAAAGCTGTAAATTGTAAGATAAACTCACAATTATGTTCCAGGGTTAAAAAAACCAAGCACCAAAACCAAACACCACAATCAAAATACCCTACACAATCCCCTGGTTACCTCTCACAGTAATTTTCTGTAAAGAAAAAAATCCATAATGTCCCATTTTCTTAATATTTCTTCAAAACAACTACTGTGGCCCATACTGGTAGATAGTAATCACATGGACATATTCCACATGCAGTAATTTTTCTGCCATGAGTGTACCAAAGTTGTGAATGGACAGCCAAAGAACTTTAAGTATCTGACTTGGGAGCAATGCTGACAGAGAATCACGGTTTGGATCCTGGCTTAGTGGAGGAAGATTCCGGAATGGAAAAAAAAAATGCTGGTATAGAAAAGTCTACTTAAAACTTACTACAATCCACCAGGAAAAAAAAATGAAATAAAAACCAAACCATGAGGTCTTGCTGTGCTACATGCTTATAAATGCAGAAACTACTTAGATGTTCAAATATACTGATAATTGGGGTGTTAGAAAAACACAGCAAGAACATTTAGTTAATTACAGCAGCTCAAAACAACTGATAATAATGTTGCAAGATGAGCTATAGAGAGAGGAGAAAGTGCAAAGCAATGTTGCATTACAGAGTAGGATGTAAGGGTTACAATATTCCAGCTGTTAGCATAAAGCAAACACTTCTAAATAAATGCTTCCATTGATACACACCAAATTTTCATTTCTTAGTACTTCCTGCGTGATTATTATGCAAGTTCAGGCTTGGCTTAAATAACCAAAGTATCATGATTCAGAACAGAATTACTGAGCTTTAGGAGAGACTGAAAACTAAAGTTACTGCAAGTCTGCACAATGTATAAGAGTCACACTCTGACTCATATTGATGGCCTCAGTATTTGATAATCATTAGTTAAAAAGTTAAGCTAGTAAACTTCATCCATAAATTATCAGAGTGGATCACCCCTAAATCAGTGTTACCCTGCTGGAATCCTGCCTTCCTGGCAGAACATGTGATATGCAAACCCATTCACTCCCAGTTGGAGAAGTCAGGGGGAAAAAAACCCACTGATCTGGGAAGAGCTCTTTGAGACTGTTCTACAGCAGCATGAAATTATGCCTGGAACACTGAGGCCAACTTGAAATTGGGAATGATCTATTAAGATTATATTTTCAATTCTGTGGCCTCCAGTCTCTTGAAAAGATATAAATTATAAAATTTAGTGTTAAAGAAAAAGCAAAAGTGGAGGAAAATAAATGCCCAGTCTATTTATGAGCTCTTACAGCATCCAGGTTCCAGAACTACTTAGTGATACTTTTTTTTTTCAGAAACAGAAGGATCTCCAGAGTCATCTTTTCTCCTTTACCCAACAGACTGAGAAACTCTTGCTATAGCAAAGACTCTGTTTTACCAACATTTCAAAAATTCAATTCCTGTTCTTCCATTTTAAGCCATGTCCTCTTAAAGAGCAACAGTAGGGGAGCACAATCTTTTGCCCAGCTTTAAAACAGACACACAAAATAATTTAACATAGCTGGACTAAATACAGTAGTATCAGTCACATAAAAATGCTAAAATTAATTTCTTGGTACCCACTCCTCATTCCTAGTCAGTAAGAGCATCTTTCAAACATTCACATAGATTCATCAAGAGGGGAAAAAACCCAGATTTACAGCATGCTAAACTTAGTAAAATGAGCATTCTCCTAACAAGCATTCCCAAAGTTTTTATAGTTATGAAACAATTAAGAAAGCCCCTGGAATTACTTTTTCTATATTTCCCACTCATCCCCCCTGGTGGACCACAGTAGAATTCCTGTTATCAAGTCTCATTCAAGGCTTGCAGTGGTATTCAACTGCAGTCAGAATTTCTTAACTAAAAGTTTATTGAAGATCAACTGCTCAGAGCAAATCAGCAACTAGCTTTTGTGAAGTTTCAGATAACTTCTTTGTCATATAAACCAATTTTCGGGGGGGGGGGGAGGAGGAAATGAAAACAAAAAGGAAATGATGAGAAGTACACTAGAAATTCATAATTCCAAATAAAAGGTAATCTCCAGTAGTTCTGCAGAAGCTTGCAGGAAAAGAAAAAAAAGAAACTATAAGGAAAGGATCTCCCATATGGATTAGCAGTCTAACAGCAGACACAAAAGGAACATGGGACTAAAACAAGAGGGGTGTGTGGAAAAGAAGGAAAGAAAGAGGTGTGCTTTTTCCGTCTGCAGCACTAAAATGACACTTCTGCAGCTGTGAGAACTGTGGGCCCTGTGTGTCTGTAGTGCCTAATCCAGAATAGAGAGAGGCCATTCTCTTACACAGTTCTCCTAAGGATGGGTTGTATAGCCAGAAAGGAATGCTACTCCTCCTTTCTGTACCTGTATTTCTTTAAAGTAGTTCATGGATTTTTTTACCATCATTGCTCTGTGTTGCAATGACACAAATCAATGAAATTGAGGTTACTCAAGGAACACTTGTAAATTATTTCCTTTGTGGCTAGTCTCAGCATCACTGAAAGTGTCCAGCAGATTTTCTTTCCAAATTAAGACACTACGTAATTTCTTTTTTGAAAAATTGTAACATAGTTGCCTGTGAAGTCTAAACAGTTATAATTTTGCCTTTTTTAAAAAAAAAAGTTTCTTAGTTCCAGCTGGTTTGAGCTGTATATCTACTTTCCCCAGCACATCCTACCATGAATTTCTCAATTCCCACAAATGCCTCCCACTGCAGTAAAAAGTTCTCTTTGTAACCAAGGTCCCACAATCACAATCTAAATGTATAAACAGACGATCTTACTGCACCATGGCTTAAACACCAAATAGATAGTTTTGTTAATGAAAACCTCACTAATTAATTTTAGACAAAACTGAAAGGAATTCTTTTGCTAGAATGAATACCTTGCTTCTAGTGCTCCTATCTTTAGTAGTTTATTTTTAACACTGCTAGGAGAACATGATGAAAGCATATAATATAAATGTCCACATGTTCCAAACCTAGCACACAAGATTTAATACATACAGCTGAATTGTTGCTGCTTCTTGAGAGTTTAGTTGGGTGGCAGCGTGCTCTCAGACACTTTTTATTATCTGAACTTTCTGCAGAGGGTAATGATAAGGCCACATCAAGAGTGCTCATCATTACTCCTTATTTCAAAGAGTCCTTGAAGTTTTGATGAACCTTTGTTGTACTGAAGAAGCTGCATACATGATCAAATGGGATAATGCTATTGTGATAAGCTGACTCTAAAAAAGGCTCAGTGAAGAAGCTTTCTCTGTTGAAATATCAAAAACCACAATCTGCCCAAGTTAAAATGCAAGTTAAATACCTCAGTTTAATTAGTTAAAAATGCTGTGGTTTAACAGGTGTGAGGATTGTCAATTTTACAAACTTGTTTGCTTTTTTGACTGGCTCTGCACCACAAGCGTGAACCTGTGGTTGAGGTGCAGCGGTAGTTTCCCCAAATAATCTGATTTCATGTTTTCAATACACTGGCAGAGCAGCAGGTTTTTCTGTCATCCCTGTTTTCCACATCAGTGTCAAGAACATTAAAAAATCAGTGGGTGAAAAAAAAATTTACAAGTATTTCACTTGGTTAATTCCAGAGTAAAGAAAGTTATATAAATGGTTTGAGAGAACTAATGAAGAATTATATGATGATCCTCCACCTGGATGAGATTGTTCCAAGTGTCCCATCTTTTTGGTGAGACTTTACCTGTCATTACAGTGATAATTAATACTTGGCATCAGCAGAATGTGACAGGACAACTGTACACCTGAATTTGCCTTTGACTTCTCTGCATCAGCATCCTCTGATGTCTTTGCCTTTTCATGGGGAAAATATTACTGCTGCTTTTTATTCCTCCCCATTTGATGACTCAAACTCACAACCACATAGAGATGAAAAGACCTAAATGAGACAAGTATGCTTTTCTTGCATCCCCCTCTCCACACTGCACATGAATTATAAAGTTTATTCATTAGGGGTTTTTTTGCAGTCCTTGTTCATCACTTCTGCAATTTTTGTCAATTTCACAGAATAGAGTGTCATTTGTTTCTTCACTACATAGCATAAGGAAGTGACCTTGGAGATAGTTTTTCTAGATTTTAGTGAAAAAACTTCTCATTTAAACCAGTCTTCATCTATCATTTATTTCATTGTTCTTAAAGTCTCTATTTTTCCATTTACACTGAAGTGTCTGCTTGTATGTAGTGTCCAACCTTGGGTCATCTGTATCAGCTTCTTCAAAGAATTCACTCTTGTCCTCATCCATTTTATACAAGTCGCATCTTTTATATATGTACTTAGAGCATCCCATGGCATAAAAAAGAAAATTGTCTGAGGGACTGTGCAAAATTTTCTAAATCATGCTTCTAAGACTAATGGACTCTACTGCTGCAGAGTCCCTTGCTGCAGGAAAGGATGTTGGGTAGATAGTTAAGAACTCTGAACTTCAGTGTCTAGAGAAGCACATTTTCCACATCTCTTACATGACCACTGGCCTCCAAAACTGGGTGAGTATGGTGTTAAGGAGGAGGACAATACAAGATGATCAAGCTTGTGTGTAAAGTCAGCAGACTTCTGCTCAATTCTTTATCTAGTAAGAACCCTAAACTAAAATTTTAGCTGTCTTCTGGCATAGGGGACTGAATGAGGTTAATTATAGAAAACACTTTCTAATTTTCCCTGGAGAGGAATCCATCCCACATTACCTGAACATAATGCTATTTTTAGGCAGAGAGATCAATTTGCAATAGTCCAGATGAATCTGGCTTCTATGCTACAAGTGCTGTCATTCTGCTTTTTTATTTCATTAATATGCAAAAATCATTGCAAAGCACTGTGAATGTTTATCATGCACACAAAGAATAAGAGAAAAAAATTCAAATGATATATTGTGAACACTGTCATAAATGCTCCTCTAAATTCTGACTGAATCAATGAATTCAGTCAGATACTGATTACCAGAGTATTGCACTCCTTGGAAGAGAAAGAAATGCATTTATTTCACAACAAAAATAATAAATAAATGTATATTATATGGAAATTTCCATGAAGCAATAAAATGGCTGCAAATCACTTTATTCCTCTGGTAAATTTCTGTGCATATGCTCTGACATCATAAAACATCACAGAAATTATAATAAGCAAATGAGCCCTCCAGAAAAGTGAACTCAGAGCCCAGTACAACCCATCATATTTCATTTGTGGTTCTTTTTGTTGTTTCACTTAACATTCAACACACAGAAAAACAACAATAACAAGGCTGAGAATTAAAACAATATTTCAGTTCTGAGTCAATTGCATAGGAGTTTGTAATTTGCTCTTCAAGGGCAATAAGGTAGAGTTTAATTAGTAACTATTTGCATCTACACCTAATGGTGACTGCAGAACAAGATGCTTGAGCAAGTCTCTTGCTATAAAATCAGGTGAACACACAGCATGGCAGCAAAATGCTGGACCAAAGGCTGAATAGTTAAATTTTTCATATTCAACACTGACAAATTACTTGAGCAACAGAGGAGGAAGAAAAGGAACATGGTCGCAGGCTGAGCAAAAGGTTTATTTAGTCCAGTCTCCTCACTCCATTGAGTTTTGATCTTAATAGAAAGACCACAAAAAAGGCCACTAGGGAATCCTGAAGAAAGAATAAGAACAGAGTCAGGCCAGAATAATGCTTCTCCTGTGTGCCATCTCAGACCTAGCCCTGCAGTTTTGGGGTACACAAAAGGTATACATCAAGCAGACTCAGAAGTGTTTATTTTTTTAATTTCCTATAAATTTCCTAAATTAATGGCCTGAATACTGTAGCTTACAGAAGACTCAATAGACTGTTTTGGACTGAGACTGCTTTTCTCACACATACCAGAAAGATAACCAGCAATCCAACAAGTGATGCTGTTCCCCAAGCAGCGGCAAGCTCGCTGCCTCTGCCTCTGAGATGCCAGACCCTTGACCAAGCAGCATGTTTCAGGCCAGCATTAGGAGCCCCAGCAGTACTCTTGGAAATGGGAGACAGAATCACACTGTACAGGCAGTACTTACCTCATTAAAAGGGTTGTAATGACCACAGATGACTGTAACCGGTGCTTGAAAGCATTATGGCACATTTACCTGAAGTCTCCATATTACCAGCCTCTAGTACCATCTAATGGAACTAAGTGCTACTCCAGATACAAAAGTACAAAGTGTATCATGTGTGCACTGTAGGCTGAAAGTAACAAAATATCTGTGGATTCTAGGACTCATATAACAGAGACACACAGGGAAAGAACTTTTGCTGCCAAGTATTCTTTCTGAGGTTTTCGAAGTTGCCTTATATAATTACTTCGCTGAGAAATCAAGGGTAAGGACACATACCAATATTTCCACAGGATTTTCTTTTGCCAGCAGGAATAGAGTTATGTAAACTCATATTCTTTTATGACAGAGATTTAGGTACAGTCATGTTAAAACGAAGCAGGAAAATTTGTTCCTCTCTAACCTGGCCTGTCTGAGTAACTTTGTGGTGCCAATGTGTGCCTTCTAAACATCAGTGCTGGAAGAGTTCAGTTCTTTCCAATAATGTACATATTAAGCCAAGGCTTAAAACACACAAATTTCTTATTACTTTTTTCAACTTGCTCCCACATAAGTATGCTAAGCTAGTAGACAGACAGATTAGTGTTAACAAAATTGATCCACAATCACTTCTTCCTGTAGGATGAGAAAATCCTACTTATTCTGAGGGTGTGGGGGTTTTTGTGGGTTTTTTCCTTTTTTGTTTGGTTTGTTTGGTTTGTTTGGTTTTGGTTTGGTTGTTTTTTGGTTTGGGTTTTTTTTTTTAATGCAGTATTTACAGAAGGAAACATCAGGAATCCTCCCAGCAGCATGTACATAGGGATTCATTCAGTAATACTGCTGTGAATTTGCCAGACCGGAAGTCCAAACTGAATTGCATGTAACACTCAAACAGTGACTCATACTATCACTCTATATTAAACATTTGAAAATAACATTTTTGCACTTTTCTAGATCACACCGTCAACCAATGTGGTTTAATGAGGTGAAAAAATATTTGAAATAAAACCAAAATACAAATAGTTAAAACATTTTTTTATTAAAATATCCTGTGATGGCCTTAGATCCCAAGTCTTAAAAATCAATGTCGTAACCGTAGTGTTACAAGGTATATATATTAATTCTTCTTTATGATTTTCCAAGATTTCAGCCTTTGAGAAAAGATTTAGTAAAGCTTTTTCCTGGATCTAGTATTATGCAAACCTCCCATTCCATGTGTCAACACAGTTCTGCTCAGACAAAGTACACTGGGGCATAGTTAGAAAATTTTAGCACCCAGAGTGTAAATGTTTGTGACTGAGCAGAAACGTGTATATACAAATTTTTTGGTTTTTAATGTACATATGAGCTGTACCACAGAAATATCCCTACTATCTATAGCTTTGGGTAAATATTACCTTTTTTTAAGCCCTTCTTTTCTATTCATAATCAACCAAAATTGTGTTTCCTGCTCAGTTGAACAGGTGACTTGATAGAAGTATTGCAAAAATGATTTTGTATTTCTGCTTATAAATTTTGTAAGCTGGAAAGCTTTAATCCCTTAAATTTTTCAGGAATCAAGTAACACTGAGCAAACTGTACACAATGTATTCTCCATGCACAATACATAAGCATAATAAAAAAGCACAATATACACATTCAGATGGCCAAAACTGCTAGCTTTCACCCCCAACCAAATTTTCTCAACCAAATTCTACTCATGTTACACGTGAACAGAAGAGGGTCTGATACAGTTCTAGAGGTCCTATGCAGCTCTGAACTACCATAAAGGAGATTCCA
Source organism: Neopelma chrysocephalum (assembly GCF_003984885.1). Lineage (NCBI taxonomy): Eukaryota > Metazoa > Chordata > Aves > Passeriformes > Pipridae > Neopelma > Neopelma chrysocephalum. The sequence continues at coordinate 1,884,052 of NW_020925676.1, forward strand.
GTTCCTGTGCCAGGTTTGGTAATAATCAACAAAGTATGAGTTTTTTCATGCCAGACCAAGAGCTGCATTTGTCCAGTGTGTGCCGTGTGTGTCTAGAGACATAATGTCTCATTCTAGTATCTTGCTCTTTTTATTTTTTTTTCCTCAGAGCGTATAAAAGGTTCCAAATAATGCCTCTTCCAGACCAATTCTAGGCTCCATTCTCCACAGATAACCCTAGAGTTATGAAAAGCTGTTCTTACCAAGGTGGAATCATTTCATAGGCACAGAAATTTACAGAATGTAAAAGACATCTGCATGTAACTCCCTGGAAAAAAGGTTTGTAATGGCTAAACTGGGATGAAATCTTAAACATAGACTTTCCTTCATAAATATCTTCATCTAGCTTAATTATAAATTTCCCTATAAACTTTCTACCGCCTTCTGAAAAAAAAAAATTAATGGAATGGTGATTCTTTTCAACCAAATGCAGGTTGTCATTTCTTTCTCTCTGACTTAATGAAGAAGAGCTTTTCTCCCAACTGTTTTCACTCTGAAAGGTCATCATCCCATATTTCTCTTTTTTCCACAAGTAAAACTTTAAAATGCAGAGAATGTAAATGACAGAATAACCTCGGAACAGAGGCAGTTCAGGCAAGGATATACTACAGGAAGCATTCGGCCCAAATGACCTACTTCTGGGGCCTTTTTGCTTTGGGATGACACAGCTATACTGTAAAACACCTAGCCTGGAGATTCCAGATCATTGGTGACTCAGAAAAAAAGTCGTCTAATGGTAATCATCTAATGGTGGTAAGTCAGAATTAAATTAATGATCTGCTCTAGGTTATCTTTTCTTTATTTTCAGGTAGGTCAAAATTAAATTATTAAGGATCTGTTGACTGATACACATTTTTATTAGTATTGTTGGTTTAAATTCCTTAGCACCTTCAAGGCAAAGCCTCAAAACTGAACCTGAAATCCAGAAATGAACCACAGTGTGAGATGAAAAAAACACACCTGAGTGCTTTAGAAGCAAACAAACAGACCCCTTTCTCAAGTTCCTAAACTGATGGCATGATTTCTTTAAAAACAATCATTTACCATTAATAAATAACCAAAAAAACCCAGCACAAACAGTAACCCGTCCCTGGTTTTGCTAAGAGCCTTCTTTGAGGTCAGAGAAAACTGGAATTAAGACTTCCTTACTCTCTGAGAAGTTCCTTTATTTTAATGGTTGGATCACTTGGGGAAGAAGAAAAATTTTTAAAACTATTCTTTTTTTCTTCTTCTTTTTTAGTTAGAGTCTGTTTTTCCACTTTAATTAGCATTAAATTTTCAGTTTATATTTTATGTCATTCAGCACTTCCCATGAAGGTGGTGTACAGAAATTCTAGCATTTCAGATGGAAATAGCACTTAAACACCTCAAGATTTCATGCATTGCACATAAATGTAAAAGACTCTTTCTCCCTTAAGGTAGACACTTAAGGAAATATACGCACAAATAAGAACAGATCCTCAAATGGCAGGTGTTCTTGTGTAAGATGGCTCAAAATGTCCATGAATTAATATTATAAGAAGACGAGAAAGTACAGTCTTCTGCCTATTTCTCTTTAAATTCATGATGTTATTATTATACAGCTCCAAGAAAGATTGATTAATCAACCAGGTATGAGGAATTCCAAGTCTAGAAAAAGAAGCAGCATTGGAAACTAGTCTGTTAAATTATTTGCTTTTACTTGTAAACTGTTTAAGAAACATTTTTTGGAAAAAGAACATTAAGAAACAGTAAGATCGAAGTTAAAGCAAGAATTAATTTGTTCTCACTTACCAAGTTCATTAGAGTCCTATACTCCCAATTTTAACTGTAAGCTTAACTAAATAACTAATGAACTTCCATTTTAGCAAAGAAATAAGCAAGCCATTTTCCCCCATTTTTAAAGGTTTATCGCAGTCTGGTGAATCCAACAGCTGAATTTTCACTGACCAGTGAGAGCAGAATAGAGCCTTTGCATATGCTGTGATATTAAAAACAAAGTAAACACTTTTACCATCACATCTTTCAGCATAGGCAGTGTTGATATGTAAAGAAGAATATTTTCTGCAAATTAGAGTGGCTAGGGAGATATTTGCAATATAATACAAGAAATATGCCAAAGACAAGTGTGTCCATTACTGCAAGAAAAGTATGTCAGTGGTCTGGTTTAGAAATGCGTTCAGTGTTAGTGTGCCAGAAGTGAAGGAAAGGGAAAAAGAGGTGGTGGTAGGAGAAGAGATTATGCCTAGTATCACATCTTAAGCAACCTTGCAAGTTGGGGCAAAATCTAATCTTTCTTACATTTTAATTCTGATCACAAAAAACGAAGTTGAACTAGGCCTTTTCTTGACAAATAAAAAACTTTTAGAAACAGCTAAATGAGATTTTTATTTATGTTACACTGCAAAACAAACAATAGGACTAGACAGGTGGGTAACAACATTTTATTTTTTGCATTTGGATAGCTCTGATTTGTATTTTATGTTCTAGCCCAGAGAGACTGGTTTTACAAAACTGATTTCATTGACTATTACAGGAACCTTGCTAGATTTATAGAACCACCTGCTGGTAAAAATCAGCAGCTATTTAATGCCTAACTAGATTTAAAATAATCTTTTGTTCCATAGATAGGCATATATTGCACATAACAGCCTGCATAGTATCTAAAAATGTGGGCTGATTGTCACCTTGGTGTTGGTAGGAAAATAGTTGCCTTATCCAATATTCCACAGTTGTGTGAACAACATGTATTTTAACATGATTTCTATTCACAGTTTAGGTGAATCATTTCCCTTTTAATTCCCCACCCCCATCTATTCATTTATACACAGATGAGCAAAGCACTTTGATGAAAGTAGGTTCCAGAATAGACTAAAACTCCAGAATTTGCAAGTTTATTTTTGCAGAGAGAAATTATATAAAACAAGGAGCCAAAAACAAAAGCAAAGCCTTTATAACAGAGTATGTATTTGCTTATTTTAATAATCCCCTCTCCCCCAAATCAAAACAACCCCAGAACCAGACAAGATAATATTAATGCAAGAACCAGACAAGGATAATATTAATGCAATTAATTCAACCCAATCCTAATAAGAATATGTCCCTGAGAACCTCACATTTTGGAAAATATTCTGTGTTAATGTACATCCTATGCAATGATACTTCAAACATTTCTCCATACAAATTAACAGGTTTTTGGCCATGATATTTTCACATAGCGCCCAAAACACATCACATTTATGTCAGGACATGTTTTGAGATATGCTCCAAGCAATAGTTGCATCTTCAATCAAGAATGCCACATGATAACAAACCTGCCTATTTTGAGCCCTTTTTCTGCAAAAAAATATTATTTTTGTCCTGCTGATGCTGAGACAGTCCTTTGCAGAGAATACCATATTAGATGTATAATGTTTCATCCTTAAAATTGGTTGTTTGTCAGCAGCAATATCTCAGAGTTCAACATATGGGCTTTTATCACTAAAGACAAACACAATTAACACTGAAGGAAATGGGTTATTGTTCAATAAATACATTCCAACCAAGTGCCTGTAAGTTCAGTCAGGTTTGAGACCTGGACATTTTTTTCTGAAAGAGATCTGTGTCACAAAGAAATATTAACCTTTTGAAAACATTACCAAATAAGAAAATTTAGTTTGTCTCTTAAGTACTTCCCTGACAGACTAACATTAAATCTGTTTCATTTACTCAGTGCAATGACCTATTTATTTCTTTTTGGAAGGAAGGTGTCAGAGTTGACATTATTGGATATTGTTTTGTCTGTATATATTGCTACATGTGTTATAATGTGTATTTTTCACAGTAACCTAAACATTTCTTGTTTCGATTAAATAAGCTTTACTGCACAAGGAAGGATTTCAGATTTTTATTCAAAGGTTGCAAGAAAATAAAAGATCCAACATAAGGAGGTTTTCAGAGTACATCAGTTATTGTATGGCAAATCCCCATAGCCTCAAAAAGTATGTCTTATAAAAGTCATATTTATAAATGTGTATCGGGAACAGGGAAATAGTGTTTGTATTTATACAAAAAAAATTGATTCTGTGCTAAAGCAACTGATTCTTACCATTTTTAGATTCTGTTAAGTCTTGGGATTGCAGTTTCTCTCAAGTAGTACAAGGAGAACAATCTGAAAAAAATTTTAAAAAAATTAAAAATGGGAAAAAAAAGTAACTCCAACAGTTACCATATTTAATAGGTATTTTTTTTTCAGCCTAACAGTGAGTGAACCAAGTATTAACTTCAGTAGTTAAGAGTAAAGTCATGCAAATTATTCTAACCACACAAATGGTAATGTATCATGTGTTTCTGCACTTCAGTGGTCTGTAGGCTTAAATATAGGACAAAGAAATCCCTGGTACCTGGATTTGCAGAACCCTATGCTATTCTTAGCACTCAGTACATTTTTGAAGAGCAGTATACCTAATGGCTAACAAAGGCAAAAATCAGTCAAGAGGAAAAAAAGCTGTCACTGTATGCTTACAGTAATTGCGGTCCATTGTTCCCAGGCATACTACAAAGTGTGGGTTTTTGCAATCAAGGAACAAGTATAACACAATGTAACGGCCCAGAGACTAGGTATTTTTGGAAATGGTACTGCATTACATAACCTTCAGTTTTCTCCCTCTCTCTCTGTTCCACAACCCTTCTCTATTTTAAACAGGGAGAGAAAAAAGAGTAGGTCCTACCTCATTTACCTTAAATTATCATTTTCTTAATTGACTGAATTTGTAGCATACCTCCTTTATCAGTTGTCTCATAATGACAAAAAATTAAAGTTCTCTTCTATTGATTGTATATTTCTTACCTTTAGTGTGTATGTATGAAATGTAATTAGGTATGAGTCATACGTTTACACAAACACACATACATACTGGATGAAAAACTGCAAACTCTTATATCTCTAAATGTACATAGAAACGTTTGAAAGAAAGCAGCACATCACTACATGTTCAGCAAAATATGGTTTGTTTTGGTTTTGTTTGGCTTTTTTTTTTCTCAAAAGAACCACCCAAAATTTAACTGCTGCACATGCAAAAATGCAGAAAGCTGTTGCAAGAATGACTGCTTTCTAAAAATAAACCCCAGCAGCCTGAGAGGAATCCAGTGACAGGTCAGAGAAGAGGGAGATTCGTTTCACAAGGGAGAAGAAAGGAGATGATAAACCTATCCTAGAGCCTTGCATGCATGCTAACAAAGCCAAGTGCATTAGGTTCAAAAATACATTTTGGTGTTTGCAGAGTGCAAAAGCGAGAATAAAGGAAAACATTATAGAAAATCACTGCTCATCTCCCCTTGCATGTGTGCGGAAAAATCCACAGCCTAGAAATCCAGCCTTAAAGCACAAAGAGTTAAACACATATACTGCATGTTTTCTTATCTTCTTTTAAAAAGACTGTTTGGAAATGTGCACGGAGAGGGGAAAGCCAAGCTGCAGCAAAGTCCGGCTAAGGACAAAAAGAAATGAAAAGAAATAAAGAGACGCAGAGAAAGGAAGGGGGGAAGGGCAGGGGGGAGGGCAAGAGAGAGGGGATTAATTTAAAAAAATAAAATTCTGTGGATTGGAATTGCATATACTTACAGACAAAAGCCCCTGGTCCCTGCTCACTTTCTGTCCTTTCTACATGATCTGAAACACAAATGTGGATTAAAAAAGGGCAGCATGCTACAGAAGGGAATTTATAGTTGGGGGAGTGGAGAGAGGGTAGGGGGTGTGGGTAAGAATGACTGCACCTCTTCCAAAGTGCAGCCTCGGAGAAAAAAAAGAAAAAAGGGGTGGGGGTGGCTGGGGGAAAGTCTCTCTCTCTCTCTCTCTCCCATTCCCTTTCCCTCTCCCTCTCCCTCTTTCTCTCCCTCTCTCTCGGGCTGGGTTTTGCTTGCCAGGGCTGGTTATACTGAACAATGAGCTAATTCTGATGGTAGCTGGCCAGCTGCCTGCTCCATTCCCCCCCCCCTTCGCCTTACACATACACACTCCCCCTGCCCGCCCGCCCACCTCCCCCCGCACGCTGCTGCAGCACCAGACTGCTTAGTCTGCAATAATCCGCAGCTCCGCGTCCCGCCCTTTCCCGATGTCTGGGAGCCGCGGCCGCTCCGAGGGGCGCGAAGTCGAAGGAGCCCCCGGGAGAGCCGGTGATCCGCTGTCTCCAGGTCGTGAGGGGATCCCACACCCTCGGGGCGATCCCGCCCTCCCCGGGCCATCCCGCACCCCCGGGGCCATCCCGCACCCCCGGGGCCATCCCGCACCCCCTAGGCGGCGGCCAGGAAGGGCGGGGAGCGGAGCCAGGGCGCTGCGCAGCGGCGCGAAGGGGCGGAGGGATGGAGGGATGGGGGGGAAAGGCAGGGAGCAGCCACAGACTGCAATAATAACCCTGCAGCGGCTGCAAAGGCCATCTGAGGAGAAAGGGGAGGGAGACGGAGGCAGCCGCCCGCCTGCTGCTGTGCCTGTCTGGGAGGGGAAAAGATGGTGGGCGGGGAGGACGGGGAGCGCCGTGGCACGGGCGGGGCAGCGCGGTACTGCCCCGGGAGCCCAGGGATGGGGGGTGGGGAGAGGGGGGAGCAGCCAGTGGCCGGGACTCTCCCGGTCGTGCGGGGCTGTGCCAGGCACGAATGCGGGGATAGATGCGGGGACACCGCGGGGAGGGAGCGCGGGTTCGCCCCGCAGTGCTGGCGAGGGCACCCGAGGGGTTCTGCCGGGGCTGTCACGGAGCGGTGGCACGGGATGGGCAGCAGCGATGTCATACGTTGTGGGAATTATTCCCGCGAGCATGGGACGAGGGACGAAGGCAGCGGAGCGAAGGATATCGTCGCGACACAAAAGACCCCGCGAAGGTTCTCCCCGCTGTAAAGGCACCTGAGAGATGGTGCAGTGTGGGCACAGCGCAATCAGTCTTACCCCAAAATGCTATACGGGGATATATGGCTTAAAAGAATAGAGAAACACGTGTTGAGATTCCCTATTACCCTGCAGGTTATGAAGACACCTTCCTCGGCGTTAATAATGCCCAGGGCAAGAGTGATTAAAATGGTATGAAATCATACGTGATGTGGGCTAATAGAAGATTAAACCTTCTCTATCAGGCCTGGATTATAAGCAACTAACCTTGTTTTTCGAATCCACTTGTGTTTAACTCCCCATGAAACTGCATTATTCTATGGTCCATGTAGGATTTCCATTTGTTGAGTGGAAGCAGCTTGCTAGCACGTCTCTGCACCTTCCTGACCAGCTACTATATCTTTGGGAATGCTTTGCAGGCCTGCCAGCTTAGGGAAAATTCAGCAGCTGGAAGGGAGAAATATGGGACATAAGCAGCCCCTGATATTTAAACCTCTGGTAAACTGTGATAATAATTCTAAATTTAGTGCAAAAGGATCAGATTGTTCGCCTCAAAAATACAGTTACTACTGCTCATATCTGTTCAAGTGCTTACCTTCTCCTCAGATTTCACCGATCAGCTGTTAGGACTGAAATACAGTAGAGCTTGTACGTTTAAACTTTATCTTGAGATAGTGATTTTTTTGTTTGTTTGTTTGTTTTGTTTTGTTTTGTTTTTTCTGAATAATAAATATGGGCTCAGGGCAGGTAGCAGTCCTTCATGGTATACACTTAGGTGAGAGCAGTGGGTTCTGTCTAGTTTAGGTGTGTTGCAAAAATAGATTCTTGCACCCAGTGTGCAAAAGGATGATCATGCACTGAGTGGAGATATTTGATGTACTGGCAGTTCTGCACAGAAAGGGGCACTGGGTGGCAAATCCACAAAGACAGCATCACAACTGCCAAAACTTTTCACTGTTGGTACATTTTAGCAAACAAAGGCATTAATGTTCCTTGGCTACAAGTTACCTAGTTCTCTTATTAAGCAGTATTCTATTTTCTGTTGGTTAATGATTCTCTCACTTCTCATGTTAATTAGTCTGTTTGCTCAATCTTTCTCTTCACTGGAGCCCTTGGATTTCTAGGGTTGGTGGCTATGAGCTGGTCGCGATCTGCTCCTGCTGGAATTACCTTGTACCCAGTCGGAGCTGATTCAGCACAGCTGCTGGGTTGTTTTTACTAGTTTCTTCCTTATCTTAGGGGTTCTGCCAAATATCCTTGTGGCCTGTAAATTCTACCTTCCCTGTGTCCACTATCAGTGGTACGACCTTCTTCCCAAGTGCTGTTAAACTCCCTCTAGGTCTGAGATCATTGGAACTTGTCAAGCCTTAGGCAATTCTACCAACAAGTCATTTGTCTTTTCAACACCTGGACATCACTTAGAGCTTGTTGGCTGCTTTCTGTTTCATGGGTTAAACCTTTCTTGTTGTTTAGGCTTGAAAGTACACAAAGATCAAACATCAAAGAACATCCTTTCTTTAAAAAATGTTACATATTCCACATTGTGCAACAGGTGCATCTTCTGACCTGTGGAGTATGTGTCATAGCTGGTGAAGTGTCAGAGATTCACCACTTGTAGAGAGCTGGCACTGTGAAATGAAACTAGACACCAAAGACATAACTGTGGGAGGTGGGAAGTTTGTATTGCAAAGACCCTAAGAGAGTGAAGTGGAGAATGCTGTTATCCAACATGGAGGGGATGAACAGATTCTTTCAGGGATCCTTGGCAGAGTAATGATGGCACTAAATTATAGTTACAATTTAAGCTTTATATTCTTAACAGAATTCAGAGACCATTCTATATTATGATTTTTATACTGCAGAATTTATTACAATAAATAAGTAGCTTAATACAGAATTTACAACCCAATTTCTCAGCACCTAGATCCTAACTTAGCTTGTAATTTCTATTCACCTGGACTCTCTGCAGATCTGGTCAGATCCCAATGCATGGTTCACTGTATCAGTGGAACAACCGTAATCAGACTTGAAAAATGCTATAAAAGAAGACAAATCACTTACTCAGTCCTCTACAGAGAACTGTTCCTGGCCACTGAAGGGTCTGCGGTTTCACTGTCCATCAGCAGCTCCAGTCCAAGTTCTCCACTTAGGACTCTTAATGGCTTGATTTTATGGACATGGTTCTGAGTGCTGTTACACTTCCCTGTCCTGTGTCAGAGTCACAGCTGATGACTCGTGAGAACCTAACCACATCCTAAAACTCCCACAGGAACAACCAAGAATGGTTGTGGGTACGTGTAAACCTTCATCTGAGCCCTTACAACCTTCATTTTCTTTCCAATGACTCGCTTTTGTAGCCCAGGTAAGTAAACTGCTTTGCTATGCTGTTTGTGCTTGACTGTATGTGGAAAGTTGTACCTGTTTGCTGCCTGAAACAAGCTAAGTTGCTAGGATCTGCTCAAAGTCTGCAGTCTGCATTCCTTAGTTTGGCTGCAGTGTTTTCAATTTCCTTTCCCTTAGCCAGCTTCCATTAGCAGCTCTGACAGGAACTGGAAACAAAGGTTTAGCTTTTAAGAGGAATCAGCAGGCAAGAGCCTGAGTGGTCAAAGGAGGCAGTTTGGCCCCACTGTGAGACAGGAGGGTTTCTGCCACTCCAGGTTCTGGACATATAATTAGACATCCAAGGTTTGAGAGATAAAGACTAACATGGACCCCAGACAATGAGGTAGAAAGAGAGAGGTTAAGACCCAATTCAAGCAAACTGTTAAGATTGAATTGAAGTATCTTTGAAAAACACTTTTCTGCAGTTATTAGTCAAATAATACATTTTTTGATTATGTCTTTTTTAAAGTAGTAAAGAGCATTAGGATGCTGAGAAACACCAATAGGTAACCAGTCTATTAGGGAAAAGTATTGCCCTTTCTAAAATGCTATATTGCGATGAAGTGGAACTCTTCTTGCATCTGCAGCTGTGGCCTTCAACCTGACTGTGAGCCCAGTGCCAGTGTTCCCTCTTCTAGTTTCTAATCACTCACCTAAAAACATCTCTATTGCAAATGTGATACTCAGGTAAATTATCCTACTGTCCTCAGGAAAATAGATTTAACCTCAAACCTGATTGTTATACCCTATGGTTAACTAAACCAAGTCTGACTTAGTTCTGTAGTCAACTATAGATGGGGAGAAAAAGTTTGTTCCTTTTGCTACCTCTTGTCTGTGACAATTTCCTTTGATTCCTTTTCTCTTTATTTCTCTCTTTGGTCTGATATATAACCCCTAAAATGGATAAAGCCCTGACTTACAAAGCATTATTTTTATATAAATAGTGTAAAATGAGCTTGCAAAGCGGACAAAGCAGAACAGGCCCTTGTGGCTGAGGGGATGGTAAAAACAGCATAACAAAGATTTACTGCTAACAAAGCAGATGAAAAGCTATTGCAATGAATAGACCTAAAACAGTAACCAGAAAAATCACTCTGAAGTTGTCCTTCACAATTCTGACAGAAACCAGAGAAATTATATCCTACACTATCAGCCACAATTCCCACTCACCTTCTCACCTCTGTCCTTCAGCCAATTCCAATATTGTGCAAAACACACAAAACTGACAAGACTCTGGTCTGGAAATCCATCGCACTCAAGCCTGCCAGAGGTAGTGTAGAGAGCTGCCTTATCCTGTAATGTACTGATTTTGGGTTGCCTGGAGCACCTGAAATAAGAAGGTGGTGAGAAGGTGCACAAGATGCTGGGTGAAGCTGGTACTTTGCAAAATTGGAGCCACGTCATGCATGCAATTCATTGTAAAACCATCCAAGACCCCAAATTCAGTTGTATTTGTTTGCAGCTTTTGTGAATATGCAGTTTCCATTAATGATATCTGCAGCACTGCAGTACTTTAATGGATAAATCCTGAAAGCACCACATAGCACCAGAAAGAAACTCACCATGTACACATAAAGATAGAATATACATTGACAGCTTTCCTTTCTTACAAATTCTTCAGTCACTCATGCTATTCCTACTCTTAAGTTCTATTCATCAAAAAATAAATTCACAGAAGAAAGTGCCTAAAAAACTGTCAAGATATTTTAAGAAAAATAAAGGGGGCACTGTAGTTTATAAACTGGCTACGAGAAATTATGTGTGATGTTTTTGTGGCAACTAGATTGAAGTTAGAGGGGAAGGCTGTCCATTAGCTGACTTTTTAAGAAGGCGTAAACTGTGTGTTCTGTTTTCAGTTGGGTTTTCTGGGAGCTGGATGCAGAGGGTTTCTTTTCCATGCTTATCTCCAAATCTAAGAGAGTTTTGTTTTCATTTATTTTTACTACCAAACAAAATGAGCTATGCATAAATAACTGAAGAAACCAAGTTGTCTGGAAGATTTCCAAATAAGATTAACTTGTCATTAAATAAACCAAATGTTAAGGATTTTTTTACTGGTACTCCAGCAGAGGACACCTTGGATGGAAGGACTACACATCAGCTGCCATATGAACATGTTCACTCTTAACAAACTGAAGTTCACTCTTCCAGAATGGATTATTGGTTCATCTGTTGCAGTTCCTCTGCAATAATGACAGAAACTGAACACTTGACAGGAAGATGTGATGTAAAATATGCATAATACTTAAAAAATATGGCAAAGGTAGGAAAATTGTGACAAGGCCTGTACAGTTAGACTAGTCCCCTTGAGTTCAGTGAAACTACCTGCTTGTACAGAGTTAAGTACTCTGCTGAGGTTAAGCATACAAAATTTAAAGTGAAATTCTATATCCACTAAAATTTGAGGGAACTTTGTTATGGACTGAAATAAAGTGGGTTTTGCCCTTAAACCAGAGAGAAAAATAGCTTAAGAATATCATAGAAGAAAAATCAGTCTGATTTGGGGCCTACAGAGGGAAAAAAATGTAAAAATTAGGCAAATTTCAGTCCTGAGTCATGGTGAAGTGAGCAGAGCTCCATGAGCAACAGCAAATGGTTAAAAGGGCTGCTTTGGAAGGGAAGGGAGAGATACTGGTAGTGACTGCGTTTATTTTGTTTCAGTCAGTACAAATTCATGATTCCCAGCTTTGCAGTTGTGTGCTTGGAAAACAGCAGCCACAGTACCCGTGTCGGTGTATGAGTTCAGGTAAGGCCCTGTTTTCCACTTGCAGAACAAGAAGTAGAAAAAGGTGGCTATAGTGGCTTTCTTTCCTGCGTACTCTTCCCTGGCATGTGCTCTTTCTGGATCCTAATTCAAGAGTGGTCCATTGACCACTGCCTCTTAAAAATTTTGGCTATTTGTACTATATAAAGAAAATGCTACATCTCATTTTATTTATATTGCCTCCCTGAGAATTCAATTGATTATCTCCTGATTTTTATCTTGGAGTAAAACAGAATAATGATTCCCCAATCAGGGTTCACAATTCTCGTAGGTTTTACAGGAAGTTGGGATTTCTATCATTGACTCAGGCCCAGAATGCAGGAATGGACAATAATCTGAATTAGTGAATCATGTAACTGAACCTAGAATCTGTTGGTCTAATTTACCTTTTCAGAGTATTTACTTCTAGGACACTTTGTTGCATTTGCTACCAGGTTCATTCATACAAATATTTGTACCAAAATACTAAGCACTGTAGATCAAATTCATGGCCAGTAGGTTAGATTTTTGAGGAACTTTGCATACTAACCAACAACTACATAATTAATGTTTAGGATTTGCCTTGACCTTGACCTTGTATTTTTTGATAAACTAAGTAAATCCTTGACTTGTACTGCCTGATTGCCAAAGTATATAAAGCAGTATCTGCATGCAGAGAAAAGAGAATCTCCTGAGTTCCATAGAAGACCCTAAAGTGTGGTCGATCTCAAGCACATGACTTGCTTTGTTGTATTAAATAGACACCCCAGTTTCTGAATGTTAATGGTGAAGAGACACCATTAACTGAAGTTCTGTGAGGCATGATGTGAGATGTATTTCATTGCCTAGTTTTCCTGTAAGGAAATTAGGATAAATTACCTTCACAAGACTTTTGAAAGAATTTACAGTTTGGGTTTGTCTCCTTGCAAACTCAGGTACTCTGGTGCGAAAAACAGTGGAAAAACATTTAGTTCTGACTAAGGGTGACTGGGAAGTGCTATTTCCGCCAAAAAGGATGAAGAGTATTATGTGCTCCCTGGAAAGAGAGAGGGAGAGCAGTCATGGGAGACAGAGAAAGTCTTAAGCATTATCAAAATTCAGAAGAAAAGTTAAAATACAGATCACAGGATTTGTTGTTGATAACTAGCCAACCAAATTACACCCAAAGAAGACAGCAGATTGAACAGTACACGTGTGTACTTTTCTGAAACCAACCTGAGACCTCTCCCAAATTACACTGACACTCTCTGAATGTCATTCTGATTTATATACTTGCAATGTTTTCATACTTGCATTGTTTAAGAGACATGAGTGTAAGTGCAATTCTCAAATTCTCACTTTTTAAGTAACATTTACTCGCACTAGTGATTGCACAGATGTGTTAATTGCTGTTCCAAGTAATGGTTCAAGAGATGAGCCTTTCTATTCAAGTAAATTAAACAAACGCACTGTGTTCTATTTAAATTAATGAGAATTCATTTAATTAAAAATGCAAGCTACAATTTTTCTATCATGGGCCATGCATTCAACTATTCTCAGTCATTTAGTGAGAACCGGCAAGATTACTTTAGTCAATACTTCATGAGTTTAAGCCAAATTTAAGTTTGGTTATAAAGCAGAGTTTAAGATTAAGTTTAATTTGTCTGGAATGCAACAACAGAGGATCAGTTGTTGCTAGTTCACCAATTCTGGAAAAGCAGAGGATAGGAGTTTGATTTGAATCAATTCTGTCAGCTTATTTTTAAATGTCTGGATTTGGATGATTTTTTTTTTCATTGCAATGTAATTAAATACATTCAATCAAGGAAAATTCATTCTAGATTGAGTACAAAAGCTCTCATGTTCACACTGCCAATCATGCTGAAAATGTTGATGATTTGTGCAAACTATATAACAATAAAAACACTGTGATTACATTACAAGACAAATATCTCTGAAATTTCTGCATCCAGACCCGGACCCAGCAGGGTTTATAAAAGTAATCATGAAAGGGTCAGACATGAAGATAAATGTTTGTCTTTAAGAAATATATAAAGGGGAAAAAAGTCAGTCAATGTACCCATCTATACCTAGGGAAAAAGGGAAATTGCCACAGCCCAGGGACATTTTAATCCTGTATAATAGGCCATAACATTTCCTTTAGAGTGTTTCAGAACTTGTACAAAGAAAATGGGAAGCTGTGGAAGTGATGAGTATGGAATTAATTACATTTTTTTTGCTAGTTTCATAGGCTTAAAACCAAAACCCCCTAAATTTTCCCTTTAACCATAATGAGTTATAAATTCCTTACTACAGAAAGAGCTGGTCAGAGTTCGATTGTCCCAAAATTCTCCTTTTTTCCATTTTTTCAAAGCATTGCACTATGCTTTTTATTATGAACTGTATCATCATTTACTTTTTCCTCTTTCTGCCTGCAGGGTATATCTGAAGAAGGTCCTGACTCTGTTCACCAGTAACACATCTCCCATTCATTTTCAGGAGACTAAGCTTCAGTCCATTATCCTTGATCTAATAAATCTCTCTTTTTCCTGGCACTTCTCATAATAGTGACCAAAGAACAGGCAGTAAAAGATTAAAGTTAGACGAAGAAGTTAAAAAGTCCCTTTTTAGTTGGTGAACAGAATTGCTTTCTTAAAAACATGTGCGCACAGGTGTGTGTGTATGTTCACAGAACACTTCTTGTTTTACCATTTTGCTGAAGCCTGGGATTCAGCAATTCCAGCATGTCATAAAAAGAAATTGTGCATTTATTAAAAAAAAAAAAAATTCCAAATTCCAAACTCCTTCCCAGATTTAGCAGGTGAGTTCAGTTATGTCATATTTTACACTGATTAATGAAAATCCAGTTCTGGCCTGGAGAGGCAATTACTACACCTGTCAGATATTCCATGTAGAATGTGAGACATGCTTTTCTTGTATATGCATTGTCATCCCTACACATCTCTGTCACCTCTGTCAAAGATGGTCCTGGATTCAATGGAGTCTTGATCTGAGACCAAAAGACTGCAACTACTCTTTCCTTCTTACCTTATAACATAGCCACAAAAATACAATATGCTGCTTCCTTAAATCTGCTAGCTTTTTTTGTTTGTTTGTCTGGGGTGGTGTTTTGTTTGTTTGTTTGTTTGTTTTTGTTGTTGTTGTTTTGTTTGGGGGTTTTTTTGTTGTTTTTTTGTCTAGGAAAACTGTGGTTACTTCTTCTTAAAACTAGAACTTCCCCCTCTTGAACAGCTACAACTGAAGTGTTTATACCATGGGCAGACGGAGGTCTGGGGCCAGAATGTCATTATACTCCTAGGCAGCTTCATGTTACAACCCAGATTATACTCAACTCTGCAGATGGCAGTGGTTACTTGCTATTAAGTTAATAATGTATTTTAAGTGGCTTTTAGTGGAAACTTTCTTGGTTTGTATATGGCATTACTAAAAAAGAACTTTGTTCATGATTGTCCTTTTGATATTGCCTTTTTTGAACTTAGCAAATGTGCTTTACCATTGTGGAGAGTTGTTCCAGAGGCAAATCTGAGCTCTGATGAGTGCTCAGTTTATTATTTACCACTATTAAAAAAAAATTTTACACAGCTGAGGGGGATTTCCACCTTAAAAAAAAACAAAACACCTTTATGAGAAAGTTTAGGGTGGAAGTGAAAAAGAAAAGCCTCAGAACTGTGGAGTAATATTTGACAAGCAGTAGGAAAGATCCTAGTTAAATGTTGTATGTTAATGACGTTAAATTTCATCCTTTGGCCCCCTCAGTCATACATAGCACGTCTGACAAGTGTTCTGTTGTTGGGAACACTGTATGATCACATTACAGAGTTTGTATCATTTGCAAAAATATGTATTGAGAGAACTCTCTCCAGCAGCAATACTGAAGGGTTCCAAAATTTTAAAGTTATTCTGAGTGTTATTTTTTGAGTTACTAATATGAAACAGATTTGAAAACTAAGCTCTTTAAAAAAACAAACAAAACCCCCCCCAAAACAAACAAACAAACAAAACCTTACAAAATATCAGACTTTCTTTCAAATGGAAAACATCTTTTCCTTCAAACTACTAAATCTCAAAAATATATTTTCAAATTAATTCCACTTCCTTGGGGAAATGCATTTTGGGTCAGAGATTGCACATGAGAAAAAAGAACAAGGCTAATGTAGTCAACATCAGGCTTTCCATGAAAAAAAATTACTAGTCTTCTCTAAGAGGTTGACTGCAGAATTTTCATTCCAGCTATGGGCTGGAATGGCTAATGGCTCTGCTTCCCTTTGGATCTCTGGTTATATCAATATCATAATTGATATTTTAAAAACAAAAGGCAGAGCCATAGAGATGTGAGCTGGCAATAAAGAGTGGAAGTTTTTTGTTGAGGATTATCCTGGGGTATCTAAAGGCTCCTTCTTGATTCCTCTGCTGCCACCAAAGGGACACAGGCAGGACACAGGGATTTGAAGCAGCAGAGGACTGCCAGAGGCAATGGGCTGACTCCAGCCTCTCCTTGAAGGACTGTGCAGAGCAGGACAAGCACTTCTGCTAAGAGGCCAACATGGTATGTTGGGTTTGCATGGCAAGGTTTTGCTAGCACAGTGGCTTCTGTGAGAAGCTGCCAGAAGCTTCCCCCATGTCCAACAGAGCCAATGCCAGGTGGTTCCATGATGGATGTGCTGCTTGCTGGCCAAGGCTGGGCCAATCAAGAATGGTGGTAACACATCTGTGATAACATACTTAAGAAGGAAAAAAAAAAACCCAGTTATCACACAGATGTAATTGTGGCCAGAGAAGAGCGAAGTGAGAACATGTGAGAGAAACAGCCCTGCAGACCCCAAGGTAGGTGGAGAAGGAGGTAGAGAAGGTGCTCCAGAAGCTGGAGTTGAGATTCCCTTGCAGCCCATGGTGCAGCCCATGGTGCAGCCCATGGTGAGGCAGCTGTGCTCCTGCAGCCTGTGGAGGACCACAGGAGTAGAAACATCCACCTGCAGCCTGTGGACAAGCCCACATCAGAGGAGGTGGATGCCCAAGAGAAGGATCTGAACCTGTGGGAGGCCCATGTTGGAGCAGGCTCCTGGCAGGACCTGTGGCCTGTGGAGAGAGAAACCCACTCTGAAGCAGGTTTCCTGACAGGACTTGTGACCTTGTGGGGGACCCACATTGGAGCAGGCTGTGCCTGAAGGACTGCACCCTGCGAAAAAGTGATCCATATTGCAGCAGTTCATGGAGATAGGCTCACACTGGAGATATTTGTGTAGAAATGTCTCCCATGGGAAAAACCCCATGCTGGAACAAGGAAGGGACTCTTCTCCCTGGGCAGCTGCAGGAACAATCTGTGATGAACTGACTGTAACCTCCATGGTGGAGGGGGAGGAGATAGAGCTTGGGAAGGAGAGAGGTGTGGGGGAAATTGTTTTTAAGATTGATTTTACTTCTCATTATCCTGCTCCCGTTTTTTTAGTAATGAATTCAATTAATAACCCGAGTTGAAGTCTGTTTTGCCCATGATGCTATTCAGTGAGTGATCTATCTCGGACCTTATCTCAACCCATGAACCCTTTGTTGCATTTTCTCTCCCCGTCCAGTTGTGAAGGGCAGTGGTCAACCCACCACACATGGGAACAGCCAATTGGACTGAAAAGCAATTTTCTCAAGTGAAGAAACCAGTGGAAACAACAATGGGAGGGAGTCTGAAGTTATACACCAACAAGATGACTTGATTTGTAAAGGCAGTGAACATATGCCATCCTTCTTCAGTTCATTAAAAAACATGGTTTTATCTCATTTTTGAAAACTAGCGTACATCTTGACCCAATTTTGCCTGCTGAAGGATTTAAGATCCTGATTTTAATTAACAGTTAGGCTCTTTACACATTTTTAAAGCACTTCAAGGTCTATTTACACTGCCAGAGAGGTAAACTGTTATATTGCATATGGCAGCTT
Source organism: Neopelma chrysocephalum (assembly GCF_003984885.1). Lineage (NCBI taxonomy): Eukaryota > Metazoa > Chordata > Aves > Passeriformes > Pipridae > Neopelma > Neopelma chrysocephalum. The sequence goes on from NW_020925676.1 coordinate 1,901,979, forward strand.
TACATAGTTTTTTGACTGAGACTACAAGTTCGGCTGACAAAGCAAATAAAGTTGGTGCAATGATTTCATGTTTGTCACTTGACTTCGTTCTCATAATATTTTAGCTGAAAAGTGAGAGATAGTCAAAATCCCCATGGCCTGGATGAAACTACCATTCACTGCTGGCAATCAGAATGTAATTGTGCACAAATTAATGGGTGTGTATTGAGAGGTGATCTGACTGTTGGCTTTTAACTACTTTAACACGGATCAGAGATTTTGTATCTAGAATGAGAAAAGGTGCTATTAAAGTTTGCAGGGAGTGATGCATAATGTAGGGGAAGCATCAGTTGAGCAGAGTGACTGGTGCTGCGTATCATCATTCCCCACATCTCTAGCTGACAAAGAGATACAGTAGACCAGCTAACCAAGCTCACTTCCAGCATCTGGTGTGGAAGTTGCTGCAGCCCAGGAGTCTAGTTGTGTATGCAAATGTGCACTAATTCAGCCAAATCCTATGGCCTGTGTAATATAAAAGGTTCAGGTGGTTGACCATAGTAGCTTTTTCTGCTGCTAGTATATTTATCTCCTTTAAACCAATCTTTGTATCAGTTTTCTTTTGTGCCTGATGAACCAACTGATTCCATGCCCAACCATTTATTGCTTCTAGGACCTTGGAATGACATATATAATCTCAAAGAGTCTACTTTATACTTAATGCTGAGTTAGCTACTTGGTAAGACTATGTCATACCTTTCTGTCATTTGCTGATTTTTGTTTCTTTACCTTGTGTTTTGAAATCTGACCACCAGCTGTCAAAAGAAAAAGAAATATTTTTATCTGATGTTCTCTTTAGTAGCACCACAATGCAGAAGTAACAAAAAAAAAAAAGAAGACTGAGTTGTTAGTATCATACTGAAAAAATGATTGCATGTTTACTTCTAGAAAAAGTAATGCTCTTTATTTTTCTGTGTATTTATATCAGTAATGGAGTTTATTGCAAGGTGCAGCTCCGGCACTGTGATCATGCTCTACTGTAGTAATGTCAGTGACATAGCTGTGAAATGACCCTGTCTGTGAGAGGAACATGTTTTGCTTAGTGAACTTACATTATTTTCTTCAAAGAAAACATGTGGTAACTGAACTCACTCCTGAAATACTTGAAAAGTGTTTCAAACAGATCACAGAATCCTAGAATCACAGAACAGTTTGGATTGGTTTGACATTAAAATCATCTAGCTCCACCCTCCCTGCCACAGGCAGGGACACCTTTCACTAGACCAGGTTGCTCCAAGCCCCGTCCAATCTGGCAACTTGAACACTTCTAGGGGTGGGGCATCCACGGCTTCTCTGAGCAGCCTGTGCCAGTGCCTCACCACCCTCACAGTAAAGAATTCTTCCTAATATCTAATCTGAACCTGCTCTCTTTCACTTGAAAACCCTTCTCCCTTGTCCTGTCACTACATGCCCTGTAAAAAGTCCCCTTCAGCCTTTTTATAGCTCCCCTTTAGGTACTGGAAGGTGTTCTAAGGTCTTCTTGGAGCCTTCTCTTCTCCAGGCAGAATAACCCAGACTCTCCCACCCTCTCTTCATGGGAGAGGTGTTCCATTCCTCTAATCATCTCTGTGGTCTTCTCTGGACTTGCTCCATACATCCACGTCTCTCTTATGTTGGGGGGTCCAGAGCTGGACAGAGCACTGCAGGTGGGGTCTCACCAGAGTGCAGCAGAGGGGGAGAATCCTCACCCTTGCCCTGCTTCCCACACTGCTTTGGGTGCAGCCCAGGACATGGCTGGTTTTCTGGGCTGCGAGCACACAGGTCCAGGTCATGCTAAGCGTCTTGTCAATCAACACCTCAAGTTCTTCAACCCAGAGCCACTCTCAATCCATTCTCTGCCCAGACTGTACTTGCACTTGACATTGTCCTGACCCAGGTGCAGGAGCTTGCACTTTGCCTTGCTGAACTTTGTGAGGGGGTGAAAGAGCTGGGAGTGTTCACCCTGAAGAAGAGAAGGCTCAGGAACCTCAGCAATGTATATAAACACCTGAAGGAAGGGTGCAAAGAGGACAGAGCCAGGTTCTTTCCAGTCTATGCCCAGTAACAGGGCCACAGACAATGGGCATAGATAGAAACACAGGAGGCTCCTCCTGAAGATCAGAAAATGCTTTTTCGTTGGAAGGGTGACCAAGCAATGCCCAGTTTGCCCAAGGAGGTTTTGGAGTCTCTATCGTTGTAGATATCCCTTCTGTGATTATGTGATATACTGCATTATAACAAGATAAAAGATGACATTGAAAAGCTACTACTGAATATTGTGAGTTTTTTCAGTACCTTTTATATGATTAAAATGTTCTATGTTAATTTAATTGGATACTTTCTTTCTCACATCAAAACTGGTATAGATACTGCATCCATTATCAGCATGATATCTGGCACTTTTGATTTGTTACAGGTCTGCAAATCAGTACAGATGGATAAGAAAGTACACGTCTCTTTTTCCTTGCCTTATAAGAAATTAATTGTTTGTTTAATTTGCATTTGTTCATTTTTTTATCTAAGGCCTAAAATAAAACATTTTAAAGGAAATTTTGTGTCCCTGGGGGAAAAAAATAAAAAATAAAAAAAGGAAATTTGAAAGGCGAGGAGGGTGAAAAGAGAGACGGAAGAAAAAAATCAACCAAGCAGCAAAGTGCAGTATGTAACTACAGGTTATGGAGGTCTTCAGTAGATTGCTCTTCTTAAATCTATCTAGACACAAGGCTAAACACTGTGTGTGAAAGACTTGGTCGATCAGCGTGGTTCATAATTGATATTATTTCACCCAGTGCTTGCACTCAGGAGTAACTGGCATTCTCAATTCCTGACATGGTAAGAAGGTGCTGGACTAAAAAGCATTGCAGACAAATTGAGGAAGTCCCTCCAGGTCAGTTCTGTGACATAGTCAGCTGTATGGAGGGACATGTAACAATGTGTCTTTTGCTCTTGCATTGTCTTTCATAATGGATTCTGACTGTCTCATTCTGCTTTTCTCCTACTCCACTATGTATCATGAAATGTTGTATTATTGCAATTATTGCAATTGGCATTGTTTTCAAACTTTAAATTAAACAGAGAATAAATACTATTATATGCTTTCCTTTCACTTTTGGAACTAATATTTGTTTTTAAATAAGTGCTTTCCATCACTCATCATATTCTGCTGCTTGATCCTATGGTGAAGTCATAACTCTGAATTTATGTCATCATAGTCTGTTGCCCAGGAAATGGCTAATGGAGAAGCTCAGACTTTTTACTCCCACACAACAGCAATTTGAAGATAGATTGTATAAATTAAAATTTCATTTTGTGTGTTTAACAACCATGTTTTCTCTGTTAAACATCTTTAGGGTGAGCAACAAAAATAGCATGTTAAGTCATAGATTTATAAGGAACATTAAAACTTCAAACCTAACACAATATGAAAATTACAATTTAATTACTTTAGATCCCAAGCTAAAAGTGAGTTGCAATCTGTGTATTTTTTAAGTTCATCTTGAACGTAGTAATAGTATAGTTGCATTTTTATGAGTGTCGAGTTCTTTCTAGCATTGCTTAGAGGTTCTGGGTAATATTTTTAACCGTTGCTTAGCAAAATTGTATTAAAAAAACCCACAAAAAATGTTAATTTTAGTTTGAAATATTGCACATCTAATAAAATAAGTGGGGTGGAAAAGAAAGAGTAATTTATTTTTAAACAAATTCACTGATCTCAGTTTTTCCATTTAATTTTTGTCCTTGCAGTGGTGACCATATAAGAACATCACAAGAGTATTTTTTTCCCAAAATACATCAAAGTTCATACTGACCAATTACAGACTGATTTATCACAGATTCATCCCTCATATTCCTCATTTAACCCAAATTAAAATACATGGCTGTGGGAAAAGTACAGTACTTTTGTTATGATGGTGCTCATGTGGCAGCTTGATTCAGCACCAGCTGAACTTACTGGGGCTTTCAATCAAGCCTTTAGCAAAAAAGCCTTCAGCAAAACAACTCGAGGTGTCTGTCCTCCAACTGTCTGAGAACAACAGGTGCTCAGCTGCAAGGTGCTTAGCTCAAATTCATGCTATATAAAGTGGAAGTAATGCAACCTGAGAGCTGGAGTGATACCTGTCTGCACAACTAATGAAGGGCTCAAGAGCTCATTATTCTTATCTCAAAGTCATTTGAGGGATTTTACTGGAGTAGTTAGGATAGCTTGAATTTGAGGGTAACCATGGTAACTTTCAATACTTCACCGTATTTATGAGCCAAGAGACTGCCTTATCCAAAATGGTCACTTTAGTGCACTTCTGCAGCTCTGGCTCAGTGAACTGCAATCTATTTTGCTGTTAAATAGGTTTTGAAAAGAAACGAAGGCTTCAGACAGTGTTTACCACAGCAGTTTACCTCTTGCCTGGAGTGTACTTCTGGGTTTTTCTGCTTAGATTCAGTAGTGTGTATTTCTGCCTCTATGCTGTAATTCACAAATCCAAATTTCTGCAAGATCTGACTTTCTGCAAGTTTTGATTTCTTCAGAAATTTACCCTTGTCTACATGTTTCTTATATGTAGGATGATGACTAAAGTGTGTTTGTACTTCCAAGAACACAGTATAAGTTCACAGCAGAATAATCATGCCATACAAACTGTTTTACTTCATATCTGGATAGCACCTTCTTAACATGTCCATCAGGACATGGTGTGAGGCACTTCTGAGTAAACATTTATCTTACCAGCCTAGCAGGGAGAGGGGACCTGTTTGCTGATGATTCCTTCATAAGAACTGCTGCTGGAAGGGACCCCAGGAGGTCTCTAGTCCAACTTCCTGCTCAAGGCAGGGTCAGTGTCTGAGGTCAGACAGGTTCACACCGGGATCTTTTCGGTCAGGGCTTGAAACTCCCCAAGGGCAGACAAGGGCAGACCTCTTTCCATGAGCTCTGCTACTGCTTGACTATTCTCATGGGGAAACATTTTTTTCTTTAATCCAGTCTGAACCACACATTTCAACTCCCATCCGTTGTCTCTGATCCTCTTCCCATACACAACTGGGAAGAACCTGAGTCTGTCTTCTTTTGTCATTGTTTACTCAGCCCTAAGACATCATTATACATTTTACAATGGGCAAAGGAAACCAGTGGTGTCAGAATCATAATTCCATAATTCTTCAACAGGAGACCTCATGCTTCTATCAATGGATACATTAAAAAATATTTTGTCAAGCAGTATTACAGCATGCCATAAATTTTACCACTGAGTTTATACCAACTCGTGTTGTCTGAAGCCTATGTGATCTGTACGCACTTTTAGTCAACTTGAGGGCTGTCCTGGTTAGAACGGCTGGGACCAATTCATCACTGGATGGGTGTAACCCAAAACTGTGTATTCTATAGCCTTCCATGCCATTTCCCAAAAACTGTTGTCAGTAGAGGCCTATGTTCCTGTCCTCATACCCTTTTATGGAATTCCCCGCTCTGAGGGAGGGACTGAGAACTCCCGCCTGAACTGATGAATATATAAACTGGGAGTTTTGGAACCTTGGCACCACTCGTGGGATCCAGAGGAAGACTGCAGACCACCGCTCTCAACTGGACTGCAGACCACCGCTCTCAACCAGACTGAGACCACCACCCTCAACTGGACTGCAATCACCACTTTTGACCAGACTGCAACAGCTCTCCCACCAGCAGGTTTTTCCCCTCTCCCTTTACTTTGGACTCGGGGGGGGGGGGAAGGTACACCACTTTTGTTCATACCCCAGGGTGCTGGGTTATACATTTGGGTTTTGCGGGTTAAAACCAATTGTCTGTCTGTATAATTGTACTTATTGTATTATTTTAATAAATTGTTATTCTGACTTATAAATCTCTCTTTTGAATTGAGTTCATTTCCCCTGCTGGTTAACTTTTAAACCAGCACAAGGGCTTTCAGTTATTTTTGTTGTTCTGTGGAGTTCAACAACAAATCCTTCACTCTGCAGAAGAGGCAGACACTAGTTCTAATGTCAGAGGGGAGAATGATCTTTTTGGACCTTGACTAGATGAAAAATAAAAACTCAAATCATGCTAGACTAACCAAAACAGATAGCTTTATTCATACCTAAGAAGAAGGAAAAGAAAGATGATTTTCAGAGTTGTTATAGAGACTAAAAACACCTTTGAAAAAGCTCAGTGTTGTGACTCCAGAGAGTAAGTATGCACTAATGTGACAGCTCACCTTCAGAATGAGCCAAGCCTAGAGTTCAAGGTTGTAGAGGCATAGAGAGCAGGACATAAGAAGCCATTTGCATCAAAGGGTGGCATTTTCACTCCAGAGGAGAAGGGCTGCTCACAGCTGGTCTTCTTGGGGCACTCCCTGGGATGGCATAGAACAAGCTCAAGAGGTGTACCCAGAGATGCACTAGGAAAGAATATGAGTTTCTGAAACAACCTCTTCCACAGAATTGGTGGGAATAAAGAGCATCACCAACATTTAATACAGAACTTGGTACATTTCCAAGAGAGGTGAGATGATAGGATACCTGTCACAGCAAAAGACAAGACTCAGTAATGGAATCACATAATCTCAGAATGCTTGGGGTTGGAAAGGACTTCTGGAGGTCACCTCATCCAACCCCCTGATAAAGCAAGTTTAGGACATCTGGACTTCCATTCTTTTGTATTTTTGTTCCTGAAATCTGTGAGCCCACATCTGCCTGTCTCTGAAATGGAAAAAAGCTACACTCCATAGACAAAAAATTTGAGAGAAGAAATGTGGTAATTTGATATTTGTTTCAATTTGTTCTATTAGGAAAATATTTTTTCCACATCTTACAACTTGTGTACACTAACATATACATTAAAATATACAGCTTAACTATGCTTAATGATCTGATATAAAAGTTATGCAAAAGGGAAACAGAGAAAAGGAACTCATAAGCATGGTATTATACCATCTGAAATGCTACTTCCTTGCTTTATTACCTCTGAGCACAATTCTGTGATAATACTTTTCAATTAAATATATTTCAGGGGTTTCAGAAGGAAATAAAAACAATCTCTTTTTTTTTTCTTTTTATAGGAAACATGCCATGTGAACATTGTTCTTGGTTTCCTTTGTGATGAAAAAGGGTTTATAATGGGCCCCATGCCACCATCTGTGGGACAGGAGGGGGTGTGAGCTGTGGAAGGGCTGCAGCAGTGCCATGTCCCAGGCACCACCGTGGCAGGGGTGGCTGGGAAGTGAGAGCTGCTGTTGTAAGGACACTTTCCTTTCCTCCTCACGTGACTGGAGTGTTGCAATGGATGGCTATAAACTCTTCAATATGGCTCTTCAGGAATAGGCTAGGAAAGAGAGGCACTGGGGTAGCCCTGTGTGTTAGGGGGTGTTTTGACTGCCTGGAGCTTAACGATGGTAATGATTAAGGTCAAATGCTTGTGGGTAAGGATTAGGGGGAATGCTAACGAGGCAGATATCCTGGTGGAGGTCTGTTACAGGCCACCCAACCAGGATGAAGAGGCAGATAAACACTCTACAAGCAGCTGGAGAAGACTTTTAGTTGCTGGCCTTTGTTCTCTTGAGAGACAAGAGCCCCCATAATCCAGGAGGAAACAGTGACCTACTGCTCCACTTAAACATGCTCAAGTCTATTGGGCCGGATGGGATCCACCCAAGGGAACTGAGGGACCTGGTGGAAGTGCTCACTGAGGCACTTTCCATCATTTGCCAGCAGTCCTGGCTAATCAGGAAGGACCCAGGTGGCTGGAAGTGAGCACCATCTCTGGAAGGATTCAGAAAACGTCGATGTGGTGCTTAGACATACGGTTTACTAGTGGACTTGGCAGTGCCAGGTTAATGGTTGACCTAGATGATCTTAGGGGTCTTTTCCTATCTTAACCATAGAACCACAGAATCATTAAGGTTGGAAAAGACCTCCAAGATCATCATGTCTAGCCTTTGACCTAATACCATACTTACTAAACCAAGAAGTGCAGGGCCATGTCTACTTACTTTCTTGAATGTTTCCAGGGATGGTGAGTCCACCACTTCCCTGGGGAGCCTGTTCCATAATGACTCTATGATTCTACAATTGCTGTACCTTAACTTCCTCCACAAGAAATGAGAATTGCTTTTGTTTGGGTATTATGCAATATACTGAAAAGGAGAAAGATTTTTCACTTGAATCTTTGCAGCAGTGAGAAAAATCTTGTGGTTTCTCTTTGAGCCTGCCCCAGCAATTCCTGGCAATGCTGCTTTAGTGTGAAATGTTGAGAAAACTGGAGAGAACTTTCTGGGCTCATCTAACAGCAAAAAACTTTCACTTGTTAAGCTAAAACTTCAGCATAAACTTCAAATGTTAGAGTAAAAGCAGTGTATGATATAAGGTTATGCTTTATACCAAAAAGAAGCTGAAATAGTGATCTTCATTGTAGTCAGGAGCAGTTTCAGGGCTATTTCAAAACTCAGATTTTTCACCTTCATTGTGAATAGAAAGGTCCAGTCCTTAACCAGCTATATCACTTCCTTTTTATGGCTCTTCTGCTAATAGTTAACAAAGAGTTGCTGTTTCTCATACTTCAATTTCACTCTGACTTTGCCACTATATTGTGAAGAAAGTATGAATCTCCTGCTACCTCATTTTCAGCTACAAAATCATAGTTGTTCATCTCTATGGTAACAACTGCCCCAGCCCAGCTTAATAGGGTGCTTGTCTAGACAGCATTAAACATATCTGCACTTATGTGTGTCTGGTTTTAGCAGCCAAGCACGAAGAAGGTGGAGTGAAGGGAAGAGAAGCAACCGAATAGGAATGAGTAAAAGAGTAAAAGTGCTTCAGAAGTCACCCCACTTTACATGAGAATTTTTAATTCTGGAGGCCTTTCCTGGGGTGGTTGTTAAAATGCGTTCCTCACACAGATTTACAGATGTGCATGAAAGAATTTAAAACTAATTTCTAACTGAACTAAGGGCCATCACCCCCTGCAGACTCCTCCAGGAGCAGAGGCCTCTCCCAGGGTCAGAAGACCATTTCACTGTTCCTATGGGAAAGTGTGATGTGTCTGAGACTGAGCAAGGTCAGCAGGTCTTAGCAAGGACCAGAGGAAAGTCTTAGTTCTGATTCAGATCTGCTGGTTGGATCTTGGGTGAAACAGAATAAAGCAACCCAGCACTGTCCATGTCCTTGTCACAGGAGGCCCCTTGGAAGGGGAACGGTTTTGTCTCAGGTAGTGGAACAACTGAGCCTGTAGACCAAGAGAGCCACATGACTTCAGCTGGGTGCAATCTGTATAAACCAAGTTTATACACCAAAAGATAGCACTTCAATCACCTTGGAACTTCTACAGACTTCTACAGCTCAGCAAGTATCGTGAAATAAAAGAAACTCATAGTTTCAGCATTTTTCATTCACTCTGATAATCCATATTTCACAGTGAAGGGCACAGCCTGAAGCTGAGTTAGGACGCAAAAGACACAGATTTGATTTTCTGGTCTTTTCCGCTCCAGATAATATCTCAAACAGCATGCTACAGCATGTTTGGGGATGCTGAACTGTCAGTGTGTGTTTTTGGGAATTGCCCTTGTTTCAGTAAGTCAGCATAGACCATAGCAGGTCCAGCTGAAATCCAGCCTAAGTCTACCCTCAGACAACGTCTAAGCAGGCATCCTTGCCCCTCTCCTTCTCTCACTGCACATGACACAAGAAAGTACTCCCTGAGCCATTACAAATTAATGTTGAGATGTTCTTCTGAAGGAGAAGCATCCACCTTCCATTTGGCACTACGTGACATAGAAATACAGAGATGTTCAGTAGCAATTCAGGGACAATGCCTGCTGGCATTGTATTCCAGCTGCTTGTGCTGCCAAGACACTGCCTGTGTGTTGTGGGGCTGACTTGTTGCCAGAACTGCTCAAAAAGAGAGCATCTCCCATTGAAGAGACAACAATTAAGACTGTTGGTAGAGACATATATTCAGCATACTCCCAAAGCCACCTTCGCTAAATAGACTGTTACTGAATCCATGAGAAAACACTTTCTCTGTGGAAACACTATAACAAATTCCCATTTTTGAGTCCTTATTTGACACACTGTCTGTACAGGACAAGGGGATGCAGCTTGCACTTTCTGAAACACATTGGGCAAGTTGAGAGCAAAGGCTGAAAGGGACAGTTTTTAACAAAACCAGTATTGGGTGATCATATGTCCACTGCAATGTAGTCATTTGCCCATTTTACAGCTATCCCAAACTCATGTTCATGGATCATATCATGTTCATATGTTGCGTGCAAGTATCCCACCGTAACATCGGCAAATTTACACTATGCCCTTCCATGTGCTAGGCTCAGCATCACTCACATTGAGGCATCTGATCACTCAAAAAAGAGATATTCTTGCAACACAATCATTCATCCCACAAATATGAGGAAATTGTAAGCAAAACACCTGCATATTATATTTTATAATTAAAAAGTATCGCTACAGTGTCTAATGGAAGCTGACAATGTCCCAGTTTCCAACAAGGGCAAGAACAATGACCCTGGAAACTGCAGGCCAGTCAGTCTCACTTAGGTGCCTAGTAAAATTATGGAGAAGATTCTTCTGGGAGGTATTGAAAAACAGCTGAAGGACAACGCAGTTATCGGTCATAGCCAGCATGGCTTCATGAGGGGAAAGTCCTGCTGGTCAAACCTAATTTTCTTTTGCAACAAGGTAAGCCACTTAGTGGATCAAGGGAAACCAGCTAATGCAGATTTTTGGATTTCAGTAAGGATTTCAGTAAGGTTTTCGATACTGTCTCTCACAGGATGCTTCTGGACAAAATGTTCAGCACACAGCTGGATAAACATATCATGTGATGAGTGAGTAACTGGCTCATGGGTTAGGCACAAAGGGTTATAGCAAATGGGGTGACATCAGGCTGGTGACCTGTCATTAGTGTGGGTCCAAAAGGCTCCATCTTAGAGCCAGTGCTCTTCAATATCTTCATAAACAACTTGAACACAGGACTCAAAGGTACACTAAGTTTGACAACAATACAAAATTGGAAGGAGTTGATGACACCCTTGAAGGCAGAGACATCCTGCAGAGAGACCTGGAAAAGTTAGAGGGCTGGGCAATTACAAACCATATGAAGTTCAACAACAGAAAGTGCTGGATTCTGCGCTGGGATGGGGCAACTCCAGGTGTACAGACAGACTGGGGAAGGGGATCCTGGAAAGCAGTGCTAGCAAAAGGACCTGGGGGTCCCTGGCGGTTTCATCCCAAAAATCCAATTTCCAAGCTTCCCCACAATTTGTTCGGGAGTGAGAGAAGTTTTCAGACACAACTCAGTATGGGGGAAGGGAATTATATTGAAATAACTAACACAATAAATACTATAATACATATATACATATATAATCTTAAGTATGAAAACTATAACTAAAGAAACTTAAACTAAAGAATAAATAAATACACAGCATTAACACAATTTCTACCACCCCTAGATCCTCCCACATCAGTTCAGGAGAAGTTTGCACAGTGATAGTTAAAGTCTTTCTCTCGAGGTTTTGGGGGTCGGGCTGCACCCCCACCACCTGCTCGGCCTCCATCGAGCAGCTCCTCCTGGGTGAGGCCGACTGGAAAACTCCTGGGGAGTTTCTCTCTCGCTCCAGTGCTGTGTCTGGCCGGCAGGGGCCCAGCTCCAGCCCCGGCTGGCCGCTCGGGGCTGTGCCGCTGCCCCCACTGGTAGTGGGGGAGGGAAATGGCAAAAAAACCTCCCGCAGCCCTGGCTGGGCAAGGGCAGCGGGGGCCCAGGGGCTCCCCCAAACTCGGGGGGGACTCCCCTCGGCACTTACATGGCTGCCCGATTTTCCAACTACGCCAACAGCTTCCCTTCCCGGTTGTTGTGATACATTACTTTCACAGGGGCGAAACACAGCTCTCCATTGGTCCCACATCAGAAATTTACTTGGGATTAACCATTTCCAGCCCCGGGGGGGGCAGGTGGGTGAAACGGCAACAGGGTCGATCGTGAGTTGAATATGAGTCAGCAGTGCTCTGGCAGCCAGGAGGACCAACCATGTCCTGGGGAGCATCAGGCAAAGCATTGCCAGGCGATCGAGGGAGGGGATTGTCCTACTCTGCTCTGCACTGGGGCAGCTTCACCTTGAGTTCTGGGGCACTTTGAGGCACCACAATATTAGGAAGATATTAAGCCATTAGAGACCATCCAGAGAAGGGCAATGAAGATGATGAAGGGTCTAGAGGGGAAACATTATGAGAAGAGGCAGAGGTCACTTGGTCTGTTCAGCCTGGAGAAGAGCGAACTGTGGGGAGACCTCATTGTGATCCTCAATATTTTCACAAGGGGAAGCAGAGGAGCTGGTACTGATCTCTTGTCTCTGGTGACAGATGACAGGATGCAAGAGAATGGCATGAAGCTGTGTCAGTGGAGGTTTAGGTTGGATATTAGAAAAAGGTTCTTCCCCCAGAGTGTGGTTGGGCACTGGAACAGGCTCTCCAGGAAAGTGGTCACAGCACCAAGCCTGACAGAATCCAAGAAGCATTTAGACAACACTCTCAGGCACATGGTGTGATTCTTGGGGTTGTGCTGTGTAGGGCCAGGAGCTGGACTCCATGATCCTTGTGGTTCCCTCCAACTCTGGACAGTCTATGATTCTACAACTGGCAAGTACACTACCTTGATAAAAATGTATTCACTGTGCAACGTGGCATGATTTTTACCGATATGTATTTTTATATCAGCCTTTCCTACCCAAAAGATCCCCATTATTTTAACACCATAACAGCACTATGGCAGCCGAAGTATCAGTGAGGGATGGGCATTGACCACCTCTTCATGGTACTATACTAATTATTGTAATAGTTCAGTGTTAGGAACATCTCTTACATATTTATTGCTCTTCCAAAGCCTTAAATGAAAAGTTTCCACATGGTGTAAGTCACTCTCATGCACCCAAATTAATTACGTGTAGCTGTTTAAAAAGGCTTGAATTCTCTGAAACCAAATGTTATTTTGTTTTGGGGTTGCAATTAAGCCCATGACAAGCTTAATGAGTAGCATATATGGGACTACTGTTGCTAGGCATTTGTGCGCAGGGTCCTATAAACTTAGCCCTTTAAGTTACTGCAGAGAATTGGTACAATAGCTCTTGCTTAAACTTCTTGAGTTTCCTTTGTTTAAACCCTCTTGGGAGAACCAAATATCTTCCTGAGACATCAAGTGTCTAAGCTGAAGCATTAGTTTTAAGAGTTTAATATTCTCCATCAGGAAGCCAGGCAGCCAATAATTGATATAATGCAGAAGAGATTGTATATGAGAAAGGACTTAATCTCAGTGTTAGAATTGTCCCTAGGAAAATTGCTTTCTGTGTTTAATAAAGGATGTAACTCACTGCTTGAATATGACGTGTGTGTGAATGAAGCCTCGTGTTTAATGTTCAGCATCACTTTCACTTCTGAGGCAAACTGAACTATTCAGGATGCTTCCCACTCTTCGGCAAAAAGTGCAGATGAAGAGGCATAGTTCAGATAAAGGAAGAATTATATCTATTATACATGTAGATGCTCCAGAAAGTTTATTGATTTTCTAACCAGAAATTATGTTCACATGTCCAAGGGTGATTTTTGGCCTAGTGTCAGCTACTTGTCTCATGAGGCTGCCAGACATGCAGGAGAGTGCCTGTCGGTGATGGTGCCTATGCTCTGATAGTGATATCACTATGCGCTGGAAGTAATGGATTCATAGTGGATGGAAGCATTTCTTTTAGAATATTAGGAGCACATAATGCTGAACTGGACTGATAAAGGAGTGTTAGATAGTATTTGTGCTTAGTATCAATTAAAAAATACAGTTTTGTTTCATATGATGTGAAACGTGAATTGTAATAGCTGCTGTTCTTCATGAGTCATAACAGCCACTGCTACTATACCTTTGAATGCGTAGTAAGGTTAATGCAATTGCAATCACTGCAGCCTTTAAAAAGAACATTATGTTTGCTGAAAAGACACAGACAAATAGTTTACATAATTTAAAAGGAAACAAGTTCTTATTAAAAATATCTTATTATAAATTAGGGAAATGAAACACATTCCGAAGTTCTACAGCAAAGCAGTATAACTTTTTTTCCCCTTCAGTTCACTGTTGTAACTCCCCCAAAAAGTCAATGTCCTTATAACTTTACAACATTTAAAAAACCCACCAAAGCAAACAACCACCATACAACCACTTCTATCTATTAAAAAAGAAAATGATAATTTCTTTTTTTGCAGAATCATTTTGGTTTCATGGTCCTTACCTGAGTGGAAAGAGTTTTGTGATATTTGCAAAGAATTTTCAAGCTAGCATCTTATTTGTCTTTGCAGCTTTTCTGGTATACTGTTGTACATTTGCTATTTTTACTCTTCTTGATGCACTTCCTACTGCTTTCAGCTTGCCAGACCCTATCTAGGGAGAATCACTAAAACATGGACAAGGATAAGTGACCTAATGGAAGGAAGAAGTGAGTTCTAGATGCCTTGAAAATTTCTCTGGTGTACAGTTTTATCAAGTAAATATTGATAAACTTGTCTTGATAAAAATCACAGGCAACACCACTTTTTATTAGCACACTTTGAGTTTGTTTCAGTGGGACAAGGATTTGGCCCATCCATGTATTTTTACTGACAATCTTGAGCATAAACACAAAGTAGAGTAGTTTTTGAAGACTGATATATTATTTTTGTCAACTTTTTGCAGTTGCTTCTCTATGCCTCTCTTGTACCTAGCTTGACAAAACAATTCTCAGTTGTAAACTCAGTCATGTAAGCTGTAAAAACACAACATGTCTTCTTTTGCCATCTGAAGTAGTAAAACAGTGCTTGGTATGGATGCTATTGGAATAATAACTAAAAAGTAACAGAAATATAAGCTATTTCTGCTCTAACATAGAGAGCTGCAAAACTTTCAAAGAGCAAATCTTGGGGGCAGATTCTTTTTCCTGCTATAGCTTGCCAAATCCTTGGAAAGAGAGGAAGTGCTGTGCAATGGTAATTGAAAGGAACAAACACTTTTGGTCACTATTTAGATACAGCAGTCACTGTAGAATGTTGTGGATTTGCATGGCGAACTTCATCTTACACATGCGAAAGAACACGGTGATTGTAGCTGCCTATACCTGGTCTGAGGGCTGCCAAGGGCTGTGATAAACACAGTTTCAGGCTGTGGCATAATGCCACAGATGTTCACATGCTGGAATTGGAATGTACAGCATTCTCACCTGCAAGCCAAATTCTGATTCAACCTTAGTTGTATTAAATAGAATACACGGAATACATGCATAAGAAAATCTGTGCCATACAAGCCAACAGCCACATAAGCCATCTGCAGTTTTCAACCCCCAGGGACACCATGGTCTGTGGGAAAGCCAAAATAGGCCTTCCCATCCTGTTATCCTCTCATGCTTCTACTGCAATCTTCTCTGGAGAGGAAGGTGCTGAAGTTTAAATATTCCTCCAATGGATTCCATAGGCTGAACAACCCTTCTGGTGTGTTGCTTGCCAGGGTAGACTGATCACACAGGGTAGAGCCTGGCTTTTATACTTCTATTTTAGTTTCAGCAACAACATTAATAAAGCATGGCAACTTGTCCTTGTTCTAGTTCAGTGGCAGCCTTGTTATACAATGTACTTTGACGTACAGTAGTCTTTATCTGCTATCAGAATGGAAGACAAAATCACACTGCAACGCAGAATCTGATAATTTATCTCATTTTGACTTAGGAGCATGAAAGTTACATCTAAAATGTGGAATTTGGTCATTACATACTGGAATTCTTACAGGATTTTTTAATTGCTGTTCAAAATCTAGTGTGACAGGTTGTATTGGGTCTGGCTGAGCTGGAGTTCATTTCCCCACAGTAGCCCTGACGGTGCTGTGCTTTGAGTTGGCAGCTAGAAGGGTGTTGATAACACACCAGTGTTTGGCTACCGCTGAGCACAGCACCAACGCTGTAACATTCCTTCCTTAGTTGAGGGCAAGATCCTGGGAGGGGACCCAAGTAGGCCAGCTGACCCAAACTGACCAAAGGGGTATTCCATACCATGTGACGTCAGCTCAGATATAAAAGCTAAGGCACAGAGCAGGAGGGGGGGCATTCATTGTCTAATGGCTGCCTACTGAGAAACTGTCACGTACCAAAGCCTTGCTTCTCGGGAGTGGCCGACCAATGCTGCTCATGGGAAGTAGAGAATAAAACCTGCTATCTTTCGCTTCTGCGTGCGCAAGTTTTGCTTTGTTTTTTGCTTAAAATAAACTGTCTTATCTCAACCTACAAGTTATTTTTTTTTCCACTTTACTCTCTCCCCTGTCCCTCTGGGAAGGGGAGTGATAAAGCAGCTGGGTGGGCATCTGGCATCCAGCCAAGGTAAGCCACCACACAGGTCTTTTTGTATTTGTATGGGTTTGTCTCTGTCACATTAGTAGCAGTTTGGCCTTTCAGCAGCTTGGCTTTTCACCATAGTATTTATGGAAAGAAAGGGGAATTGGCAAAGGGAAGAAACACTGAACTGTGAGTATAGACAGAGTAAAACATTGAGTAACAGCTGCTGGGTCTGACTGGCTTTCAGAAATGGAATCATAAGCACTCCAGTTTCTCCTGGGTCAGTGCTGTTATGGGGTAACATTTTGTTTTCAAAGTTCACAGAGAAATTGAAGACATTCCCTGACAAAGATGAAGACTGACTCCCTAATTCACTAAGCTAGTTTTTCTTGGGGGAAAATTAAGTATCCTTAAAAACAAAAGTGGTGAAAATATGCTCCTGAATAGTAAAATCTAATCAGTAGAGTTATATAGACCACCAGGTAATTAACAACAAACTGGCTTTACTTTTAACAGTGAAATAAATATCTTACTCTATAGCCTTTAGTCTAGGAAGGGATTTGGGTGTTGTTGTCAAATTAGATCTTAATCTCCTTAGCAATTGACAACAGCATATTGCATGTCAAAATTCAGACGGATTTATCATTTGAAGAACATCTAAAATGATTGTAATGGGAAGAAATTAGGATAAGAGAGATAGACCTTCTTTCTCTACTGTATTACTGGAACCAGCCAGAGATGCAACCACAGGATTCTCAGTGTTCCCAAAAGGATTCATACCAATTGTATGAAAAAAGTAGTGCAAAGTAAATGCTTTGCCTTAGTATGATGCAGAGAGAGCTGTGAGAATTAAAATGCACTTTTCCTTATTAAGCTGCCCTGAAGGCACAGAGAATGTGATTTATCCATTAGTTTTGTTTAGGTACTCTTGACATAGAGTCATAGAATGGTTTGGGTTGGAAGAGACTCCTAAAGATCATTTTTCTAATCCCCCTTCTGTGTGTAGGGACACCTTACACTAGACCAAGTTGCTCAAAACCCCATCCAGCGTTGTCTTGAACACTTCCAGGGATGGGGCATCCACAGCTTCTCTGGCCAACTTGTTCCACTACCTGCCTTACTACCCTCACCCTAAAGACCTTCTTGCTTATATCTGAACTAAGTCTGCTCTTTTTCAGTATAAACCACCACCTCTTGTCTATCACTGCAGGTCCTGGTAAAACATCTCTTTCTTTCTTATATGCCCCCTCAATGCATCCAAAGAGCCAAATAATGTCTTCTCAGAGCCTTCTCTTCTCCAGGTTGAACAATCCACTCTTTCAGCCTGTCTTCATAGCCAGCTTCTTTCAGCTCTTTGATCATCTTTGTGCCCTCCTCTGGATTTGCTCTAACAGGCCACGTCTATCTTGTACTGGGTACCCCAGAGCAGGTTGCAATACTCCATATGGGGCCTCAAGAGTGAAGTAGAGGGGGAGAAATGTAACTGAGAGAAATGTAACTGAGAGAAATGCTGTTCTGTAGCACACCATCATCCTGCACCCCTAATTACACTATTTCATCAGCATTCAGGTCTAGTTGCATATTGTTGTATAATAGTGAAAAGGACTGCTGTGACAGTTGAGATTAAACACATGGGGAATCCTGAATATGTGAGCATAGGGAGAAACAGGAACAGATGAGCTGGGAAAGAAGTTTCTCCATGTGAGGCTGGTCAAGCAGCATCCCTCTCTTGCAACCTGTTCTCCCTTTGCTACAATAAGGTCCTGTGTATTTGATTTCTAGAAAGGGCATATGCCATATTTCACTGACCATTTGGGAAGGAAGAAACAGTGGATGAAATGAACAAAGCACAACAGTATATGCTGGCAAGCATTTACACCTTATTTGCTAATGCAAAAGAAACAATTGGATTCATAACTCAAATCATACAGAGGGACAAAGATCTAGACTACTGTAAGCAAGCAACCATATTGGCAGCTATGATAGAGACCTCCATTTCTGCCCTGGAAGCAGCAGTCTCTTTCACCTCTGCAGCAAGAAATGATAGTCCTGAAACTCCACAGACAGATTTGCACACCCTGAGGGAACCATGCCTTGAAATGAGGTCCTGCTTGTCTGTTTCTAAAGAGCAGTTGCAGGGATTCTTGCAGCCAAAATTGCTATTGGAACAGTTCTGCTTACCTGAAATCTTAGCTGAGTGTTAATTCACTAATTGGAACTCTGCCTTTGAAGTCTTGCAGACAGAGGATTGGGTTGTCTGTGGCATCTAGTTCCTGTCTTTTGGCAGAGTGGGGTGGCTGACAAGGAGGTTTTTAGCTGGGGGGCCAAATGTGGGTTACACCACAGGAGATGCGTGCCAGCTACTGCGTTGGGAAACAATCTCACTTTGTCTGCTCCCCTCCCTGCACTTCTGGTTCATTAGGGAAAAATCATACTGGATCTGTGATCCCTGAACATGCCGAGACTCTTTCCTCCACAGAAATACATTCATGTACAGAGTTTCCCATCTTTGCTGAAATACACAGGTGCCTAAGAAAACATGCAATTATGACTTGCACCCAATCAGAAGACTTCTAGATGTCTTCAGGGACACTTTGCTGACATCCAGCATGGTGAATCCACCCACAAATTTCAGACAGTGTATTTTAAGTGAAAAACCTCTGTTCTGGTGACAGATGGCAATGAAAAATCCTAAAGATTAACAATATGACACAGAGGAAAACGCTTTTGATCTTGTTAGACCTAGGCTAGAGCCTTAAGGACCTGAGTGTGAAGCTTATATGCAGGACAATCAAGACCTACATTACACCAGTCTGTTCAAAACTTCTCTGTGGCACAGAGACTGCTTCTTTGAACGAGTGTCAAATGAACACACTTTTGTCATTGAATTTACCTTCCAGCAGACACAAATACATCATTTACTATTCTGTATGGAGCAGGTGTCCTGGGGATTCATCTCATTGTGCTTTACCAACATTTGCTAAAAATAAGAGGTTGTCAGAGTTGTTCTCTGCTGCTGGGCCCCTTGCTCCTCATTTTATTTCAGTATTATACAAGATTACCCTGAAACAGCAGGGACTACTGTCCATATCAAATACCTAATTCTACAGCTTCCATGCACATGGTGCACATGGCACCATACAGTAAACTGTATGGGTAGGCAGACCAAGGAGTGCAACACCAATTATTTGATTGAACTGTTCCAGTGACATTGGTGGCTTTTTTTTTCTTTTTTCTTCTTTTTTTTTTTTTTTTGCCAGAGTTTATGAAAAGTGTCTGAGATGAAAGTGAGCCGTGGTCTGTAAAATATATTGCCAGTACAGGCTCTTATCTGCAATACTGACGTGGTACTGCCAGATCCAATAATCAGTGGAAAATAATTTCTCAGCAAAAAGTTATAGATTGCAGTGGGATTGCTTCCAGAGCTGAGTGTCAGCTTAATCAATAGAGTCTTGAATCCAGCATGGCTATTGTGAATCCTTGCTAGACGATACCCCACTAGGCTTTAGATTTTGAGGCATTAAAGAACTTCCAACTACTTCTTCCTCACCTTCAGTGAGATTCAGTTATTCATTACTTTGTATGTTGCACTTCTTCAATCATGGATCTCAATAAAAAATTATGAGCAACTCCATACATCCATAAGAAAGTCCCTTACATTCACCTCTTGAAGCTAGTTGTATAACCCTGCATAAAAGAAGCTAGCAATGAGATCTTCTGCAAAGGAGTACTGGATCATTTCATTATTACTGGAAACATAGTCAAGGGAAGAGGAGTCCATTTGGAGTGTATTTTTGCCAACCTTCCATCATACAGTGACACACAATTACTGACATCCACAGTCTTGCTTAAGTTCTGATATTTCTTTCCTTCTTCCCCTCCATTAAATGACATCCCAAGGAAAAATCCATGCTTGAACTTCCGTGGAACAATTATATTTAATGTTAGCTTGTGATTCTATTACAATTAGGGGTTTGTTTCCTTTGGATATTAAGAAACAATATACCTTTCAGAAGCACACAACGACTGAGAAATAGTGAAAAATAGGGGAAAAATTATTACTTCTGATTTGCTAAGCAAAAAAACAGCCCTCAATCTCTGAGGCCAGGTCAGAAAGCTAGGCTTATCAAAAATTATGCATTTTGATCAAAGCATTTTATCAAAAGCTTGACCTAATAAAGATATTTGTAGAGGGGATTTCATGTCTTATTTAGTTGGCAATCAGAGGTGAGAACGTACCAGTTCAACCAGTGGTTCACATAGAGCCCATTTATCCAAAATATACATGGTGTTCAAGATAATGGAGTGACTGGAGCATGATGGTCCCAGTTTGGTGTAAATTTAATGACATCTGAAGTCACTATTGCCCCTGTAGTGAATAGAAAGACATGGGTAAGGAGATCTTCAGGACCTAAAGGCCTGACTCTGCGATTAGTAAGGGAGGAAGAAGGAAATAGACTAACGGAAGTACAACAGGAGAAGTACAGGAGGCAAGGCAAAGAGCTGGTTCACAAAGAGCCAGTTCCTCACTAAAGGAAGGTCGATCAATCAGAAATCAGGAAAGTGAAGTTACCCAGTCCCTGACCCCATCAGAACTTCAAGATTTGCAGAGAGATTATAGCCACCAGCCTGGTGAATGAATTCTCACCTGGCTGCTCCGATGCTGGGACAATGGGGCTATAGTCACCTGTTAGAAGGTCATGAAGCACAGCAGCTAGGATCTATTGCCAGAGATCATGAAATTGAACAGAAAATTGGAAGGGAGAGATTTATTAGCAGTCTTTGGCTCCGGCTCCTCTACGCTGTGAGAGAAAGGTACCCGTTCAAGGAAGATCTAATGAGTTCTCCAAGAAGGTGGACTACTGCAGAGGAAGGCATCCAGTACCTATGGGAATGGGCCATGCTAGAAGTCATTTATTGTGACCCAGGCAATCACCCCTTCCTAGATCCAGAGTGCGTCCCTTGCACACTACCTATGTGGAGAAAAGTAATTAAAAGTGCCCCTGCATCATATGTTAACTGCCTGGTAACAATATATTATCCAAGGATGACTGAACCAAATGTGGATACGATATGTGCCTGGATATGGAATAAAACAGAAGGTATGGAAGCCTCCTCACTCTCCTGGGCCAGCAAGTTAGATTTCGGAGAAAGCTCCAATCTCCGACACCGACGCACTCACACTGGGGAGAGGATGGAGAGGCCTTACAAATGCCTCAAATGTGAGAACTGCCACAGAGATAGCCTAAGAAAGCGGTCTCAGTCTCCTCCTGCCCCACTCAGAAGGAAAGGAAATCGCAAGAGCAGGCCATATGGTGAGCCATGGTTCTTTCTGTGTGACCAGGGGGAAGACATGAAGAAATGGGATGGTGAACCTACCTATAAACTTGAAACCTGGGTATGAGAATTAAAAGGGAAGAAATTTAGTAAGAAGGCCATCCACGTAGTTGATGCAGAGGCCCTGAAAGAGATTAGCAACCTTTGAGATGCAGAAAGACCGAGCTCAATTCCTGTGATCCCAGTGAGGGGACCTCTGGCTGGGCAATGTAAGGATCTGTTGCCTAAAGAAAATTCAGGGAGAAAAAAAACTCCGAGGCAATTTAGTTTTGGAGGTGAGATAAGGAAAGGGTTTTAATTGTGCCTAGGCATAAAGATTACAAGATGCATGCACCCCCCATGTACAGACGGTACAATTTATAACACTGCTTGTCCAATCCTAGGTTTTGTCCACCCACTGGCTTTTGCCCTGGACCACCCTTGACCCGCCCCTTGGGAATTGAGGTGAGGGGCTTTTCAAGACCCTCTTTTCATCAATCATCATCTTCTTCAGAGTACAGGGGGCATATATTCACCTGGTTCCTGACTGTACTTTTGCGATTTAGGCTAAGGTACAAGTGTTCTCTAAACAGAATAGACCTACTTTGACAAGAGACTAAAAATTTTTTTAATGGAATTCAGGGGTAGAATTGATATGGGGAGCATGGAATGGGGTAATAGGGTTGGAAATGTGTTGCTTCTGTGCTAAGGGTTAGGGAATAAGGGCTGCTACTTCTAAATCTACTTCTGCTATATAACTGCTTATAAAGATTATAAAAATTAGGAAAATAAAAAAAAAAACAGGTGGACCTTAAGGCAAAAGATCCGACAGTGAATATTCTGACCAAGAACAATAGAGAGGCCCTACCAGGCCAGGAGAAGGAAAGAGACAATAGGGTTTACTGGACTGTGTGGGTTCGATGGCCTGGCACATCAGATCCGCAGAGATACAAAGCTTTCTTTAGTAGACACTGGCACACAGTGCACTTTGATGCCATCAGAGCATAAAAGCACAGAGCCCATCTGGATTTCTGGAGTGACAAGGGGACATCAAGAATTATCAGTGATAGAGGCTGAAGTGAGTTTAACAAAGAGACAAATGGGAAAAGCACCCCATTGTGACTGGTCCAGAGGCCCCTTTCATCCTTGGCATTGATTACCTCAGGAGAGGATATTTCAAAGACCCAAAGGGGTGTCAATGGGCTTTTGGTGTAGCCACAGTGGCTACAGAAAAATTTAAACAATTATCTACCCTGCCTGGCCTATCAGAAGATCTTTCCATTGTGGGATCATTACAAGTCAAAGATCAACAAGTGCCAACGGCCGCTACAATAGTGCATAAACAACAATACCGAACAAACTGAGACTCTGTGATCCCCATCCATAGGATGATGCGAGAGCTGGAGAGCCAAGGGGTGGTCAGTAAGACTCACTCACCTTTCAATAGCCCCATCTGGCCTGTACATAAGTCTGATGGAGGATGGAGACTGACTGTGGACTACAGTGGCTTAAATGAAGTCACCCCACCACTGAGTGCCACTGTAGCAGACATGTTGGAGCTCCAGTACAAACTGGAGTCCAAGGCAGCGACCACTGACACCACTGACATTGCAAATGCATTCTTCTCCATCCCCTTAGCAGCAGAGCGCAGGCTGCAGTCGCCTTTACATGGAGGGGTGTGCAATACACCTGGGACCGACTGCCCCAGGGGTGGAAACACAGTCCCAGCATCTGCCATGGACTGATTCAGGCTACACTAGAGAAGGGTAAGGCTCCAGAACACATACAATATATTGATGACATTATTGTATGGGGGGACACAGCAGAGGAAGTTTTTGAAAAAGGAAAGGAAATTATCCAGATTCTCCTCAAAGCCAGTTTTGCCATCAAAATGATTAAGGTCAAAGGACCTGCAAAAGAGGATGAAATGGCAACACAGACATTGTCAGATTCCAGCAGAAGTCATCAACAAGATCATACTGATGGCTCCACCAACTAACAAGAAAGAAACACAAGCTTTCCTGGGGGCCATAGGTTTTTGGAGGATGCATATTGCTGAATACAGCCAAATCGTGAGCCCTCTTTACTTAGTGACCCGTAAGAAGAATGATTTCTAATGGGGTCCTGAACAAGAGCAAGCCTTTAAACAAATTAAGCAGGAGATTGCACACACCGTGGCACTTGGACCAGTCAGGACAGAACCAAATGTGAAAAATGTACTTTATTCTGCAGCTAGGGATAATGGTCCCTCCTGGAACTTCTGGCAAAAAGTTCCTGGTGAGACCCGAGACAGACCACTTGGTTTCTGGAGCCGAAGCTCCAGAGCATCTGAAGCCAACAACACCCCCATGGACAAGGAAATCCTAGCGGCTTATGAAGGAATACAAGCAGCCTCAGAGGTGATTGGCACAGAAACACAACTCTTCCTGGCACCCCGACTACTGGTGCTGAGCTGGATGTTCAAAGGAAAGGTACCCCCTACCCATCATGCCACTGACGCTACATGGAGCAAGTGGATTGCTTTGATTACACAGCATGCCCGAATTGGAAACTCGAATCGCCCTGGAATCCTAGACATTGTAACAAATTGGCCTGAAGGTGGAAACTTCAGTCTGGCCAATGAAGAGGAAAAAGAACGAGTGAATCGAGCTGAAGAAGCTCCACCATACAATCAGTTACCCAAAGAGGAAACATGTTATGCCCTCTGTACTGATGGTTCTTGTTGTATTGTAGGAAAGAACCGGAAGTGGAAAGCAGCTGCATGACGTCCCACCCAATAAGTGGCAGAAGCTACTGAAGGAGAAGGCAAATCGAGTCAATTTGCAGAACTCAAAGCCATTCAATTGGCCCTGGACGTTGCTGAATGACAGAAATGGCCAAGGCTTCATCTCTACACAGACTCATGGATGATAGCCAATGCTCTGTGGAGGTGGCTGGATCAGTGGAAGATTAATTGGAAGCATGGAGGAAAACCTGTCTGGGCTGCTGATTTATGGCAAGACATTGCTGCTCGGGTTGAGAAGTTGACTGTGAGAGTCCACCATGTAGATGCCCATGTGCCCAAAAATCGAGCTAGTGAAGAACATCAAAACAACAAACAAGCAGACTGAGCGGCACAGGTCAAGGTGTCACAGGTAGATCTAGATAGGCAGCACAAGAGAGAGTTGTTCTTATCTCGATGGGCACATGATGCTTCAGGCCATCAGGGTAGAGATACCACTTATAGATGGGCGCAAGACCGAGGGGGGGATCTGACTATGGACACTATTTCCCAAGTTACCCATGATTGTGAGACATGTGCTGCTATTAAAAAGCAAAAAGAGTGAAGCCCCTATGGTATGGTGGACGCTGGGATAAGTATAGATATGGGGAGGCTTGGTAGGTTGACTATATCACACTGCCACAGACCCACCAAGGTAAACACTGTATGCTCACCACGGTGGAAGCAACCACTGGATGGTTAGAGACTTATCCAGTGCCTCATGTGCCAGAACGGCCCAAAATACCATTCTGGGTCTTGAAAAGCAAGTCCTGTGGCAACATGGCACCCCAGAGTGAACTGAGTCAGACAATAGGACTCATTTCAAAAACAGTTTAGTTACTACTTGAGCAAGGGAACATGGCATTGAATGGATATATCACATCCCATATCATGCACCAGCTGCTGGAAAAGTTGAGCGATGCAGTGGATTGCTAAAAACTACTTTAAAGGCGTTGGGTTGGGGGGACTTTCAAAAACTGGGACCAGTACCTAGCAAAGGCTACTTGGCTAGTCAACACTAGAGGCTCCTTCAACCAAGTCGGCCCTGCCCAAACAGAGCCTCTTCACACCATGGATGAAGTCCCAGTAATTCACTTGAGAGGTATGTTAGGTAAAGTAGTTTGAGTTAACCGTCCCTCGAGCAAAGGCAAACCCATTCATGGGATTGTCTTTGCTCGAGGACCTGGATACACTTGGTGGATAATGAGAGAAGATGGGGAAACCCCTTGTGTGCCTCAAGGAGATTTAACCTTGGGAAAAAACTAATTTGTATTCTGAGTTGTGCATTGCAGGAAAAGTCACCAGATGAGGAAGATCCGAACTAAGCTGATGCTGGTGCTCAATGATGAGACCATCATAGAAGACAAGACCTGTACAAGCACAGGATGTAGACGAATAATGGGGATATGGGTATGATGTAAAATGGTATGGAATAAGGAGTGGGGATTGTAGTGGGTTTGTGTAGTTAAATAACGCTTCCTTTTCCCAAGAGGAACAGGATATTCTATACCATATTATGTCAGCCCAGCTATAAAAGGGGAAGGGAGAGTTAGCTCAGCCCTTCTTGTCCTTCCAGGACGGCCTGATAGACAGCTGCGCCTGTCTGAGACACCGCTCCGTGGGGGACGTAGAATTTTTTCCGTTAGTTTTCTTTGCCTGTGTGTTTGTAGCATTATTAGTCTCTTCCTTTTTTTTCTCCTCATAAATATAAACTTCCTTTCTTGGTAAGTCCGGTTTTGAGGGTTTGTTTTTCTTTCATCTCCCCTTTGGGGGGGGGAGGAAATCTATGCAGCCTCGGTGGACACCTGGCGTTCAGCCAGAGTAAACAGTTACAAAGTAAACAGAAAATGGAGTGACTGGAGCATGATGGTCCCAGCGTGGTGTAAATTTAACAGAACTGGGGCCTAGACAGCCTGAATATTTTGAAGGCAGGTAAATGCAGTGATTATGAAATGTGCTGTCTACTAGCTCTCCCAAAGGAGAGGCAGTGTACCTCTAATTCCCTGGGCAGAAACACAAGTCATCAGTTTGCACATCAATAAACTTCAGCTATGATTTAGTGAAATCATTCCCAGGTGTTGACTTTTCATTATATTAGTACTGATACTGTCAAGGAGACTGTCCATTATTGCCAAATCTTTGTTTAGTGTCAACCAGACTCACATCATCCAAGGGGAATTGGATCTTTCCTAGGGGATCCTAAGTGTGACAGGATATAGCCTCACAGAACAATTTTGATTAAATTTCACAGGGAAAATAATTGCATTCAGGGAATTTGCATGCTGTTGGAAAGTCTTGTGTTGAGTCCTGCCCAAACACAGATGTCCAAGAACACAACATCTGCAAATAATGAATCATAGCAATTTCCATTGATACCTATATGATTTTTTTTTCCTCTCATCATGGGTTATAAACTCAGCCATCAACCAAGCCTCATGCAGCCACTCTCCCATTGTCAGAATTGGGGAGAGAATTGAAAGAGTAGAAACCGGAAAACTCAAGGGTTGAGATACAGACAGTTTAATAGGGAATGCAAAAGCTGCACATGCAAGCCAAGCAAAACAAGAAATTAGTTCACTGCTTCCCAGGGGTAGGCAGGTGTTGAGCCATCTCCAGGAAAGCAAGGCTCTGTCATGTGACTTAGGAAGACAAACACCATCACTCCAAACATCCCCCCACTTTATATACTGAGCATGATGTCATATGGTCTGAAATATCCCTTTGGTCAGTTGGGGTCATCTGTCCTGGCTGTGCCTCCTATCAACCTCCCATGCACCCCCAGCCCCCTCACCTGTGTGAAAAGCAGAAAAATTCTTGGCTCTCCTGTTGAACAACAACAATCTCTATTAGAAATTATATAACATCTCTATATTATCAACCCTGAGTTCACCACAATTGCAAAACACAGCCCCACACTAGCCACTGTGAGGAAAATTAGCTCTATACCAGTCAAAACCAGCCCAGAACCTCAGGTTCAAAGTTGAGAAATGTACAAAGAAAGTGAATTTGAGAAGAACAAAAAGAAAACGCGCTTTCTGAAAGTCCAGCAGCTCCAAGGCAACTATACAAGATTGCACTACCACGTCAGTCAATGCAGCTGTTCACTGGGAGTAAAGCAGAGGTACAGAATCTAAGGGCATTGTGTTTCTATGCTTTCATCTCTGAGATACTCTCCACATTCTCATATTAACAGAGTGAAATCACTGTGTGCTATCATAGTGATTGCCCAGACATGCTTAAGAGATGAGGAATGTCAGATAAAGATAATATCATAGTAAAAATTAACTGTTCAAATAGGATCAAAGCAAGAAATTTCTCAACAACTCTTCAGATAGAAAGCATGAACTCAAAATGTATAGTTGTAAAAAGGACTCCCTTAGTAAAGCAGCCATGCAATCCAGGAAGAGGTCCCTTCATTTTCTCCCAGGAGATCCAGATAAAAGTATGAAATAAAAAAGAGTACGTATAAAAGCAGCAAAGTGCACCAATGGAGCAGTCCCTTGTTCCAGGACTTCTTGCAACTTCACACCCTAATGTTAATGCTCTGTGTTGTAAGGGAGCCAGAGAAAAGGAGACCTGTAAATCTATTGCTCCTCCTGGATCCTCACAAATTTGTTACCAGCAGAACAAGCAGTATAAAGTGTTTAGTCTTGCTCCACTTCTTTCCGCCAGAGAAGACAGTGCAGAGAAAGCCTTGAAAGTATCCTGCTGTCAGGTGTATCTGGAAAACATGCTTTCTGTCTTGCACATGACCGTACATTCCCCTGGGAGGGAGTTCCAAGTGATTGACCAGTATACTGGGCTCCACGACTTATTGTGGATCTTGTTTTGTCCATAACTTTGAAAACTCTTGGTTGTCCTCTGTTTTTCTTTGTTTTGTAAAATTTATATAAGCTTCTGCTGTAACTCCACTGATTGAAACAAAAATGCAAATGTCAAGTACAAAATGTTTGCTGTTATGAAGCCTCATGCTATCATCCATAAAATAAAGAGCTCATTAAGAAAAGTTTACAAGCAATTTTATAATAGATAATCACATATACATCTATTATCTAATAAACAATAGACATACATGTGTATAGCTATCATAAAAAGTCAAACTTTTCAGAGAGATAGCATCTCTTATTAGCAAGTTGATATAGTTTTTAAAAGTCAGGTAAGATCACACAGTTCCTTCATCAAGCCAGACAGAAGCACCAAGCTCAGTGCCAAACAGATGTTGGAAATAATAGGTGCTTACATCACTCTTCCTGTTGCCTCGTGGGCAGTAATATGTCTTGCACTGCATTATAAGTTGTTCCAAATGAAAAGTGACATTTCATACCATAATAACTTTTTGGAATAAGGCAATACAGAAGTTAAGTGTAGTAAGTGTTCTATTCTATTCTATAATGTTGGTATGTGTTTCCAAATGTGAAATCCCTGAATCACACACTGCATATCAAACCATGGTTCAGTTTGTCCATACACATAACAAAGAAGAGTAATGATTTAACTGAGCAAACAATGACCTCTTCAGAAGACATGATCTATCTCAGTAGCCACAGAGAAGGGGAAAATACTAAGCCCTTTTCAGGTTGGGTATTAAAAATATTACACCATGATTTTTCTGAAAAAGAAAGAAGGAGTTTTTTCAAACTGAAATTAGAACTGAACATAAATGTTTCTAGACAAAAATATCCTTAAACCCTGTAATAATAAAAAAAAATCATGAAAACAGAGAGGTATATTCTAGGAATGAATCTGTCTTCTGTCCCTTGTAGTAGGCAGTATAAAATTATGCAAGAGAAAATCTCTTACTCAGTCTGTCATCAGATCACATATTCATGCATTTCAACCCCACCAACAGATTTAACAGATGAAGTGTCTATGCCCCCCTCCCATCCTTACTGAGGAGGCAGGCAGGCAGGGCATATTGAGGGAGACATGAAAGGAAAAGGGGTGATGTTCTACCTAGAATAACCTTGCCCTGGACATGCAAAGTCTCCTCTGGCTATGGAGAGGTTTTAGGAGCGGTTGTTCACCACAAACCATCTGCAAGCAGCTGCTCTGTGCAGAGAGCAGCAGTTGTGCTTCCAGCTCCTGCTGTAACTTGAGTGAGCTCTCCTGCAGAGCTCATTAAAGCAGCTGCTTGAGGTGGTAAAATGAAAGAAACTTCCATCATTTATTAGAAGACATAATTGTAAACCTGAAATTGAGGACTTGGAGGGATTATAGAATATCTTCTATCTGCTTGGAAAAAAAAAATCTATTAGTCCATTAGGAAGGGCTGCAAAGATTGCTATTTCAGCTAGTTTTCTGTACAACTCATAAATATTGCCTGTCAAATCCCAAACTCTTTACCCAGACAAACTCCTGCTGAGCAAATGGAATTTTGCCTGAGGAAGGACTGAATAAGGTCTTCTGCAGTTAACTCCCTGAGCCTGGCACAGAAGGTCTCGTCATTATAGTGATACCAAATAACATTGACTCTGACAAGGTGGGAAAGAGCCAGAGAGGTTGTACATTTTTAAATGCTGTTCACCAGCGTTTGTTTAGCCTGGGAATTCACTGGTCACCAAATATGCCCAAGGTATACAGTACACTGGTCAAATTTGTGTTTGCCCTGCAGACACTCATA
The DNA here is from genome assembly GCF_003984885.1 of Neopelma chrysocephalum. Lineage (NCBI taxonomy): Eukaryota > Metazoa > Chordata > Aves > Passeriformes > Pipridae > Neopelma > Neopelma chrysocephalum. The sequence continues at coordinate 1,932,013 of NW_020925676.1, forward strand.
ATTTGTGCATTGTTATTTTCCATCGTTGGTGTTCTAGGTAAGGATATCAATACAAGTGCTTTTTTTTTTTGGTAACTGCTAAGCTTTTTCCAATTGGTGGTTCTCCTAAAAACAGAACACTATTGACAATAACTTTGCTGTCCTTAACTGTCTTTTATATATCTCTTAGAGGCTCTTATCCCTAAGAGCTGCCAGATCAGAAAGCTGAAAACCATTGTTAACTTAAATTATTTCCTTTTAAGTACTAAAGCTGCTGACACATGTAGTCCATAAGCTGAGTAATTTTTTTTTAATTTGACAACCAAAGGCAGGATTCTGATCCTCTTACTTGCCCTTTGACAGGAAGCTTTTCTGTGGGTCTACTCCTGCAATGAAGCACTAGAAGATAAATAAGAATATTATCATGCAACTTCAAATTACTGGTCTTCTTTATCAACACTGTATGCAAGTATCTGCTGTATTGCCTTGGAGCACTGCAGGACCTTGAAATTGTCCTGACCTGAATTTCAATGGTACTGGGTAACTTCGCATTATTATTCCTCGTAAACTAATTACACAGATTGTGCTTACCCTCTGTTAGTGGCATAACACTGTGTGTTATTGTTATGTCTAATGCCAGCATTTGCTCAGGGCAGAACCAGACAAAAATAAATTGGCTGAGATTAACCTAACACACTTGAACTTCACAAGCCCACGTGAGAGCCAAAAGCAGTAAATGATGGAAGTGCACCTAAGTGGTTTGGATGTAAAAAATTCAGCTTAAGTGCTCTGAGACAGCTCAGTTCCCATTTCACCCATGTAAGAGGTGTCTTGGTCAGATGCCAATTCAGTTAATTGCATGAAAGTCCAATTCTTCTGTAAGACATGAGCGAGCAGATAGTACTTGGATGTTCTAATATCATTTCAATGGGTGTAATGTAAAATCCTGAACAGAGTGATCTCTCTGACATCGAAACCAAACACCTGAATCCCAAGCATGAGATCTACTCACCTTTTCTGTGCACTTTGAAGGCATCAGGCTATTTTTGCACTGATCTTGTGCCCTAGTAAAGCAGCTATGTCAGTTAAAACATAATCACACCATCCTCTTTCAATGGTACTTAAAAAAGAAGTGTAAATATTTCAAAATAGAAAGCCTAAAATTATATTTAGTGACCCAAATGAGTGACTTGATTTCCAAATGAATTGAACATTTAAAAGTTTTCATTCAGCTGTTGCTCTTAAGCCTTTTAGAAAATAAAGTTACTGGTTTGTGTACAACTGCACATATGATATACAGAGAGACGTATATGCATATAGTCATCCTTCTGTATTCTTTCTGTCTTTACTCCACGAAAGTGATATGTCAGAAAAAATGCAAGAGAAAGCATGAACTCAATAAATGACAGATGGGAAGGATGAGCTCTGCATAACACAGATGACAGTCTGGATCTCCAGGTGCCCCATTAGGTGCCCTTCATTAGGCTCAGGGAGGGTAAAGAACTACATGTATTCTAGCCTGAGCAAATTCCCATTTGCTCATTCCCATGGATCTTGCATATATTGCCTGTTCTCTCTCTTTGCAGTGTACATGACAAAGAGTTTGCAAAATTCCTCTAGAAGCTCATTTTATTACAGGATCTTCTTACATACATAGCACTTACACAAGACAAAACTAAAGTGGGATTCATGCCTCTATTTTTAGATGTCATAGATGTAGGCCTCTACCTCTAGTTAGGTATCTACAAACCCATGCCAGTCAATGAAGTCCTGGTCAATTCAGTCAGTAGACTATAGAAAGCAATCAATCTGACCAAAGATAGATGTGTGTTTTAGGATCAGATGAATCAATTTTTCATCTCCCTTGTCTAGACAGACCCACACAAGACATGCATCACCTCCTAAGTTTCCCTACTTGAGCTTACTCCCATCTTCATTTAGTTGTCAGAAATCTTTGTGAAAAGATCTTCTTGAAATCTTGCTCTGTTTTGACTTTTCATCTCCCATTTCTCTTTGTGAGTCTCTGACATTTTTGCAGATTGATCCCCTTGTCTGAACTTCCACAATTCTCACAGAGCACTGTTACAAGTTCCATTCTGTTCTCCCCTACTACCATATTTCTCAGTTGTCTTGCTTGCAAATGCAAGCCTAAGAATCATCTGGGTTGTAGACAAATTACTATTTTACCCCTTTGGCCTAGAATGGTCTCATTCTAGTGAAACCGAAAGTTTAGCGAATTTTTCCCAGCGAACATCATCTTCAGTCCAAGCTGGTTCTGCACCCTAAAGTTCTGATAAACGTCAGGGATATTCTTTTCAGTAGGGTATAGTATAACTGCTATACTATATATACCTGATCCATGATACATATACCTGTCAGCAGTTTTCACTACATATAGCAGCAAACAGTGAGAGCTCAGCCTTGATCCCCCTTTTTAAACTGAAGGATAGGCCCATAAAAATAACAGAAGGCCAAATTTCCTCATCGTGTCTTTTCCACGAATGAACTTCATAGGGAGAAATACTACTTTTCAAAGTTATTACCGGCTAGTCTACCAAACAATTATGCAGCCTGCAGAATGATCCAGAGCTTGTAAAAAGACTGCTGCACACACACCAGTGCGTTTTTTCTAAAGCATTTTTTTCATTCAACATTTTTTTTATATGGATGACAGAATTCACCCTCACTTTAATGTGGTATGCATCTGCTTTTCTTATTTCAATAAGCATTTGGAAGATATAATTTTCAACATTGTTTCTTAAAGGCTTTAGAAAAAATTGATACATCCCCCACCAGATCTGAATATATTCTTCTCACTCTTATGTCTCCCTCTTGAGTTCAGCATGTTTCAAGGGACACTTTAACAACAAAACCAGGTCGTTTTGCATCTTACAACGAAGTGGGGGGTTGAGAAGCTGTTAAAATATGTAATTTGGAGTGTCCTGTGGCCATAACTCTTAATTTGTCATTTTCTCTAACATTATCCTTCTAAAGCCTATTCTCATCAATAATTCTGTAGTGAAATGGGTATGAGCCAAAACTGGGAAATAGTACATATTTCTCCATGTCTTTTCCACTTCCTGGATGTCATCACAGTAGTGTTCAGAACAATGGTAGACAGGGAGGGGAAATGGTAGGGTATGTTATCCTGCTAAAAGTACTTCTGCTAATACACTATCAGTAAGAGCAGCTGTATCAGGATATTACCCTCAAGGACATACTGGCAAACTCATGAATTCTTTCTCCTGTGATGTCAGTACTTTAAATGTGTGCTTTCCATAAGTCTTGCTGCAATGGTGAAGTTTCTGTACTATTATTTCTAAAATGCCCCTCCACACCATATTGCCCCTCATTTGAAATTTTACTAGAATCTTGCTAGCTTGCTGATTAGTGTGAATTCTCATGAACACTCTTACAAATGCACCAAATTAAAACATTTGACATGGTAACTTCACTGTGAAACACAGGGCTTCCCTCTACAACCCCTAGGACTTGGCAACTTTATTAAATAGTGCTTTTCAGCTGTTTCATTGTCCTTGATGAAAAATGAAAAACAAAGAATTACTAATCAAGGTAAGTAGTTGGAAAAAGGTTTTATTGTATTATCTCTGATGAGAGAAGTCCACATTTTCCATATACCTTGATTACACGTTTGCTATATACACCACCCTAATCGTTGCTTCAGTAATTTACTTCACCTCAGTAGTTCAAATAAATTATTTCTGTAGAAATATTCTAAACATATTTATTTTCATTCATGCCTATTTTCACTTCTACCTATTTTCACCTCAGAAATGTTAAATGACAAGACTGAGTATCCAATGTGTCGATTTTAAATATCAGAAAAGGTTAATACATGTAAATCAATTTGTCAGGGCTGGGCAATGTTTTCCTCCAAAAAATATTCGTAAATTTAAAAGGAGGGGCAAAATTAATTTCTGATTTAGCTACTTCTGAGGACAGCAACTTCAAACAGACTCAAAAGCAGTGAAATGCAGTGGACTCAAAAGTGGAGGGCCCTCAGTAATGTGGGATTAACCAGTGCAGTGGATCAAACCGTGTCCTTGCTCCAGTCTTGACAACTGGGTAAGGACGTATGCTGTCAACAGTGCCCAGCAATACACTCAGGCCATCTGCTCGTGCTCGTCAGGTGCAGGAGGACTGCTGCAAGGCTTCTCATTTGCTAGGCAGCAAGGTAACATATGGTGCCCTCATATCAACACCTATCCAATATAAACCTGCAACCACATCTCCTGCACCATCAGGTGCATTTCCTACCCTTTGTTCAGCAGGTGCGAGTGCAGGCAGGGGTTTGGGATATGCTAAAGCAGGTGCTTCTCAAGTTTAATCCTGCCTACATCACTGTATGCCTGGCATGACTCCATGAGGTAGCACACAGCTGGGTGTTCTCTCACAGTCCTTAACCAGAGGTGTCAGGAAATACGACAGGTGTAGTGTGATCAATTGCACACTAGGTTGGGATTATCAGTAGTAGTCTCTGCTCTTGATCATCTAGAAATGTCACGAGCTGAGTTGCAAAGAAAATGGATAACAGTAGTGGTGCTGACAATGCTTTTTCAGATCTCCTGCTTCAGTCATTGGCCCCTTCGTACCAGGAAGAAGCACCAGAGTGTTGTGAGAGTACAAGGAGAGACAGGTGGCATAGGGTTGAACCTGCGGAAAAGTCTGTAAGTGACTACATTGGAAAATAACTGAAAGTAAATATTGACTTAATGCCCATATAAACGTACATCTCTTCCTTCTTTTCAAAGAAAGGAACAGACATGCAAGTATAAAACCAGTCTCCATGGCAGTGCGGCTGAGGCGCTGCCCTGGTGCCATTCAAACCCCCTCATTGTTAATCAATAGCAGAGATGGAAAGGTTAGCAACAGAGAGAGAGAGAGAAATAGATCTCAACCCATAAACAACACCTGCTTCCAAGTACCACCTAATGACTGCATCTTAAACTTCAGGAAGAGGCTGTCTAAATCCATTAAGACACTTGGCATACATATGTGTAACAGACCTGTCATTTTGGGTTAGGGAGAAAGGAGAACAAGACACCCTGCACACTGAGAAAATATATGAAATTACAGACAGTTGAAGTCAGGGTGTGCAGTTCATGGCCTGTCAGCTTCTCCATTTAACATCCATTTTCAAGATATTATTATTATTCAGCTCATAAATTTGCCCTTAGCTAAGTCTTACCACAGAAGATTTTGGAAAAGAGCAAGCAAGCAATCTTTCTTTCATTATTCCTTTCTTCACAAGCATTTGAAAACAATTCTGAAGCCGTTTTAAACTTCAGTAGTTCAAGGGGACCACTTATTTTAGAGTAATACGGTAAGGATTAAGTAGACTAAAATGTGGACAGCAATATGAATACCTAAAGAAATGAAGCAGTATGAAATGCAAGTAAACATCTAGTTTAACAGTCAAAATAGATTTATCTATATTGACAAGAGTAATGGTGAAGACAATAAAAAATGAGCATAGATTAAAAATATCACTCATAAAAAAGAAGCTGGGTTGTTTGGGGTTTTTTTAATCTGCTTTTTACTCTTAGAATAAATTCACTTCTGGTGTAGCTCTTCAGAAAATGCTGGAGCTTCTTCAGGAATTAATTTGGTCACTATGCTGCTAAACTTGCTCAGATAAACTGTTGCACCTGTGGGCCTATCCTGGATATTTGGGAAGTAACGAAAACTTGATTTCAGCAAGTTTTGCTGTGCAACTCTAAAACAACTTACAAGTTTTTGAGGGTTTTTTTTCCAGATTGGTGTGCTAGGAACGGAGAGCATCACTTAATGAATGTGACTAAAAATGGTAGTACCCTTTTTGCATGTGCTACTGAATATGTGCTGCTTAACTCATGAAATTACTGTGGGTAATTTACTGTACTACAGTTTCACTCTCACCTAGGTCAGCAGTGACCAAAGGTTTCTAGTTCATGATCACCAGTCAGCCAGTGTAATACACATTACCAGGCTCAGGAAGCAGAAAAAAAATGAAATTGCTGTGAAAACAAGTTTTCCTTGAAGAACTACTGGTGCATATTTATGCTTCCTGAGTGCTATGCCTGAAGGATCTCTGATTCCCCTGGGCAGAAACTGTGAATACTTTATCCTTAAATGCATTCCTTTGTGAATCCAGACTTTATACCCAAGGCTCTCACCTCACTTAGTCTCACCACAGGCCCATTTTAAAGGATTGTTTAGGTTGATGAGGATTGTACTTGGGCATGAATATGCACCCAGGTTCTGGCATGGCTCTTCCCCAGGGGCTGCAGGTCAATGCTGTTTCTGGTGCTGTTTCCAGGAGCAGCTAAACCAACAGATATCTCACAAAAGATCATACAAAGGAGTATCATCTGTCAAAGAACAGTGACAGATAAATGATGCTCCTGCTACTATTGCCTGTCTTTGGAAACAGAGGTGGAACATACTAGGCGTCAGCCTCACTGGTGCTGCTCAACTTGAAAAGAAAAGCAGCTTGACTAGAATAGCATCTAGACAGAAAAAGCTAACAGTTTAAGGAATGTATGGTTTAAAGTTCTGAGAACATTTTTCTCTACATAATGCTTGGTAGGAAAAACTGACAAAGTGTGCTTAATGGAAAGTTAGTCGTGTGCTAGAATGTAAACTGTTGCAGCTGTTAGTAGAAAACCACTACCAAGAACCGTTCTCTGTGATGCACTTTCAGTTTCCTTTCAAGGGGTTGTCAGAGTTCCCCTGCCTTCTGTGTTGTAACTCAATTTTCAAAAGCTACCTATCCTCTCCAGCCTATTTTTTCAGTCTTCCTCTATGTTTCCTCAACAAAGTCCCTGGCCAGCCTAGGGTTTGGATCCCTTCATTCTCTCATCTACTGATCGTCTTTTCCACCCTCCACTCTCTCTTTTCTGCTCTTTTTTTCTTCCAGTTATCACAATAGCACTAGTCCACAAGCAATCTATAGTTCCTTTTCAGTGGATATCCTCTCCCTTACCCCGTTGCCTCTCAATCAGGACAGTTCCTTGTTTAGTTAAATTAACTTTCTTAGCATTCCATCACATATACTGGAATTTTTGCCCTTATATGGAACTAGGGCTGGTTCATCCATAAGGTACCCTGATAGCAGCTGTCCTCTGGGTCTTTAAATAGCATGTCAAGCATTTTTCATTCTTAGATTATTTGCTTTACATTGATATGAAGCCATTGGTAATCCACAAGAGTGCCAGCAGCGTAAGGGTAACTGCGGCTCTTCATTTGTGATGGCAATCATTTGTACAGTAGATTAAGTGTTGTACTTTAGCTGCAACAGGATGGACAGAATCAAAGGTGCTGGCAGAAGGCTTTAAAGGTTGACTTGCTATTTTGACAATAGCTTTTTGGAGACTTGCTATCAAATTATTTCACAAATATCAAATGTGCAGGAGCTTCTTCAGGCATAGCAAAAGCTGAGAGCTCTTTCCTGCATAGAAAAATTCAGAGTCATAAAATGGTTTGGGTTGGAAGGGATCTTAAAGATCATCTAGGTCCAAACCTTTCACTAGAGCAGGTTGCTCAGAGTCCCATCCAACCTGACCTTGAACACTTCCAGGAACGGGGAGTTCATGATCAATCTGCGCAACCTGTTTCAGTGCCTCCATACCCTTAGAGTAAAGAATTTCATCCTAATAGCTAATCTAAACCTAATGTAGGCTTCCTTCAGGTACTGTAAGGGGCTCTAAGGTCTCCCCAGTGCATTCTCTTCTCCAGGCTGAACAGCCCAAACTCTCTCAGCCTGTCTCCATAGAATATATTATTTCAGTATAAGAATATCCACCACAATATAACAGTACTGAGAAGTGGCAACAAGTGAAACAACTGTGAGATGCTGCAAAAGTGGTCTGTGTTGACCACACTGTTTTATGTTGTCAAAAGAAAAGCTGTTCCTCAGCATTTCCTTCCCATCCATATCTTACATCTCTCAAGCATCACTTCTCTATGTGTCTCTGTCTGTCTGTGACATAACAGTGATAAACAGCAACATCACCCAAATTGTCCTCCTTATTTTTTTTCCCTGTGATGTGCTATCCAGGAATCATATTGTGAGGGAAGTAAATGGGGAAAAATGCAACAAATCAGAGGGCAGCTGTAGTGTTAACTGTTTCTTTGCTTACAGAGTTCTTGGGTGGCTTGATTTTCTGAGCAGCAGCTCTTGAAATGCAGTAGCAACCAAAGTTTATTATAGCAGATGATACTAATGCTGTCTTTTTTTTACCAAGAATAAGAATAATTCTAATTTGTGCCTAAAGTCAGCTGTGTTTCTAAACTCTGCAGAATGTTTGCACTATAATATTTACATAAGTAACAACTGCATGACAAAAGTCCATCATACTGTGACATATTATAACAGATTGTGATTTTACATACACAAAATCAAATTCTTTAAATCTATAAAATCACAGCAAGCACTCTTTCTAACTGTTATAACTGGAAAAAATTGCAGCACATAATTTTTCTTTTCAACTATTTAGTTCCCAGAACTCTCCATACCCAGCAGTCTCCATGTGGGACCTCAGTGCATAATGTAGCAATTCCACATTTGCAGTGGAATAAGAAAAAAAGAGTGAGAACTTGAGTGCACTGCAAAAAATTTACATTATTTGTGGTATATGTTTATTCAGACTGGAGACTTCACTGCTGTAAGTTGCAACAAAGCATCCTAAGCACAAGACATTGACCTGTTGGAGCAAGTTCAGAGGAGGCCACCAAGTGTGGGTGAGGACGCAGAAGAAAGAGAAGAGGAAGCCTACCAGCGATGGACTGTGGCTCTGAAGGAAGCTGCAGAAGAAGAGGATTGGATTTGAAACAATGGACTTGCTTAATTAAGACAGACTCAATGGAGTAAAACGACCGGTTAATGCCGGTTAATGTTTTAAGTTTAATGATACCTTCTTATCCCTGTTCTTACAGTGGTTTGTTCCTACAAGAGTTTTACCCCTCCTCTCTCATCCATATTCTATTGTAATCCCTCCCCTTGTGTTTTTTATCCAATCGTTACTCCTCCTTCTACCAACTCCTCCCCCTGTTTGTAATACCTTAGAAAGTTCTCTGAGTTCCCCTATATAAGGGGAAGCCATTTTAATAAAGTGGTTCACTCCTTCACAACCTACAACCTCTGTTGGATCCTGAGTGGACTTCCCCGTCATCCCTAACCGGGCTGCGTTAACCAAGTTGATTAGAGAGATAGAACCCCTCTCCTACAAGGAAAGACTGCAAGAATTGTGATTGTTCAGCCTGGAGAAGAGAACGCTTCAGTGATGCCATGAAATTGCATCATCAGCATAGCCTAACTGCAGCCTTCCAGTACCTGAAGGTAGCCCACAAGAAAGATGAAGAGAAACTATTTACAAGAGCATGTAGTGACAGGAGAAGGGGGAATGGCTTCCGACTGAAAGAAAGTAGGTTGAGATTAGATATTAGGAAGAAATTCTTTGCTTTGAGGGTGGTGCTCCATCCCTGGAAGTGGGTCCAGGTTGGATGGACCTCTGAGTAACCTGGTTCAGTGAAAGGTGTCCCTGTCCACATCAGGGAGGCTGGAACTAGATAATCTTTAAGGTCCCTTCCAACCCAAACCGCTATGTGATTCTGTGGTCAGCATCTCAGTACTACACTGACCACATGTACATATCAAACAGACGCCTGAAGCTCAACTCAAACAGACCAGAACTGGGGCTGGCATGAAGAGAAGAAATGTTGAGGAGCTATCTAGGAAACTGACCTTGCTCTTTATCTCATTGATGGGCCAGTAGGGAGCATATGTGTGTTAGGCTGTCACTGCACAGGAGCACATCAATAGCAGCAGTCATAAGAAAGGCCACCCTTCATCTTTAAGCCAAAACCATTGTGTCATTTCCTCTTGGATCAGGGCCTTGCTACCATGATTCATGCTCAGCTCTGCCTGGTTGCTACAACCCACTGCATCTGGAACTGCACTGTTGTAGCATGAAAAGCTAAAGGGCTCAGACACATTGATGAGAATCCTGATTGAGGAACAACTTCATCTACAAGCCTGGGGTGAAACAATTTGATACACTGAAAATGTAATTTCAAACAAAGTCTTGCCAACAGTCCAGCCACTATTTCTTGAGCAGATCATAATGGAACCATGGAGAAGGGTCTTTTATGTCAATAACCAAGTCATTTATAGAATGGGTGAATATATTTAATATTGCTCTCATGTTTACATCCATTGTCTAGATATATCAATGAGAAAAGTGCAGAGGAAAGACAGAAATTTGTTCTTCTCATGGAAGGGAGTTTGCATTGCTTACACAGCCTCTAGAGATTAAGGTGCATTTTTTCCCCATAAACAATAAATTCAGTTAAGAAATAATATTTTGGATATCACTGTCTTTGACTTGTAGTGGATCTGAGCCCTGATGAGTTTCTCTCCAGAGCAGGGGAATCTGAATTTTATCAGCTCCATGAATCACTACCAGCTTTCCTCACTTGACTCCAGAGTCACCCAATTTCCATTGTTGGACATGAACTCCTAAAGCAACAGTGTGCAACAATGGGTGGAATGTTCTTCTGATGTAGTGCCTGGCTGTGAAGCATTGTTAGTCATCTAGAGCCTGACAAAAGACTTAAAAGAGAGCTGATGTCCAGTTATTCAAAGGAGAACACTGAGTACAGCCTGTTCCAAAATAAACAGTGTCTTCCAGGCAAATTGATCCACTTCCTGTCATTTTTATGTAGTGGCCACAAAACCTTGCAAAAATTATGACTTGCAGCTCCACAAATCAGGTATAAATGAACAAATTACCATGGCATCTGTAGCAGTAGCTACAGAGGATGGTGCAAAGTGGATGTATTTGTATGTACATAAGAGATTCAATTTTGTAGCTTTTAAAGATCTGTTTGCATTCTAACAGGAACTTCTAATGTTCTTATGCTAATATCATGCCAAGAAGAACCATGCTGTATGAATGTTATACATCAGTGGCAGTGAAACCAGTCATAACCAGAATTTAGCATTTTCTTTGAAATACATTTTGCTGTTACTAAGTTCATGTCTAATCAAATATAACAGAAGCGTAATCCTCAAACACTGCCACTTCGGATTTATGTGAGGTTTAACAAAAGATAGCCATTAAATTTAAGCAATCGGGTTTATTTTTTTCCGGTCATTCAGCATAGAAAATCTTACCAAAACATCTGACATTGATTATCTTAATTTATTTCCTGAATTTAAATATGATTCACACCACTGAAAAATCTGGTGATTTACAAACCAGGTTGATTTATTCAACTCTACTACACAGTGGGGGAAAGAAAAAAAGAGAGAGAGGAAAAAAAAAATAGCCAGTCAAGGAATTCGTTTTTCATCTAGATAAAGTAGGTTCAAATTAACAAACCATACCACCGGCAGATAGAGTATAAAATCTTCAGAAATGTTGAGTCTACATGTAGGTTTCCAAATGCCTAGACACTTAAAAAAACGGAATGTAGGCTTCCAGCTCACTCTGATTGTCTTATACCTAATTAGTGTGTACTTTCCTTCCCACTCAACCCCGTGGTAGCAGGGTAAACAACCTGAGATAAATTTACAAAAGGATCAAGCACCTAATCTCAAGCCTCTAATCACCACTCTCTACTTTTAAGCAAAACAGTATATTTCTTTCAAAGCTCTGCCTCATATTACTTATGCTGAAAGGTACCTAACTCTCAATAGACCTGTGTTGTAATGTGTCTTTGGAAAGGCTTAAGCAAGAAACAGCATCAGCAGCGCAGCTCAGGGACAAGGCCTCATGTTTTTCATCCCTCTGACTTCAGCCTACCCATTTTCTTCACCCATTCCCGTATCTTCATCACTCTCACACAGTGTCCAATTTTCAAAAAGCTAATCCTGAAAGAAACTTTGGGTCACAAGCTCCAGCACTGCTCTCTGACAGCCCACAGTCTGTACTCATGGACCAAGGCCAACTGTACTGCTGTTGAAATAACCTTTATGAAGAAAATTATTCCTCTTTAAAGAGAGAAGAGCCATGACTCCTGTACCTTCAGATGTTGCATTTTTCATTCTCGTCTTTCTCTTGGATAACCTGAATCCAGGGCTTCATTGCGTTTACCCACTGCTCCTGCTGGCAATCAAGCAGGGGGAACATCAACCACAAAGAACAGAAGTAGTCAGGAGACTCTACGATCATAGCAAAACCTGGTGAGACCTCTCTGTTGCTATGGTGAATTTCTCAGTTTTTAAAGCATACTGAGCATCAGACAATCATCCAGGCTATGTACAATTAGCACCTTCACTCTCATACTTTGAGCAATGGTTACTATACAAATTAATTAGCTGGTTACTGCCTTGATGCTGAGACTTCCTTCAGGCCAAGTAGTTTTCATTCTGGAAAAAAAAAAAGAAATTAGGAAAAAAAAAATCTCATCTGGCACTTTCTTGACTCTCCAAGGAACTGCTGAGACAGCAATATTAAAGCAAGGTGTCCACTAGGGCATGCTTAAAGCGCTTTTTGGGGCAATTGCCACTCCATTATTCACATTACCAAACAAGCCTTCCCCAAGTGCTGAGTTATTAACTGTCTGAACCATATTCTACATTCAAAGGTGCCTAACACCGTGAATGAAACATAGGGTGTCCATCCACTGTTGCTTCACCACGAGTCAGCTGGTACATCACTCACCTCAGCACAGGGCACATAGTGCTGCTTTTTCTGCCTGATGGAGGAAACATCTGAACGAAGTCTAAATTTTCACATATACATCCTTTAGCAATCTGGAAAGCAGAGAGCTCTGTACATCATTGATTGTGATTCACTTTACTTAGGATGAAAAAAAATCCTATAAATCTAAATATAAAGTTAATATTTGGAGACATGTTTAGGATAGCTAAAGAGGGATAATCAGCTCCTGGCAGATTGTACAGCTCTATGCATGTTAGATTTTCCCAGAAATTGATCTCTAAAAGATACATCCCAGCAAACTTTACTTAAAACTGTAAGAATTAAAGGTTCTTTACTTTTATTCATGTTCTCACTCCAAAACCCAACTTTTACATAACTTCGGATTTTTACATTTTGTGGAGAAGAGGTATATCTCCCACAGACAGGCTTTACTGTCCTACAGAAAGTTACTATGTACCTTAGGAATACCTTTGTCCCTAGTCTCTGGTGCCTGAGGCTTATTTGTCTTTTTCCCTGCAGCTGGAGAAAATAGGAGCTAAACATTTACGTAAAATGAATATTAAAAGAAAAAAAAAGTTTACAAGTTACAGTACATAACTACCTGGAAGAAATACTGATATTCCTTCCTTTTTTATTCTGTTCCCCTTCAATTTGCTCAAAAATCTCCTCAAAGGCAGAGCTAGTCAAAGCAACCATCAAATGATGGGAGCAGGGGGGCATGTCAAGGGAATAGCTTGTGCAAATGTTTTAATTTAGTCTGTGTTTCCTGGAGTTTTTTATTCCAATGAAACCATAGAGAATGAAAAAATTTGCTCAGGTTTTGTGTGTTGAAAACTGGCTTTGTTTCTCTGGCTCTTTGTATTTAAATTTTAAAACAGAAACATTTCAACAGAAAGTATCTTGCCAACAGTAAAATCTTATTATGGCAAGTCAGTTTCCAAGACTGAATGTTGATTTTTTGACTGGCCATTTTTAGCACTGATCTTCCCCTGCCAGTGTGGAACATAATGTCAGTGAATTATCACACAAAAGAAAATTACTTTCTTTTCTCACTGCAGTAGTCACTAGGCCAACTTGTCTCAAACAATACGAGGGACATCATTTAATTTAGACACAAATTGATTTAGTCCACAGTAAGACTGATGAAGAAACTGCTGACAATAGAAGCACTGAAACTGAGCTAAAACAAAAGATCTTAAGACATATTGAAGAAATTCAAGTCTACTTCTGCTTAAAATATGTGTTACTTTGAGGCCATATGCATGTTCCAAGAGCAATGCAGGAAATGCTGGACACTCAAACCTGAGCAGGTTCAATGAACTGAGTTATGGTCATGCACTTAAAATTTGGTTTGTGGCTCATAAAGAAAAGGAATTAATACAATACTGCCCATTGAGTTCCCATCAGTAAAAGTGTCATTTTATCACTTCATGACCCTCTCACTTTAGGTCTTCCCAGTCAAATTAATATTTTACTGCAACTCAGCTATTAGCAATGTCATTGTCCCACCAATCATACACACTTAAGCACTAGTCAGCCCATATGCATAATTAGGCAATTAGGTACAACAAGTCTATTTGCCAAGAGAAAAAAGAATCACATTTAAACCCTTGAATTACTACAGCCTGGGTTAATGGATTTGAAAATAAACACACAGTTTGCTTAGCACTTGTTTTTCACACAAAAGCAGTTGTGTAAGGTCAGAGTAAAACCTTGACTCTGCCTTCCTGACACACTAAACAGTCCAGCTGAATAGGCACAGTTGGTGTTTTTCTCCTGAGCTGTTGCAAAAATTTGATCTTTCTGGATAGCAGCATGAAGGAATTTGACTTAGATTCATAATGCTCCTAAGGTGCTCTAGGGTGATGGGAGTAATGAGACTCCATTTGCTTCAAACATACAAGACAGGAAAAAGGAAAGCACATATACCATAATATCGTAGATGTGGTCTTATTCTAAAGCATTCTACAACTGTGAATAGATTGGAAACAAACAGACAATAAAAAACAATAGAAAAAATATGTCCCTGCATTATTTAGTAAGAGATGGTACAGACCTAACCTTAACCAGTGATTACTTGTGATAGGAGGTGGGCTCAGAGCCAGACATGCACATATCTACCTTTCCTACCAGTAAAATATGCCTGGTTAGACATTAGCTTCAGCAGGTGTCCTAGTTAGAACAACTGGGACCAGTTCATCACTGGACGGGTGTAACCCAAAACTGTGTATTCTATAGCCTTCCATGCCATTTCCCAGAACTATTATCAATGAACCATTTACACCATCTGCACATAGAGCCTGACTCCTCAGGCTATAAACTAGTTGTTAAGGGGCCTGCGAGATAGGAAGTTGCTCGTGTCCTCACACCCATTAAGGAACCCCCCCGCCCTGAGGGAGGTACTGAGCATTCCTGTCTGAACTGGAGGATATATAATCTTGGAGTCTTGGGACTTTTTTTAACCACCCGTGGGATCCAGAGGAAGACTGCAGATCACCGCTCTCAACTAAGCTGCAGACCACCACTCTCAGCCACCACTCTCAGCCAGACTGAGACCACCACTCTCGTCTGGACTGCAATCACCACTTTTGACCGGACTGCAGCAGTGCTCTCACCAACAGGTTTTCCCCCTCTCCCTTTGCCTTGGACTCAGGGGGCCCAACTAACACCACTCTGTTCATGCCCCAGGGTGCTGGGTTATACGTTTGGGTTTTGTGGTTTAAAACCAATTGTTTGTTTGTATAATTGTACTTATTGTATTATTTTATTAAATTGTTGTTCTGACTTCCACTCTCTCTTTTGGGTTGAGTTCATTTTCCCCTGCTGATTTACCTTTAAACCAGCACAGCAGGATACTTAAGAGTCCTGATGTAGGCCTGGAAGGGTAGCTGTGGAATATTTTAACAAATGAGAAGCAGGTTGCAATGGGGAGGTTAATGTATGTTTTTTATGATGAGCTGAAGTTTCTACTCTGTCTGAACAAAACTTCTAAGTTCTTCTGAGCATCCTAGTACATTTTTTAATACTGTAGAAGGAAAACAGAAGTCACCTGTACAGGACAGCCAGCGTGAACCCTTCATTCCAACAAAATCCATGCAGGAACACAGGAGAAGTTAGCCAAGCGAGGAGCCATGAAACTCCCTTTATCCATTTAAAGTGTTTCAAATATCATGGGCAACACCAGCAGAGAGTCTACATACCCTCTATAGACCAAAACACAAAATTAGTTACAGAGCGACCCTGTGGTTTAACACAGAGGGCTGGAAATGTCACATCAGCAGGCATTCCACATTCTGCTCACCCACAGCCCCAACCCTCAGGCCTGGTATGGGTGAAGTTGATTTCCCCTCTTCAAGGACAGACAACTTCAGCTTTTAACCACAGACTGGATGGGATGATGGTTATTCCCTCTTGGTGTTATTGAACCATCTTGGCCTTTGTGTGCTGCTTGGACAAAAAAAAGCCACCTGGGGTTAAGTCTGATATGAGTAAATGTATCTAAGCATGAAAAAAGGTAAAGTAGCTGCCATGTGATCATCAGTTAAATTTGCTGTTATTCTAAGCTGTGTTTTTTCTGGCTCAAAGTGGCAGGCAAAATATTAAAAAAGCATGTTTGACTTCTACTTCTCCTCCAGTAATCTACAGTTTAATTATAACACTCAGTTCCTGGCACCCTCTAATAAGACTTAAATGCAAGAGAAAAGGCTGCAACAGAGCTGGATGAAGAAGATACAACATAGAGAGTTCATAATAGAGGAAGCCATGGAAAGTAAATGGATGTGATTCCAATGGCAGAAGTAGCCTATGCCTCTCCCAGGAAAACATAGTTATTAAGGCTTAACACATAGCATTTATACTGAGAAAGAAAAAGTGTAAGAGGTTAAATAAAAACCTCTGTCAAGCAGTGCTGCTTGACAAGAACTAGTTTGAAGTTTAAAGCATAGATGTAGGAGGTAATGGACTGAAAGGGCCTTCCTGACTGCCCGTTCCCATGTCAGAAGACTGTCGAGGGTTCCTTTTTTTCTGGACACACTTCAGGAGTTTGATTTGCTGACCTACTTAAGCGGAACAATTTGCCAAGAAGACTCTGTCCAACAAGCCATCATCTGTATCCTGTGTTGTAGCCAAACAAACCTTCAGTTTTACCAGAAGCAAGACTGTTTCAGTAGCAGGGGACTCAGCACAAGCTGTCTGGGGTGGTGCTCTGATTCATCTGCAGCGTAGGCTGGGACAGAGGGACCCTATTCTTTACTACTGTCTGCCTGAAATAAGGCAAGAACATGTTTACTTAATTCTGGCCACCATCGTAGAAGGCAAAGTGTTGCAGAACCATAAAAGTCATACAAATCCAGAAAAATGGGACTAGAAGGAACCCCAAGAGACTTGTCTAATTCACATCCCACTGCAAGCACTGCATTGCTTGCTGCCATAAATGTGGCTGTGAGGAAGGATTCATGAAAGAGAAAAATGTGAACTCAAGTGCGTACGTACCCACCCACAGCAATGTTGAAGGAATGGGAAACTGAAATTCATTTACTACATATTCATTTTTGCCTTAGATTCTGTAGCTTTTGTAAGTCCAGTCTAAAAATAAAGTCAGAATATTGGCTGATATTAAAAAGAACTTGATGAAAGGACTACAGAACAGTGTTGAAAAAAGAGTGATAAAATTGTCATTTTTTTCCCCCACTGAGATTTTCACCCTACTCTTAACTGTGTTTATTTTCCCCCTCTGAAATGTTTTAATTGCTCAAGAAGCAGAACAAACTTTTGAAGGAGAAGCTGAAAATTTCCATATGTTTCCAAAAATTTCAAATTGTACTTCTGGCTTCTGGGCAGTTTCCTTTACATCAGGGTATGGAAACAGCACAGCCTTAGGACAAAGATCCCTCAGAAAAGTAATTCCTATTTTTGGTATTGTTTCTTTCTTTTTTCCCTGTCTTCTCAAAAATACATATTCAAAATGCAACGTTGGAAATAAACTCTCAACAATATTTTTCTTCGATACTGCAGTATTTTCATAAACACTTTCAGTTTGAAATACAAAAAAGGAAGCAAAAATGGAAGCAAAGACACACTTTATCAGAGTTTTGAAGCATTTAGATCTCTCTTAAAAAAATAAAAAAGAAAAAGAAGAAACTAGAAACAAATCATGGGTTAATTGAGGATTCCTAAGCGGCTAAAGGAAGTTCTGTGCATTTACATCATTATTCCGGTGCTTAGTTCAAAGCTATGACTGCATTTGTGTTTTTGAAGAGGTTGCTTATTGGTGGCATATGTAGTAATGTGTTAGAGTAGCTGGAGGACTTTCCAAACATATTTGTTTTGTTTATGAAATAGGCACCTGCTGTTTACTTTTTGTTTTCTCTGGAGGCCTTTGTAAGATTGGATAAGGCAGGGGTTCATGTCTACATCTTCTAAATCTTTTTCCTTGGATATGCAGAACTGGGCTACATGAAATGAAAACTTTTTCATTTGTGAAGAGTTTGCTGCTAGATCTCTTTCAGTTTTTCTTTAAAAACAGATCTTCCAGAGCTGAGTCACAGGTCATGCTCTGATGCAAGAAGGGACCAAAAAGCACAAACCTACACACAACTTTGCAACAGAAGAAAATGTTTCAACAACACAGCTTGAAAAGGATGCTCACACTAAAGCCCCCATGAGTCGCCAGACTTTCAGAATTACTCCTTTATGTGCCATTCAGCCACATACAACAGTCATAACCCTGGCACATTCAGTCACTCCTTGCAGGAGTTGTAGGTTGATACCTGTATCATCTCAGAGCTATTTCACATGGCTCATGGGTGTTCTGGCAGCCTGAGCAAACGGATGTTGTTTAGAAACAAGTGGGAAATTATTAGCCTCTTCACCAATGATCTCAAGATGCCTTCAGTGATCAATATCAATCAAGAAAATTTTGGAGGAAGGTTTTTTTTTCATCTGAAGTCCTGACACAAGAAACATGGATGACTTCCTGTTTTACAGGTGCTGCCCACATCATCTCACTATGGAATCCAGAGCTGGTTGCATTAGTCATTGGTTACATCAGTCAACCTTTTCTTTAAAAGGGCAACCTATCAGCTTTGTCTGAATGTATGACTGTAGTGCAGAGGGGACCTGACCTGGACTCCCACACATGAACTGCCCAGCTGCTGCCAACTGAGGCACAGTGGTTGTCCACAGGACAAGGAGTGTTGTGATATGGCTTGTAAGGCTGGTTACCAGTGACACAGAACAACCACATCCTCGATTCAGAAGGACATGTATTAATATAACCAATATAACTAATTCTTTGGAGACAGAGTAAGGAGAAGATTATACTCTCTAAAATCTGACTCTATGAACAATAGCTGAAAAACTTGAATATTAAAAGCTCACCCTGGCCCTTAAGTGCTAAGATGAACAAACAAGGGAAGTAATTCCTTCAGGCACAGTTTGTTACTGCTTTCCAAAACTGAGCAACCCGAATAAGTACATGCCCACTTTGCTGTTTTAAAGTCAACTGCTAGTGCTAACAATGGTGGAGGTCTACAAGCAGTCAGTTTTGAGGTTTACTCAACAGTGGTCAGCATTAATAACACGTTTGAGATGAAAATTGCCTTTTCCAGCTGCTGTGGATCACTAGATGCATCAGTGATCATTCCTGTATTCTTCTTGTCACAACATACACAGGAATCACAAGGGAAACAAGTTCAAAGTCCTGCAGATCTCTCTTGAATACAAAGCCAGATTCACATGTATGCAGGTATCAGGATGGGGCAGAGATTTTCCATTTCTCTCATTAGAGAGGCAAAGTTTTTACTTAGCTTCACCTAACACAGTTCTCATTTTGATACATGCCCTTCCCTACATTTTAGAAAACCCCATTTACCCTCTAATAACACCTGAAATTTTATCAGTAAAAAAAAGAACACCTGGCAGAAGTGTAATGGCACCCTGAGAAGTGGCAGACTGGCTCCTGGGCTTGTGTTTGGCAGGCTGAAGGCCAGTGCTCTTCTATAACATCAGTGTCTTTGCCTACTGAGTGCCAGTGTGACCAAAAGCAGGGTGGAACAACCATTTAACTTCTGCAGGGGATGATGGAGAAATCTTGAAGGAAGATCAATAAATGGTAACATTATATAGCTGGTAAGGGAAAAATACAAAAGGATTTCCTTTCCCACTGTGCCTGTGGGAAGGTCTGCTCCTTTCTGATCCTTTTTTCACTCTAAATGATGCCTGTGCCATCATATAGACTAACTGAACAACTGTGGTTACTGTAAAATAATCATGAGAATTTTGGAAAATTATGTTCTTGCACCAGCTCCCTCTACATGAATAATCATTGCAAATGTAAAAAGAACAAACATGTGTCAAACTTTGCCATAGACCAAAAGGCAAGTTGAAGAATCATCTATGGCTGTGCTGTTGTGCATGACAGCAGGAAAGTTTGACAGTCCTATGTTCTTTCAAAATACCTCTTGTCCCATCACATGAATTACTATAACTCTCATGAGATACTTGACTCAATCCATCAAGGTACTTAATGACATTAAGCCCATTTTATTCAACTCTGGCACTGTTTAAATGACATTCTGTGTTCAGGTGTCAGCCATCCTAAATGTAATCTTGTCAAATGATGGATGAACTGAAATGATTAAACTTTTGGATGAGACTGGTTAACTGATTAATCTGCATTCTGAACAGTTTTTTAAAATTATACTCCATGTTTTTGAAGGGACACGGAAAATACATCTCAATATACAAGGCATACTTTTCTTCTCACCATGAACTATTTTTTGCTGAATTTACATCAAAGCCACATTAACACGGTGTTCAATGAAATTTGGAAGCCGGAAATCGCAAATGTGCTATCAGAATATAGAATATGGATTCAGAGAGAGGTTTTCATAAGGTTGTCTTGAAGTTATAAGATGAAAAATATCATATCAAACTTCTTCTGATTTGTAGCTATGAGTGTTTAGTCATGTATGTATGTATAGTTCTAACACCATGTGGCTATGAGCACATAAAATGGCATTTGATTGATATCACCAGTAAAGAAAATCAAGTTTACAATTAGGACAGAAATAGATTTTAATTACAAATGAAGGTTATACAAGTGTAATGGTAGATGGAATAATTAGAACCTTTTTAGCAAAATCCTGAATGCTTGTTCATGAAACCATAAAGAGTTATGCCAACATCTGGTTCAATAAGACAATAGAATATTCTTTTCATTTTTAAGTATGTGCTAATGTGAAAAGGAAGCATGTCTCTGAACTGGAACACATGCAAAGTGCACACACTGCAGTGCTTATTTCTGAAAAACATACTAGCATATTGTTTATTCGTGCATGAATGTTTTAAAGTAAGGCACAAGTAGTGCATAAAGAATTAACTGATTTAATCTTTTACACTGTGTCTCATGTTGTTCAGGCTGCACAATGGGGGAAAAAAGTGACATCTTCCTGAAAACCAGTAGACATCACAAAGATAGAACCCACCCCTTTACAAACACTGCACTAAAGGGTTTCCTTTAGAGGCTGGGGGATTTTTTGTGGTCTTTGATATAACTGTAACAAGAAATACTATCATTACTTTTTAGCCTCTACTTATGACTGCAGCAATTTACTAACTTTTTTAAAATAAAAAAGGGCACAATAATTTGGCTCACAGTCACTCTGATACTTTGATTACAAGGCAAAATACTGATGTTGCACAGTCCATGACAAACAAATTCGTGTGGTTTTTGCTATTAAAGGAAGTAATATCCTTACTTAGAAAAATAGTGGCACTTAAGGTGTCATTACCCTGACATCAATTGGGAATATCCCCAGAACGACTGTGCCCCAGAAGCACTCACTAAATATCTCATGGAAGTAATAAGAAAATATAAACTGAAATAAGATTTCTCTATGTTTCAGTGGTAAAACTGTTTTGACATGTGACTGCACTACCTGTGTGAATGAAATAATGCACAGGAAGTCTGGGAAGATAATCTGCCTCTGGATCTTACTTTGGTGAAAAGAACTCAAAGTGTTTTCCATTATTCTCTCTAGTTGTCACCTTCTAGGTGGTTCCCTAAACACAGATAACAGTGATTTCATTTTGAAACAGTAAGAGACAAATGCTCTATCTCAGTTTTGTCTTATACACTGAAGACTTGGATTCCCTGAGCAAATAAAATCCTATTCTACAGAATGATTTTTTTCAGGTTATAATGGTATTAACTGACAGTTCCTAAATCTTATGCATATACTTCATTCATGCACCTTCTATTACTACTTCCTTAAAAAGTGCCTTATAAAAAAAATGTTACATTGACCTCAGCAACTGGCTCCATAAGGAAAATATGATTTATTGTAAGACTAACATTTAAAATCACAAGAGACAACAAGAAGAAACATTCTCTTTCTGGAGTACTGCCATCCCCAACGTTTTCTTTTTCATTCTCACTTTATTTTACTTACAAAGTAATTTGAGAGCTATTACTTAATAGCTAAAGATACTTCTTCCTGGATTTTTTTCTGTAGTTTAGAGACCCCAAGGTTTTCTGCAGGTGAAAGGGATGCCACCTCAAAACAGTTAAAGGTAAGCAGTTTCACAGTACTTCATTCCAACTCAGCTTAGTTAAGAGAGAGACAATATATCCTCCTAAATCTCCTATACTCTTGTACATAAATTCTGGGTTAAATTAAGACTAATAAGGGTAAGTAAAACTGAATTTTTCCAAATCAGTGTGGAGCAGAGTGGGGCTCTGTCCAAGACACAGACTGGAGGTAGGGAGAGCCAGGCACTATTTGGTTGCCTTGGCTTGCAGAAGAGGGGCTGATGGTCACCACAGGGGATGAAGCCTCAACGCTAGACATGCAGAGCCCTGGCACAGACAATGCAACAAGGCCCTGAACATTCAGCTTTTCCATGCAAATTATCTATTTTTCTTCACATCCCTATATCTGGCTCTGAAACAGCACTTCCCATGTAAACTAAGCACACCAACAGACATGGCATCCTGTGGATTCATCTGCTAGATTAAAATCCAGAACCAGTTCTATGTCACAAGCAAAATGCATTCCAGATAAAATGGTCCCAGTGACACTGTAAAAAGATTATGAGGAACTTGTGAATGGAAGAGATTTAGGATACAGTCTTTAGACAGAAGAATTTTGTTTATTTTGCTGTTGTGGGACACTGAGTATCATTTTCTTCTGAGCAGCAGGCTATCTGCATTTGGGGATCCATTTGGAAAAATCAAACTAGAGAAAAGCATCCACTTTTTCTTGATGCTGGAACTTTATTGTTTAAAAATTTTTTATGAGTTCCACACTCTGATTATAACAGCAAGAAAGAGCAAACTGAGGTATGATTGAATCATTCTGATGCTTGGTAACTTTATTTCAGTGAAGAAAAGAAGACCTGACTTTGAATTAGGATTCCTCGTCACCTTTTTGGGCAGAAATTATTAAATTTTATACAGACCTAGGTTGACTGTGTGCACATGCAAACAAAAAATCCAAAACAACAACAAAAAAAGAAGGAAAACAACAACAAGAACACTTAGAAGTTTTTTCAGAAAAGACTAGACAATTCTTCCAATTTCTTTCTAACCAAGTCTAACTGACGTTGTTGCATTCTATGGCAGACCTGATCTGAATAGTTTTAATTCATTTTAATGACTAGCAATGTTTTGTTTGTTGGTTTGGGGTTTTTTTGCTTTATGTAAGAACAGATAGACAGTGATACCTCTAAAGTATTAAAAATGTAGATGACCATCTCAGTCTCTCCTGTTTTTCATGGGATGATTAAGGACCAGCTTCACTGTTTCAGTCTATGCTTATCATATTCTCTGTGCTTGTCTGCATTCTGGTTTTGAACCTGAAAAGTCATTATAAGGAAAAGTTAAATAAATAATTTTACATTTATTTGTATGAGAAAACCTGAGCCATTTTTGTTTCAGAAATGGGAAATCTAGTACCTGTCCAGCTGCTGTGGAAGTTCTGCCTTCATTTCTTTTAAGCCTACCTCTATTTTATTGATTAAGCACACTGCAGTTGAAAAACATCTCTGTCAAGGTCTATTTCCAAACACTAATTTCATGAAACAACTGGAAACACTATGCTACACAACAATTATTTTCAAAAGGCAGTAAATAGAAAATAGCCAACGGAAAATAAATCAGTATAAATTAACCATAGTGATTTTTGCTGCAAAGAAAACTGGCTGTTGCATTTCATACTTGATGGATCTTTATTGAAGTCTATAACATTATTACTGGAAATAATGGCCAGCTATCTCATTTCTTCCAATAGTTTTGCATTTGTTGCTTTACGTTCATTGGAATATACTTCCAATTCATTATGATCTGGGATGGCAGTCATGGTCAATGAGAAGCCATAACCAGTGCCCTGGAGATGATAAATACATCTTGTGATGACAAGTCTGCCACTGAATGAGTAGAAGGTGGGCATTGTTTTCGTTCCGTATTCCTTTGGTTAAGTAATCAGAGGGTACATATGACCAATATAATGAGAAATTATTGATGCCGGAAATTCAAAAGGACTTTTGATCTTTCTGACACCACTGCCTTTGTTTGGCCTAAGTTAAATGGACAGAGTATACTTTACCCTTTCTAGAGCTACATATTATTGTATTACTCTCCCAGTAGTATCTGTAGTGACAATGATCTCTGTGACAGAGAAGACTGAGTGACTGAGAACTCCTCATTCAGCATTGAAAGGAAACAACAGTTTTGCATGGTTATTTGTTGTTGCTCCCTCTTGGGTGCAAAAACCTATGCTATTCTAGCACTGTCACTTTGTTGGAACTGGAAAAGGATTGAGGAACAGGTTTACCATCATAAGGGAGACCCAACATACAAAGAATCAAGACACTTTCTTTTTTTTTCTACAAAAATAAAAAAATCAGATTAAAGAGCTGTTTTTGTGTCTTTGTCTTCCTTGAACTGTGGCTGTCAGGGATCCAAATTGCAAGCAGCCCTGTGGTAGTGGCAAACCACTCTTTTTAGCTTCTTGTTGGCGTGCTTGCAAAGCTGAATGTTGCAGCACTTGTGCCCAGTGCTGTTTTAAGAGAAAAGATGGATTCCCTCCATGACAATGTATTTTTAGTTCCTACAGAAATATTAGATGATGACTGATTTTCCTTAAAATCTGTGAAGGAAAGTATTTGGGAGTGAAAATAATTCCCCTGTTTTTATCAGGATGTTTGTTGTGTCTAGGCCTGTTTCTGGGAAGATAGATGTTTTGGATTACAGTTGGCTGATTGTATCAGAGGTACACAATGCTACTTTCCAGCTGAATATAGTCCCTCACAGATTCTTAAAACAGGGTTATGTTTACTGAATTTTTTTTTTTTTTAAGTTAAAAGGGAAGGTGAAAAAATGTTATTGAAGTTGTAACCCTAGCTCACTTCAAATTGCCTGTCCCATAGATTAGGCTTGTTTGCAGATAAGCCTCTTAAGTGTTGCTCAAAGATTTTTATAACCAGCTAAATGGAGAGTATTATTTTAATTTATTGTGATCACTTATACAATCTCGAATCTTGATAACATTGATAATGAACACACTACATATCTCAATGTTTGACACCATATTGACAGCACTGTGCCATCTTTCTCTGGAAATAATGTTGCATTTTTGTTCAAAACAAAAGACTGACAATATGAGTTGATATGAGTTTAATTTTATAGATGCTATAAATGTTACTGATACTAAGAGGAAGTTATTCTAGAGCTGTAGCAAGACAATTTTCTGTTCACACAATTCACTGATAGTGAATTCTCATGGAAAAGGGAAGTGTCAGTTGCATCTGGGGCTTCAAAAGCCTTCTGAAGTCCCCAGACTGGATTGAATCTTCCATAACTCATATATCAGGGATGGCACAGAGATCTGTGAGTTCTATTTCATCCCAAAGAATAAACATGGAAGCTCTGAATGTTTACTTCACAAAACAACACTGCAATATTCTTTCTTCCAGAAACATGAAAGGTTTTTGTCATCATAGATAGGTGGAAAAGAAATAACAGAAAAAAGTCAAATAACAATGTATTAGAGATAATTAATTGCTCTGGCAGATTAGGTACAAAAGAGAGGGTTTTTGATCAGCAAGAACTCAACTCTATGTAGCAAAAGCTCAAAAATTAAATATGAGTTTTAAAGGGACAAGTTGATGATCTTTAGCACTGTTTTCAGGCCAGATTTCCTCCCTCAAGAAAATTGGTTGGCAAAATCAAAAGAATTATGGATATATTTATAAGACAACTAATCCCTGGAGAAATTAAGCTTCATAAACAAGCTAAAATCGAAGATTTAATGAAAATGCCACTATAGCAAAATAACTCTTCCAGCACCTATGAGATAGATACTCATGAAAGCTGTAATGCGTTTGATGAGTAACTTGCTTTTAATCAGCCAGCTTTTGCATGGTGACTTTTTAAAATATGCAATTTGGTAATAATACAAGCAGAAATTTTTAAGTAGCAGCTGGAGAGTATGGCAGGAAACCTGAGGTAACAAAGACTTCAAAAATACTACTTGTGTGCATATTAGTCTGTTACTAGGTGGTTTGGCTTATCCATATCTTGATTGCATATTAACCAATCTTTGAATGCTACATTTCTTGAGATCACCAAAAGAAGTTGATTAGCATTGTGTCAATAACACAGCACTTTTAACAAAACAGCCTAAGATTCTACTAGGAGGCAGTTCCTCCTGGATCCAGAGGCACAGTACTCATGACACCAAATGCCTTCACAATCCGTTCTTCCTTTGTTGTTAGAGATATCAGGACCAAAATTAGTGTTCTTAATGTTCTTAAATCATGTAATCTCTCCAAAATTTAGGCATTTCCAAAAAATTTGTCATCAGTGGGTGCAGTATCTCTGTCAAGAAGTGTCCATTTCTGTCTCTGTTCGGGTTGAATTTCTGGGCAGCTTTGGTTAGAAACTGCAGCTCTCATGTATGTTACTGTCTATGGTAAACACCTTTAGGCACTGGTCTGTGCAGAAGTGTGTTCTCAAATATCTCTGGACCAGGATCTCAGGAGGCTTAGGCACACTCGTGCATTCAAAAATCCAAACCAGTTTTATGTATGAGTAGGCATGAGCTGGACACCAAGTTCCTCTGCCATGACAAACTTGAGGTTCCTGTGTACATGTAAAGAGGCAAACAGTTACGAGAGGGACAACAGCAATGAAAGACCAACAGAAAACGATTCATAGAAGTGTAGTTTTGAACTTGGTTACCTAAATTTTGGTCTAGCTGCACTGCAGTCATCTTATGTTTTGCAAGATTCTTGGACTGAGGAATCATCATTAAAGATTCATTATAAGTTCAGATGCATAAATGAATCGAATAGTCTTCTTGCTTTTCCATCTGTCCTTCCACCGAGAATATCCGTCAAGTAGCTTTTCTGGTCCTAAATCTGAGATCCAGCAGCTTTCAGGCTTCCTGAGCCTGATCAGTTCCTTCCCTGATCTTTCTCGCCTCTCCTGTGAGTGTCTCTTTATGGTCTTCCCGGATCTTCTGCTTTCTCCAGTCTTGGTTTTTAGGCTGGCTTTCTTATCCCCTCTGACAGGTGATATCTAAAAAGATTGTCCTTTCTTAAACCACATTCTGGAAATCCAGATTTGGAGACTTAGTAATTTTCAATGCAGGCAGCTCAAGGTTCTGTTATCCTTTCATGGGAATGAGAGACCACCAGAGCTGAAAAGGTGTGATGTAATTCCTGCTTAACCCTTAGATTAAACAAATGCTTTTCCTGTTGATATCTCCTTCTTGTTCAAGAAGAAAGGTGTAGTGATAAGAAGTTTATTCTGGACAGTCTAAATGTTTCAGAGGAAAGGAAATACAAAACATAAAGGCTTATACAAATCACCAGAGAACTGTGCAGGTGTCTATTAATCCCTTACCAGTTTTTTAGCCAATGCTAACATTCTTTTCAATGCAGCTGTTAATTATTTGACCTGGTCCTATCCCAGACCACACACCCTGAAGTCTAAGGCAGTTATGTTGGCAGTGGCATCTTCTTTTTTACATGATTTTTTACATGAAAACTGCTTCCTCTATAATTAATGTTCTCTCTTTAGTTTACCAGTAGCATCCCAAACACATTGCACTAGATAATGAAACAATGCAGAGCAGCAGGCAGACTTTGTCCAGAGGTCTTTGTTATACACTTCAAGAAAGACACAAGCAGGGAGAAAGGAAGGGAAAACAAGAAAGCTGTGGATAGGATTGTGCAGTTGCAGTTGCAGCCCATGTAATTAGGATTAGATGGTGGCTTTTATGTCATTACTCTGTGTAAGGTGAAGTGCACGGGAGGAGCACCAAGGGCAGTTTGCTTCAAGACACTGCAGTCTTTCAAGAGAATCTTTATGCACATAGGAATGAGTAACTCACTCATGCTCTGTGCCCAGTTCTGTCCTCAGGACACAGCTTTCAACACCCTTCCCACAGTACTGATTCAAAGAAGAAAGGCTGGCAGTCCCATGCTACAGAATTTATTGGGCTACATGAAAAATAAAGAATTGCCAGTATAAATTCTAGCTGTGAGTAGAAGTCTCTCTTTTATTTATGCACACAATTAAGTTGCTTCAGTAAATGAAACAATGTATGTTGGTGTGCATGTGATAGATATAATTAACTGCAGTACTTTCTTACAAGGGTAAATACAGGTGAAAGGAGTTTATCTGCCTCTAATTTCAGTAAGAACAAATTTATTTAGTTCTCATAATTCATCCCATGATGAATTCATCCCATTTTTAAACTTATTTACTTCATCATTGATATAATGCTAGCTACATAATCTATCAAAATAGCAAAAGAATTTAGCAAAGATAGTTGACAGTATAGTCAGGTTTTTGGCAAATGTGGTTTTGAGAGTTGAATATAAAACATTTTCAGATGGACAGAGAAAAGAAGCTATCAGTTTGTTAATAACTATTTTCTTAATATTCTTTCACTAATGGGTAGATCTTGAACAGAGTGATCTCTGATATTTTAAAGGATTTACGTTACTCCTTAAAACCAGATTACTACGCACAGCTTTTTTTGAAATGTACACCTTGTATTTGATATAATCACAACCACCTTAGTGATAGGTCAAAATAAATCCTGGCACATTGGATCTTGAAACACAGTTGGTTAAATACAATAATTTCTGCACAGTAGAGATATTCTATTCATTCATTAGCAAGACTCCAAATCCAGGATTATATTAAGAAAACAAAAGTAAGTCATACCCAAGGAGATACAACAGCTTGGATTTGGGAATGGTTTAACCAGTAGCAACTTGTTTATCTTTTCTTTCAGTGGTGGGGTTAGCAATATTTGTTCCTTGAAATCACTGCTTGCAAAGGAATCAAAGAATACAAGTATTGCAAAGAAATCAAGGAGTAGCATAATTCCATACATTAGGAATTAGATGATAAACCATTAAGAGCTCCAAAACCACCAAGTACATTTCCCTACGTGCCATTGTTGCTGCAGTAGAATAAACATCCCAAGTTCAACAATAAAAGGTTTCTCTATGACCCAGCAGATGAATTTCCAGTGATCTCAAATTAAATCTCAAGCCATGATCTTAAAAAGCAGCTTTGATACTGGTGGCAAGGAAACTAAGAAATGCTGGCCTAGTAATGTTCAAGGCAGTGAAAGTTATTCAAATATTGTAATTGACAACTTTACCCTTAATATCTGGCAACCTTTTAGCCTACCCCAGAGGCAAAACATCAACTAGCTTAGCTTTTTTACAAAAAGAGCACTGATATAGCAAACTGTATTCTCCTTCAAAGCATAACAGCAATGTTAATTTTTGCTTCTTTTCATCTAGGTCAAGAGAACTATTTTGATAAAATCTTGATTTTATCAAAACCCAGAACTGGTATTAAATACAATACTGAAATGGCCATTGAAATTAGAAAATGTTGGAAAATATTTTTTTGAGAAAGATTCTTCATGGTATGTTCACAGTTACTGAAATGACAGTAGACATGATCCCTATCACTATGTACAAATCAGTCATTCTGGATATTTCACTGTACTTCACAGTACCTAACAGAAAAATATGGCACTAAAATTGTTAACATATACAATTGGTCGCTGTGGAGAGGAAGTGGAGTGTAAGCTGTGGGAGAGGTAAAAAACGTACAGCTAAGACATGCAGATGGGGGGGTAGGAAATGGGGAAAACAGGAATAGAAAGGTGCTCAGGAAAACAAGGAACAGAAGGTGAGAGATGGGAATGGAGCTACTTAGGGGTCAATTCAGGCAAAAAAGAGCCTGGAACTAAAAAATAGGTCTGTAAAACTAGTCCAAAAAAAAAAGATGCTCATCTCCATACGGTACAGAAGTACATGCCTTCCTAATGATTATCATATGCCTGATTCTGGAGGGGACCGTATAACATGGAGTTTTGTACTCCTTCCTATGCCTGGTCTATACTGTTTCCCCTGACTGGTCTCATCTCCTCTCCTTCCCGACTCAGACCTCTCTTCCTCCCTTTCTTTCTCTTCTATTATTCCTCTTCCTTTCCTCTCCTGCTTTCCTGTCTCTTTTGTGCCAGGATCAGGCAGGGTGCCCTATGTCCTTAGACAAGGTGGGCGACTGCCTTTTGGAGGGATTTCTGCACAGTCAGGCTCTGCCCATCCCACAGCAGCCACAGCTGGATAGAGGGTCTTCCACACTCAGAAGGCAAATTTATCATTTGTCTAAAATACATTTTTCAGTGATGTCAAGAGACACACCTTTGTTGTAAGCACCCACACTTCCTGCCAAATTTCCCAGCCTTGCTTCAAAATATAGGCATGTAGAGCTTCAACTGAATCACTATTGATTATATTAACATGGAAGGGAGCATGAATATTTTTGCCTCATACAGTTCTCTGATACAGCTTAACTTTCCAAAATGTTTAAGTCTGAAGATTAAATGACACAATAATGAACACAGGGTTTTATACAGCAATGTGACAGGCAAAAATAAAGATAGGCTTCAACAACTTGCCTTGTTTAAAATACCATGATCTGATAGGAACAAAGATACAGATGAAGAACTGTTATGATTTGGAGCTGGCTCCCTGCCAAGTCTCCAAACCTCACCACAAGGAGTCCCCCCCCCACCCCAAACCAAGGGAGAAGAGGGGGAAAAAACCGAAAGAACAGAAAACGAGAGAGAGACAAAGTAATGTATATAAATATATTTACACTTATATTTACAGTTATATACAGTTGAAATATATGAGTATATATAATTTCACAGGGAAAGGGGAAGGGAAGAACAAAAACCAAAATAATATATATATATGTTATATTATCCCGCTCAGTAGCCCAAGGTCTATCACCTAAAAGAATTAACAAAGAAGATCTTACTACTCTCCTTGGGACAACGCAGAATCACGCTGGGGTGACTGGTGGCTGCCGGCGGCCTCCGCCTCCCAAGGTCGACAAGGCCTTACCAGGCCTCACTCTCCAAGCCGGCAGACTCAACACAGGGAGATCTGCACCTCCAAAGCCGCCAGAAGGAAAGAGAGCGAAGGTCTTTCCTCCCTTCTTCTTATACCCCAGTTTACGTAAAAATCGTAGGGAATACCGGGTAAATCTGGGCACTTCCTTGGTTACAAGCTGGTCACCAAGGAAGGCCCAGGCCAAACTACCACAAGAACTTAAAAACAAAAACTGGGAGGAATGTTTAGGAGAGATAAGCAAATGTAACAAAATAAAATTAACACATTGAAAACCTATAGCAGGAAAAAATATTCCCAGCATTAAAATTTGATTAGCAGTAGAACATTGTTCCTTTGGGGACGGTGAAAGCCCCATGACTCATCACCCAGGCTACAAAAATAGGTTGGACAAAATATTAGAAACATATGTCCTGCTGAATAACCCTGTGCTCTCAAATGGATGAACCAGACGACCGAATATGACTTTTCCATCTGTAGCACTCATGAATCCAAGAGAATTTCTGTATTACTCTGTGACTGAACAAACCAGAAACCTCACTGAGAGACCTACTCCTGTTGTCAGTGCTCATGCCAATTTATATCTTGTACCGCAGCAGCCCTCTCTCCTCTAAACTCTGCTCAAAATTGTATTCCAAGGGAAAAAACTCATGGAAGAGAAGAAAATGAATGTGAATGTCCTTGTGTAGCAATACAGAAAATGTCTGAGTTTCTTCCCTGGGCAAAGGAGATGGAAATGCTAGAAAAGGGAAGGAGGGAGGAAGCACATGATTTGTTGAAACGTGGTGTGAAAATTATGGCTTGTCACCAAGGTCAACACCTTGTCCTGCAACACTGCATCTCCTTCCCAGGAGCAGCACCAGTGGCTCAGAGGCTTTATCATACTGCTTACTCACTAGCAAATATATACCCCTCTCTCAGTGCAGGAATCTTTGTAAGATGTTTAATGATGATTCAAGAAGCAGAATTAACTTACAGCTTAAATGGCCACACATAGTGCTGTCCTCCAAATCACAGTCCTGATCGCCTTGAGTAACCTGTGCCATGAGAAAGGTCAAACATAAGGTTGCTACAAGAGAGCTCCCTGCAGCAGCAGAAGCAGACTGCTCAGTAAGACAAAGAGAAAAAGTGAGGCAAGACAGAGGATGATAAGAATTTTCACATTCAGTGTTAATTCCTTCAAAGAGAGCCACGTCTCACTGCAATAAATTGAAACGAGAATTTTTGAAGCAATAAACTGCATATTGTTCAATAAAAGGAGTGCAAAAATCTGTGTTCTTTGATAGGCAGAATGGAGTTTAACAGTTAATCTGTTGTAAATGCTCCTGTTATTAATCATTTGTAGAACTGGTCATTTGAAAGGAATCTTGCAGGTGAGCCCTAATATTTAACAGGAAAAAAAGAACTATTTCAGTTGCCTTCTAAGGGTGGTAATTTTGAATTATCTGGTTTAAAAGTCAGAAACAGCATTACGAGGACTGACACTTGGAATTACCATTTTGAAGTTATTTTCAAATCACAGGGACTGTGTGAAAATCTGGGCCTTTGGTTTTCATCAAAACAGACATAAATGTATAAATTTGTGGTAAAAGCATTATTTCTGGAACATCAGTTTCTGCCTAGCCCAGTGCACAGCCTCTGTCATCCAGATTCAGTGAGGACTAAGCAGTGATCTGTCACTGGGAACTATGCTTGTTGGGTGTTGAACACGGATGTGCCTGTCCAAAAATCTAAACTTTATTTGGTGCTTAAATGGCAGAAGCTGGAACTTCTTGAAAATTGTAGACTATCCAGTTCATTCTCTTCTAAGTCTTGATGCTTTAATAGGTGCAGGTGTTTGTGTTTGACAACATTCAGATATTGCTGATGACCAAAATTGCTGTTTCTCAAAAAATCTTTCAATTTCTAATGGCAATGTCCTGAGTAGAGAAATATTTCCCTAGCAATGGAGTTGTATTAATCAATACTACCTAGCTGTGGACCTTTCTGAATCTATTCTTCTCCTTTTGTTCCCCTAAAATGTAGTATTGAAACAGATGCTAATAACTGAATTTTACATATGATCCCATATATTTGCTTTTAATTTTGCAAAAGGTGACAACTAATTGTACAGCTTGAGTTTCCACAGTTAACATCATCAAATTTCACATTTAAAGCAGGAGTTCAGCTACTTTTGTTATGCAGAAGGAAAGAAGCATAACTTTCATAATTATGTCATTCATGCTCCATTTTATGAAAAGTGACTAGTTTTATTGGGTTTGCATTGCCAGGTTTTGGTAGTGATGGGACTACAGGGGGGCTTCTGTGAGAAGTTGCCAGAAGCTTCCTCCCCATTCAATAAAGTCAATGCTGGCCAGTTCCAAAACGAATCCACTGCTGGCCAAGGCTGAGCCCATCAGTGAGAGTGGTAATGTCTCTGGGACAACGTATTTAAGACAGAAAAATATTTATAGCATAGAAGAGAAGAACAGAGTGAGAATATGTGAGAGGAACAGCTCTGCAGACCCCAAGGCCAGTTAAGAAGGAGGAGCAGGAGGTGCTCCAGGTTCCAGAGCAGAGATTCCCCTGCAGCCTGTGGTGCAGACCATGGTGAGGCAGCTGTGCCACTGCAGCCCATGAAGGACCAGCAGGGTGCAGAGATCCACCTGCAGCCCTTGGAGGAGCCCACTCTGGATCAGGTGGATGCCCAAGAAAGGACTGTGAACCCATGGGAAGCCTGTGCTGGAGCAGGTTCCTGGCAGGGACCTGCAGACCCATTCAGTAAGGAACTGCCTCTGGAGCAGGTTCCTGGTAGGACTTGTGACTCTATGAGGGACCCACGCTGGATCAGTCTGCTCCTGAAGGAATGCACCCCTTGGAAAAGATCCATGTCAGAGCAGTTCATGAAGAAGGGTAGCCCATGGGAAGGATTCATGCTAGAGAAGTTCATGGTGAGCTGTCTCCTGTAGGAGGGACCCTATGCTGGAGCAACCCGTTCCTGAAGGACTGTACCCCATGGAAAAGTGACCCTGAGTGCAACAGTTTGTGGAGAACTGTTGCCCGTGGGATAGACTCATGTTGGAGAAATTCATGGAGGACTGTCTCCCATGGGAGAGACCCCACGCTGGAGCAAGGGAAGGACTCCTCTCCCTGAGCAGCGGTAGAAACAAACTGTGCTGAACTGACTGTAACCCCCATTCCTCTCTCTCCTCTATCGCTGCACTGCTGGAAGGGAGGAGGTAGAGCCTGGGAAGGAGAGAGGAGTGAGGGGGAGGTGTTCTCATCATCCTGCTCTGATTTTATATGGTAATAAATTCAAGTAATTTCCCCAAGTTGAGTCTCTTTTGCCCATGATGGTGATTAGTGAATGATCTCTTCCTGCCCTTATCTCAACTCATAAGCCTTTTGCTAAATTTTCTCTCCCCTGTCCAGTTGCAGAGGGCAGTGACAGAGCAGCTTTTGTGGATACCTGGCATCCAAACATAGTCAAGCCATCATGCTAGTAAAGCGAAGACCATGAAAGAAATATTGGGAGATACTGTTTTTCTTTTTTAAGGCCAGCAAAAAGGAAGAAGTTGGCAGTGATAAAACACAGAAAAAGACACCTGGAGATGACCTAAGACTTGGTATGACAAAAAAAGAGAGAGATATCTAGTGTGTCTGCAGAGGGTATCTGGCACAAACCATTATTGTGAAAAATTTGGCCAAACCAAGGCAACAAATTATGAGACCCAAGACTTAAATGCAACTGGAGAGAATAACAGAATTCAGTAGACATTTATCATTCTGAAGCAGCAGAAAATAGGTAGGTAACTCAAGACTGAGAGGTACTTAGTAGAGAAGAGGAGCAAAAGAATACCCTGGCTTAGATGGATTGCCTCTGGGAAAATGTAAGGACAGAAGAAAAGAAGGAATAAAACTACCAAAGCAAAGATATCCTCAAGGAAGGAATTGGCTGTACTAAGGGAAAACAGAAAATGAGAACTATGAAGCAGCTCTTCCCAGAAGAGGGTGAAGAAATAAGAAAAATAGGCAAGGGATGAAATAGAAGGTAGCATAAGGATGATAGATATAAAATCATGGGAAAGGGGGCCAAATCATAAAATGATGTGCAAACAGAAGGAGGAAAATGCAGGGGAAGACTTTCATATGAACAGCAAAAGAAGCAGGTTTACATGACTTCTTAGAAGACATTGATGGGCCATCCCCAGAGCCAACTTAGAGAGTGGGAGAGTGGACTGTCTACCAGGATGAAAAATGTGGGCATGTGTGGTGGTTTGACCCCCACAAAAATCCAATCTCCAAGCTTCCCCTACCTCCCCCACAATTTACCTCAACACCGAAGAGAAATTTTCAGGCAGCCACACCTCTGTAAGGGGGGAAGGGAAATATATACATTTATTTTATACAAATAAATACTGTACAAACTAAAAGCAACTATACAATATAAAGTTACTATACAATAGTAACACACTTCTATCATCCCTCCGAGCCCCTCCCACAATCAGTCCAGGAGAAGCCCTTAGGCTGACAGGTAAACAGTCTTTCTCTCATTGGGGTGTCAGGGAAAAGGGTTTCCTCTGAACCACCCCCCACCACCAGTCCCAGCTCCATGCAGAAGCCTCCTCTTCCTCATGAGGTCCAAAGAAATAACTCTGAGTTTGTCCTCTTTGGTCCATGGAGGTTTCCTCCCAGGGTAAGATGCTGTTCTGAGTCTTTACCTGGAACTCACTTGCTGCTAGTTGGCTCTCTCACTCTTCTCCAGCTGCTGCAGCTTCCAATTTTGGCAGTCTATGTCCAAGAGCTGATGCAGAGCACCTCCAAGCCTGCTTGGCTCGTCTCCAATTTTCGCCTGGATTTATTCTTCTCCTGGCACCGAACTTTCATTTCAGCCTGTCTCCTTTTTGGCTCAGCTTCAAAATACTGAGCCTTACATCCACTCCCACCTACAGTGAGAGGGAAAAGCCCCCACTCAACTTTTGCTCCAGGCATTCGATCCAGTTATGAACTGTCCCGAGCTCTGCAGTCTGGCTGAAAAGGAGGGGGAAAGAGGGCCTGGCCTCCTCACAAGGAGCTTGCATCTCCCTCTCTCTTACCTCAACTGTTGTGAATCTCTTCCCTTACAACATACACTCACTCTTACATGTTGCCTTCAGCCCTAGCTTGGCCAGAGCTGTGGGGCCCAGGGCCCCTCTTCCCTGGGGGAAGGGGCAAGGGGACCCTGACCACCCCTAGGCCCTCTCACACACACACACACACACACACACACACAGACACAGCAACAGACTGGCTGCCCACTCTGCCAACTCATTTCTGGTGGTTGTGATATCTAATTTCACAGGAGCGAAAAAAACCCCAGCTGCTATTGGTCCCCCTGGCCAGAATCTCAACTGGGACTAACCATTTTTAACTCAGGGCCCCCCCCCCGGGGGTGGGAGCTGCTCAACCCAGGACAACATGACTCTGAAGGGATGAACACAGGGGTGGAGGGTGCATCAAATGCATGGAGAAGGCAATGGGGTGCATGATACTGTCAGATTCCTAGTAGGATGACTCAAAGACACTCATGAGCAACTGAAGAGGACTGGGAAAGAGACAGAGGCACTCAATTTCCAGTGCAATGCTTCTAGTACTAGAAGAGATAAAAAGGTGGACAAGACATCAAAAAAGTACAACAGATATTCAAAGAAAGGAAAAATACCACAAATGAATGCTATTTCATGGAAGAAATTTTCCAGTTTCCTCCTGTTTCTTCTGTACTCAGAGACAGAAACTTGAGCATCTTGTTCTAATTAAAAAAAAAAGTCTCAAAGTACAGAACTTGCTCAAGTTTCTCTTGCTCCCAGTGGTTCTCAGGATTCCACACACCAGCTAAACACCTGGGTTGAAATGGAAACAGCAAACTAACATTAGCTCTGGGGAGTCCTCAAAAATAGCTTACTCCTCTCAGGCAATTCCCACAGATAAACACTGCCATGAGTGCAAATAAAATAAAGGATTGTGAGTCTACATGTGTTTTTCAGGTCACTGTCTGAAGTTAACTCTCCCAACTCTCAGTATTAAGATAGCCATTCTTCTCAAGCATGCTGCATTTTGGTATTGTTCAAAGTAAATAAAAAACCTACTGTTTTTAAAATATTCATTTGGAAGGGAAAAAAAGGAATATGTGTATGCTTCTGTGTTACATTTTCCAGATTCCTTCTTCATCTTTTGAAAATGTAAGATCTATTCTAAATTTCTAGAATAGATTGAGAAAATTAAGATCATTGGTCTAATTAATGCTTATGATTAATTTCTAATTGTCAAATGAGAAGCTTCATCTTGTGATAAGTTTAATCCCTTACCATTTTCATCATCATGGCTAGGCTTTGCAAACGAAGATTTGGGAAGGGCTCTACCCACGTTTATTGCAAGTGCGTTGGTGGCTAAAAAGGCCAATACGAGATAGGCACGTCTGGTTGCAAAAGGCACAACAGAAAAACTCCTTAGGTGGTATATTATGCAAGGCTCGATTCTTTCTGCGTTGTCTTTTCTCCTCAAGGGTGATCCTGCGTGCTTTCTCAAAAGCATCAGCAGTGTTATAGATGGTCTGTCTCCAAGCCTCCCGATTGGAGGCCAGAGTAGACCAGTTATGGTGGTCAATATGGCCCAGGCTGAGATGTTGTTTCAGGGAGTCCTTGTATCTTCTCTTTGGGGCTCCTCTCCTGTGGCAGCCAGTGGCAAGTTCACCATAAAGCAAGATCTTAGGGAGGCGGTGGTCCTTCATCCTGGAGACATGCCCTGCCCATCACAGCTGTGTTCTCAGTAACATGGCCTCAATACTTGTGATTGCTGCCTGTTCAAGAACAGATGTATTGGTCACATAATCTGACCAGCGGATGTTCAGGATTGTACGGAGGCAGCGTTGATGGAAGCGTTCTAGGAGACGCAGGTGGTGGCGGTAGATGACCCATGATTCGGAACCATATAAGAGAGTAGACAGCACTATGGCTCTGTAAACACTGATCTTGGTACTTTTCTTCAAGTGTTTATTATGCCATACTCTTTTATGGAGTTTTCCGAAGGTACTATATGCCTTCGCTAACCTGTTGTCTATCTCCCTGTCAATCTTACCATCCGAGGAGATGAGGCTGCCTAGGTAATTAAACTGCTGGACTTATTTGAGCTCTGATTGGCCAATGGTGATGTGGGGATGATGGAGGACTCCCTGGGGTGCAGGTTGATGGAGAACTTCTGTCTTCTTTAAGCTGACTTCCAGCCCAAAGAGCTCAGCAGCATCTGCAAAGCAGGATGTTAAATGCTGCAGAGCTGCTTCTGTGTGGGTAACAAGGGCGGTGTCATCAGCATAAAGCAGCTCCCGGACAAGATGATTTAAGGTCTTAGTATGGGCCTTCAGTCGCCTTAGGTTGAATAGGCTTCCATCAGTACGATATCGAATGTAGATACCGTCCTGATCATCAAGGTCTGCCGTGGTCCTTTGGAGCATCATGCTGAAAAAGACTGTGAATAGGGTAGGTGCGAGAATGCAGCCTTGTTTCACACCGTTCATTATTAGAAAGGGCTCAGAAAGTGTGTTGCCATATCTGACTTGGCCGTGCTGATCCTCATGGAGTGAGATGATCATTTTAAGGAACTTGGGGGGACAACCTAAACGTTCCAAAATCTGCCAAAGACCTTTTCTGCTCGAAAGTATCGAAAGCCTTGGTGAGGTCGACAAAGGTTACATAGAGACCATTGTTCTGTTCCTCACACTTCTCTTGCAGTTGTCTGAGAACAAACACCATGTCTGTGGTGCTCCTGTTGGCTCTGAAACCACACTGACTTTCAGGTAGAATTCCTTCTGCTATAGCAGGTATTAGTCTGTTCAAGAGTATTCTTGCCAAGATTTTGCCAGCAATGGTGAGCAGAGTAATATCACGGTAATTTGAGCAGTCTGATTTAGTACCTTTCTTCTTATACAAGGTGATGATGACTGCATCACGAAGGTCTGATGGTAGTTGGCCTAGTTCCCAACAGCGCACCACAAACTCATGAAATTTAGCATGGAGTGCAAGGCCCCCATGTTTCCAGACTTCGGGTGGAATTCCATCAACCCCAGCTGCCTTGCCGATTCTCACCTGCTGTATGGCCTTGAGGGTTTCTTCTAAAGTGGGGGCAGTATCCAATTCGAATTTCACCGGTTGCTGTGTGATGGACTGAATTGCTGAGTCTTGGACTACTCGGTTGGTACTGAAAAGAGCCTGAAAGTGTTCAGACCATCGATTCAGAAT
The DNA here is from genome assembly GCF_003984885.1 of Neopelma chrysocephalum. Classification (NCBI taxonomy): domain Eukaryota; kingdom Metazoa; phylum Chordata; class Aves; order Passeriformes; family Pipridae; genus Neopelma; species Neopelma chrysocephalum. Next base: position 1,971,365 of record NW_020925676.1, read on the forward strand.
GGAGGTTTTATCTGTCAGAAGCGTTTGACCATCTGCACTGAGTAGTGGGCTTTGGACTTGGTATGTAGGCCCGTATGCTGTTTTCAGGGCCTCATAGAATCCTCTGTGATCCCCCGTATCTGCACATAATTGAATTTTTGCAGCTAGATCGGTCCACCACTTGTTCTGGATGTCACGGAGTTTCTGTTGGAGCTTGCTGCATGCAAGATGAAAGGCTATTTTTCTTGCATGACAGGATGGCAGTGCAAGATGCGCTTGGTGGGCAGTTCTCTTCTTTCTCAACAATTCCTGTATTTCTTGATTGTTTTCATCAAACCAGTCCTTGTTCCTCTTGAGGGAGAACCCTAAGGATTCTTCAGAGGATTGCAAGATGCTGCTTTTAATATGATGCCAAATTGTTTCAGGAGAGTCTGCAGAATCTGTGGAATGGTTTTCGAGCCTAGTTTGAAGGTTTGCCTGGAATCTTTCTCTTACTGTGGCTGATTGGAGATTGTTAACTTGGAGTCTTCTCCTTGGGATGCTGCCCCTTTTAGGTTTGAATTTGAGATTGAAGTTGAGTTTACAGCGCACAAGCCGATGGTCTGTTTGGCATTCTGCGCTGGGCATCATGCGGGTATGGAGGACATTGCGGACATCTCTCCGTCGCACCAAGACATAATCAATGAGGTGCCAATGCTTAGATCTGGGATGCATCCAGGTTGTCTTCAGACTATTTTTCTGCTGAAAGATAGTATTAGTGATGGTAAACTGTTGCTCTGCACAGAATTCTAGCAGAAGTCGACCATTATCATTGCAGTTTCCAACACCACGCTTGCCTAATATTCCTTTCCAGGCTTCAAAATTCTTACCTACTCTGGCATTGAAATCACCGAGGGTAATGATCTTATCATCTGCAGGCACCTTTTGGGAAAGGCAGCACAGGTCAGTGTAAAATTTATCTTTTTCGGCCGGATCAGCTTGGAGAGTTGGGGCATATATACTAAAGACGACAATGTATTGCTTGTTGTTTAGTGGAAGGCGTAGGGAGATAATGCGGTCAGAGTGACCTGTCGGCAGATTTTCAAGTTTAGGGACAATAGAGTTTTTGATCATGAAACCGACTCCTGAGAGATGTTTTTCGGTTCTGGGCTTACCTGACCAAAAGAGTGTGTAACCATCACCATATTCTCTGAGACTTCCTTCCTCGTGAAGGCGAACTTCACTGAGACCAGCAATGTCGTTGTTGAGACGAGCCAGTTCATGGGCAATTAGGGCAGAATGTCGCTCAGGACGTCCGCTATTCGCAGAATCGAGCATGGTTCTGATGTTCCAACATGCTAGAGTTAATTTAGGTACACCTTTGGAAGCAGGTGTATGCCTTTGTCTTTTGATCTTTGTGTGACTGCATTAGTAAAAGATGCCCGTTGGTCTGCAGTAAACCAACCGGGTGAAGGTGGAGATGAGCTTTGTTTAGGCCACCTTTTCTAGGCCCCTCTCCGAGTGGAGCAAGCAGTGCTGTCCTTGAAAAGGCTGCTTGGTCGTTCAGGGTGCTGCCCCAAGAGACTGCCATCTCCGGTCAGTCTCAAATGACCAATGCCCTGAACTGCCTGCATGCAGGGTTTGGTCTGCTTCTTCCAGTGCACCTTTCACCTGCCGTTTCGACCCTCGCCCGTCGCTGCAGGACTTTTTGCATGTGGGTAGAGCCTTCAAGCCTGCGCAATGGATTTTTAGGTGACATGCAGTATGCACGGAACTGAACCCACCCTTTAATCCTAAGGTTCATCTGCCAGGGCCGAGCGAGCTTGGACGGTGGCAGTGAGGTCCTCAGGACGTAGGTTTAATTAGAGTGACCTTCTCTTAGATGGATGGCCTTACAGGGTTAAGCGAGCTCCATCTGCCCGGGTTACCATTTTCAATCACTATTAAATGCCAATACCAGCTACTAAACTCACCTTCCTTGAGGGGAATATAAACTTTTTTTGGGAACTCAAAGTATTTTTATTTGATCCTACACAAAATATGTTCCAGAATTCACTTCCCCTGATCCTGTTATGGCCCACGTTTTGTGAAACCCAGGTTTTCATGCAAAAATTAGAAGCTTTTGGCCAAAGGATAAGTCATATTCCTCTATAGTAATGAATATGAGTAGCAAAACAAAAAAGATAGCAAATGATTATTTTGACTATCACCTATATTCATAGGCCCTCAGTCAGGCACAACAAGTTTTTTAACACTTTTAATGTTATTAACACTCTTAATACTATTAATTTTGTGTAAATAAAATTCAAATAAAGTTCAGTAATTCAGCATAGGTGTAAACTTTTCCTAGATATGTTTGTGTGCTGTTCATATTATGTATACAGAGCAGGAGACACAGAGAGAGATTTCCATTCTGAAATGTTTGGCCTCAGAGATGGACATCTGCTACCACAATGTTTTAGATCTTGCTAATTTAAAACAGAAGAGTGACTTACAGAGACATGCAAAAAATCACTTCAGATGTTCCCTCTTGGGTTATTCCAGACCATCTGCAGTTGATGGTTCCCAGCATCCAAGGAAATGTCTTGCCAAAACAGAGGACTAGTAGGAAAGAATTCTAATGTTCTACTGATGGTTGTATGGGCTTTCCTTGAAGACTGTATTTTGAAACCATATTATTTGCTGTTTATAAATGTCAGTCATTCTCTTGTCAAACAATTCTGGTTTCCAGAGGTAAAGAATTAAGGATTTGAAGAAGAATTCACAGCATGTAAACCAAGTAAAAATATTCATTTCAGTAACATCATTCAACTGGAAGATTGATTATTTCAGTGTTTTTCCCTTTATTCCTTTGTGACCTCCATGTACAGCGGGTACATTATCAAAGAATGGAAATGTCCTCTTTTCTGAGCTGCATTTCATGATTTTACAATTTTTTCTTTAAATATTTTATTTACAAAATAGAATCTATTTACATGTAAGTTTTTATTCTAACATTCAGACCCTACAGCAATTCCTTTCTCATGGAAAATTACTGAAAATTCTTAGAATATTAGAAAAGACTGCTATGTAAATAGCAAATAAAGGAAATAATAATCCCAGTATAATAAAGGAGCAAAAATAAAGAAGATCATAACCCCAGTCAAAGAGCCTTTTCTTTCTGATGAGGTTTTCTTCTGAAGAGTGAATACAGAGCTATGGAAGAAAATCAGATTCCCAAATTCTTTACATTCTAGTGGTTCAACACAGGACATTCTTTCCAGTCATATATTTTCCATAGGGAAACCACACAACACAATATGTAATAAGAAGCCTTGCAGACAGACTGCATTGGCTTCCTCTAGGTTTTGCAAGAAAAAGGCTGAACAAAGCAGCCAGTTCCTAAACTTACCCCATTCCTGCCCAGATATGGAGTCTTACTGAGCTCCACCAGCATGGTGAATGGAACTGGAAATAGCACAAAGGCACATGATAGTTTTATACAGTGTAGTATCAGCTTAAAATAATAATTCAGTCACTTCAAATGGGCGACCTCACTACTGGAGCAAAGAAAGTGTATTTGTCTTATAGAAATATTCAATACATGTCATTAGAGTCACAGGTTGAGTTAAGATCATCCTGTATCAGCTGGGCATAGCACAAACTAAGTGACTTTGTATTGAGCTCTGATTTTGCCACCCATTCAATACAAAAAGCTGTAGGGAAGCAAGAGCCGCAGTGGGCAGATGTGCTCTTGGAGATGCCCAGCTGATAAACCTGCATCCTGGGAACAACAGTCCCACCCCATGGAACAACAGCAGCCATGTACAGAGAATTTTCATCATTAAAATAAGAAGGATTATAGAAAAATATGAAAACAGGCTCTTCTCTAATGCTCCATGAGGAGAAAAGAGTCAAGTGTCCCAGCTTGCAGCAAAGCAATTATGATTGAATATAAGGAGAAAATGTTCACCAGGGGGCTGGTTAAGAACCAGCACAGGTTCCCCAAAAAGATACAGAAAATCCATCCTTGTAGGTGTCTTGGCCTCAGCTAGACCAGCCTCTGAGCCACTTAATCCAACTTGGGTACGAAGTTTGACTAGATGATCTCCGGACGACCTGCCCAAACCCAATTTTTTTTATTAAGTTAACATTTTCTACACAAATACTCTCCAACCATGTTTAAATTCACTTTCAGAGGTCACTTTGATTTTAATACTTGTTCTTACCAAAACTGTACCAACTGGGAAGCAAAGCACGTGAAATTGTAGATAAACTTCCTCAGGTCCAAAGCACACTACATTGTCTACCAGTCCCAGCTTCTCTTCTGACCAGAACCTGTCCACATTTTTTTCAACAGATTAGGCAAAGCAAATTTTGTTGCCTTAAGGACTAGCACAACTTTGCAGAGCTTGTACTTCAGGCCAGCAGATCCAGGAGCAGGCAACTGATTTCACCAACCCCACTCAAAACAGGCTCAGCATGGTTGCTCAGCAAGTTGATCAGCATGTGCTACCAGCAGGTATATCCAAGATGTCCTTCACTAAATTAAAAGTGCAAGGTTGAAGTGCTATTTAGACCAGGTCTACTCTACCCTGCTCTGCTATTCCACATGCACCGAGCCTATGCCGTAAGTCTGCAAGTGAGGAACATCAATGAATACAAATACCTTCCTCAGAAGAGATGGAACATTGCTAGCAGACTCCTTAAGGCAATAAAAGGTCTTTGCTCCTGTCTTCCTGAGACGAACCTCGTACTCAGTACCTCCACACTGCTGAACAAATCAGCAGAGTGCTCTTCATCTACCTTGTCCTCCTTCTCACCTTATCAGCCACACTGTGCACTTGGAAAAATTCCTAGACTGCACTCACAAACTGCTTCCAGACCTTGTCAAGGAAAGCCAATGATTACCAAAGTTGTGTCAAGGAGACTTCTAACAGGCTGCATCGGCAGCTTCAGCCAAACACTGGAAATGAGGACTTGGGCCAGTTTGCTGGCTTAAAAAGAGCCTCCCGTAGGATGTGCTCTACAGAAACCTCTCACTTCTACCATTCTTCAGAGGTTTGCTGAAGGGTTTCGTTTCAGCTCCCAGCTTGAATTTCCTTGCTGTGGTGCAGATCTCAGCACACATAAGTGCTGTGGCTAGTAAGTGATGAGTCAGACTATTGGAAACAGCCCAGCCTAGCAGGCAATTGTATAGCATCCAATGCAATACCTAGCAAATGGTGAATCCTATTATATTAATGAAATATTGTAGACAGTTCCTCTTCACAATGTGATATTATCTGTGGCAGGAATCTCCTAGAAAATTTGCAGTTGACTAGGTGAAGAGGCTAAGGAGATGAATCAGTTCAAATGAAACACTTCAGAAGGCAATTTGAGCCAAAAGATCATACGTAAGGAGGGGTATCTGCTAGGAAACCAGGAGGAATTATGTCTCTGGTGTTGAAGAGTACCTGCAATGCAGGTAGCTCTGTGTGCAGCTGCAGTGAGAAAGCCTATGGGTAGTAGGAGCCCCAGGCTAGAGGCCATGAACTGGTGCTGACCCTTTGCATAACAAAGGGCACAGGGACCTGTGCACAGCCAGGTGAGGGAACTCAGAGACACCACAGGAGCCAAGGACTCAGTAGGAAGACTCCACACTTGCCCCTATACAGACTGCGAGGGTATAAAGCCCAGGGATCCCTTTGTTCAGGGTCCCCCCTCAGAAGCACCAGCTCGAGCTGTTATTCTGTTTTTGCATCATGATAAAATTACTTTAAGGATCCAGAGATCTGAGACTTTGCTGTGAGAAACCTGGGGTCGAATTGATAAGGAAACCTGGTCTGACTGTGTGAGAGTGGGATATGTGGGGAGTCAAGCAGGGCCTCCATCAGCTACCTGGAGCCACCACTGCCCAGGGGCTTCAGTCCCAGCTTAGGTCCCAGCTCAGGTGGTGTACGTATAACTTTCAGAGTGGCTCCTGAATGGTCAGACAGCAAAGTTTCCTTAACACAGGGAAGTCTGACACAAGGAAATAACCTTCAAGTGCAGATATTACAAGTGAAAACCCAATACTCATCTAGCTTTACACTACAAGGAATTTGTTTGGGAAGACTGTGAAGGTAAGAAGAATACAAAGCCCTATCCGAAGTAGCTATACTGACAAAAGACCTTACTAGGAGAGACAACATTTTTTTCTGAATAATAGCTTGTTTCCCCTGGGGCCAGGTGAATGGAAGGCCACAGTGGCTTTGTTATATGTATAAACTGCAAATCTTTGCCTTTATAGCTCTAGTGCTAATAAGCAGTCCCTATGCAAACACAGGTTAAATGTCAACCTTTTCTTGCTAATTTCTCTAGACTTCTGTGTTTTAAAAAGCACTTTTCAGATGAAATTGGATAGGCTGTGTACATTTCTGAATCTGTCATCCAGACAAAATTCTTCTGGCATGGCCAAAGCATTACCTTTTGAAGGTAGTACTACAGAATGAGTGTATTCACGTGCAAATAGTATATATATCAATTACTGCATAGGAAACACTAACATATAAGCAACCAGAGCATGCTGCTTGTTCTGGTTTGTAAGATTTGGAGCAAAAAGTAATAAATCAAAACTATAAGAAAGCAATTACCAAGTTCTCTGATAATTAGCAAGACTGATTCACATCTCTTGGAATGGTTAGATAGCTGATGTATGTCTGCCTGGAAAAATAGTGCCATTGCTGGCATATCCCACAGCTGGCAGTGCCTGTAACGGCTGGTTCAGCCTTTTCCTCCTCTGGTAAGCATGCTTGCCTACCTGTACAAGCCTGCCATTTGGCCTTAAGCAAATTAGTCCCTGGATTCTTGGTTGGGGTACTTTGACTGTGTTAACTAAAATGTGATTTTTTTTTCCTACTGACTTATCAAAAATGTTCCATATAAAAAATTAAGTTTAACAGGAATGAGATTTATTCTGGCCAAGTCCTTGTCTTGACATCATGCGGAAGCTTGGATAGCTATTGTCTTACAGGGTCCCTAAGTGGTGACTAAGTTTATCTAGCAATTGCCTTCAATCCTCTGCCAAATATGAAGTCAGGCAGAAATGTCTTCAGAGTCTTGAAAAAAAAGCAGAAGGGGAAGGGTTGAAAGAGGACTGCAATGAGGAAGCAATTAGGCAGAAATGCAAAGATTCTGCATTTCAGCCAGGCATGTGTTCTCTTATTTATCTGGGTTTATAAGTGAAGACTACAAGGGGAGCCAAACTTTAAAGAACAAATTGTACACCTTTAGTACTTCAGTTCCATAAACGTGTAATTTTGGATGTTCTAGAAATGCTGATTCTGGGCCAAGATGGAGTCAATTAAGAACACTATAATAAAAAAGTTGAAAAAACCCAACCAACCAAACAACCAACCAAAAAAAGAAAAAAAAGGGGGAAGTAAAAATAGTATATTTCAATACCACAAAAGATCTGTAGATCATCTCAAGCAATTGTGATCATGTGGACTTTTCATACTAGATTCTGATTTCTTCCACTGTATTACTTATGAGTCAGAAAAAAAGCTATACGGGATTCTAAGTATCCGTTATGGAGAATACACTAGTTTCAAATGAAAATATTTATGCATTTATTCATTTATATATACACATATATAAAATACAGCTGTGCACAGAGCAGACCTCTGCTGCTCTGTGTCAATAGCTCTTACCTTCCATCTACAGGCACAAAGGTTATATGCACTTTGCATATGCAAAGGATGCCCCAAGGCAAGGTTCAAGACCAAATGCACAGTTCATACAGACAGAAAATACAGCCACAGGTTCAGCCAGAGGCCACTTTATGACACATATCACATGCCCATGTATGTCCAATACCTTAGTCAGTTACCGGAGATCTTATGATGGACCTTACATCTTATAGGTTTCCCCATGGGCTGCCTGTTGGCAGTCAGTGCAGCAATTGTGTGGATTAGGAGGAGAAGTCAAGTCTACTGGTGGTGTACACAATTTTTTCTGATACCGTTCACAAAGCACAACAATAATAAAGCCACAGGATTCAAGACCTGGGTGACTGCAATTCCACTGAGCAAGGAAGAGAAAGATGTAGCAAGTTTCACCTCTTTCCTCCATTTTGAAACTACAGGGGAAACTACAGGCCCGTCAACCTGACCTCAGTGCCTGGCAAGGTAACGGAGCAGATCATCCTAAGTGCAATCACACAGCACCTACAGGATGGACAAGGGATCAGACCCAGCCACCACGGGTTTAGGAAGGGCAGGTCCTGTCTGACGAACCTAATCTCCTCTTATGATCAGGTGACCCACCTGCTGGATGAGGGGAAGGCTGTGGATGTGTCTACCTGGACTTCAGCAAAGCCTTTGACACCGTCTCCCTCAGCATACTCCTGAAAAAGCTGCAGCTCACGGCTTGGACAGGGGCACTCTGTGCTGGGTTAGGAACTGGCTGATGGCCGGGCCCAGAGAGTGGTGGTGAACGGTGCTGCATCCAGTTGGCAGCCGGTCACTAGTGGTGTCCCCCAGGGATCAGTGTTGGGCCCAGTTGTGTTGGACGAGATATCAGAGTGGAAAAAATTCCAAAAGTGGAGAGAAGTTTATGGAAACTAAAAGAAGACACTACTGAACTGATTTTAAGGACTTTAGAATGTTTATATAATTGTTAATGCATGCATATACCGATGTACCCCATTTATTCCTATTGCCCAGGCATGTTCAGACTTGTTCACCCCCTGTTCTCTTTTTCCTCCCTCTGATTGGCTAAGATTTGCCGCAGTGTGGAGCGACCTACCATTGGTCCCCACTTATCTCCATGTCCCTCCTACCTTTCCTAGTTCACCCTTTGGTTCATTCCCTCATCTGTCCATCCCATGCTCCACCTTTTCTTCCAGCACCTTCCTCCTGAGCTCTATAAAAGGCAGCACCCTCCTTCAATAAACTTGCGATAGCCTCAGACCTTCCACCTTGCAAAGATCCCTTATTGCTGTCATCGTCACCATCCAAATCCAGACCAAGGCACCCAGTTCTGTTTAATACCTTTACTGATGATTTAGATGAGGGGATTGAGTCCACCATCAGCAAATTTGCAGATGACACCAAGTTGGGGGGCAGTGTCGATCAGGTGGAAGGCAGGAGGGCTCTGCAGAGGGACCTGGACAGGCTGGAGAGTTGGGCAGATTCCAACAGGATGAGGTTCAACAAGGCCAAGTGCCAGGTCCTGCACTTTGGCCACAACAACCCCGTGCAGCACTACAGGCTGGGCACAGAGTGGCTGGAGAGCAGCCAGGCAGAAAGGGACTTGGGAGTTTGGATTGACAGGAAGCTGAACATGAGCCAGCAGTGTGCCCAGGTGGCCAAGAAGGCCAATGGCATCCTGGCCTTTGTCAGGAACAGTGAGGTCAACAGGTCCAGGGAAGTGATTCTTGCCCTGTACTCAGTGCTGGTGAGGCCACACCTGGAGTACTGTGTCCAGTTCTGGGCCCCTCAGTTCAGAAAGGATATTGAGGTGCTGGAGCAGGTCCAGAGAAGAGCAATGAGGCTGGTGAAGGGACTCGAGCACAAGTCCTATGAGGAGAGGCTGAGGGAGCTGGGGTTGTTGAGCCTGGAGAAGAGGAGTCTCAGGGGAGACCTCATCACTCTCTACAACTACCTGAAAGGAGGTTGTAGCCAGGTGGGGGTTGGTCTCTTCTCCCAGGCAACTATTAGTAAGACAAGAGGGCATGGTCTTAAGCTGTGCCAGGGGAGGTTTAAGTTGGATATTAGGAAGAAATTCTTTACAGAGAGGGTAATCAGGCATTGGAATGGGCTGCTCAGGGAAGAGGCGGATTCTCCATCCCTGGGGGTTTTTAAGATGAGACTGGATGTGGCACTTAGTGCCATGGTCTAGTAACCATGGCAGTAGTGGATCAAGGGTTGGACTTGATGATCTCAGAGGTCCCTTCCAACCCAGCTGATTCTATGATTCTATGACTCTTTCTGCCCAAGTAGCTCAGGGCAGTGGATGAGGAGTGGGTCTAGCAAACCACCATAAAGATTTGGAAGAGAAGCTACTAGGTTGTATTCACAGGTATGACCACAGACAGAATACTCCAGACTTGCCACATGCCACTGGCATATGAAAGAGTGAATAATGAAGCTTCATTCTTTCTGACCAGCCCAAAGGGTCTTACAAACATCCTGTCTTATGCAGACTGTGCAAGATTTGCGTATAAGAGCTTTCTGGTTTTCACAAAATGAGGCACATGCTGCAGCCTGATCTGCAGCCCCCTGGCTAGGTATTTGGTGTTATTTAGCAATTCTAAAATAGGAGATGTTTTATGATCTGTGTTTCTTCTTGTATATCTTTTCACATATTTGCCTAATTAGGTTCTGCATTATCATTTTTCCAATTATCACTTGCTCAAAGACAAGTGAAACCATAGAGCTTGGCTAGTCTATTTTCTTGCCTGAAGATGGGTGTTAATGAGCATTTGATTTTCATTCCTAATACCACACTAAGATCAATGGTTCATGAATACCATGTTTCCACTTAGTGTAAACTTGTGAGTAAACATCACCACCTGAACTAATAAAAATAAAAAGAACAGCAGAATACAGAGTGGATCACAAATCTCTCACTGATCTCTCTGTATTTGTTGTCTTAGAGGTATAAAGTGCTTCCCTTCTCTGAAATGATTATTTATTTTATTTATACTCATGGCATTTGATTCATCCTCTGATTCACTAGAAAAAGCCTTCTTTCCTTGTTTAACTCAGGAGAAATGTTGGTCTTAACTCACATTAGAAAATTAGTATTGCCAATGCTATTTCTCAGTCCTTGTGAGCTCCCAATCCCTGTGGGTGAAATTTATCTTCATGGAAGGGGAGGAAGAGAATCTGCTCCAGACCTATGCACCATTTTAGTCCACAGAATAGGGTCTACTGGGAGACCCTGATACTCAAGTCTTCCCGTCAGAGATTGACAAGTCATCTAGTAGTTAGTCATGAATCTAATGATGACTGTCAATCCAGTACCTTGTCCCTGTAAAGATGCAGCAGCCTGCTCACAGCTTTCATGTTGCAGATCTAAGCCTATGACTCAGACCCATTAAAGGATTTAGATATCTGAAGTAAGTTGTCAGCAGATTTTCGGTCAAAACATTCCAGCCTCATGTCCTCTGTGTAAACACACTGCTAAGTAAATCTTAGAGGCACCTAATATTTCAGGCATGCAGTTTGATGGGTGCTTCTTGTTCAGCTCAGCATCTGTGCAGCCGTGACTCAGGAAAGTCACTGCTGAATTTGTACCTTCAAGGCCCACAGGGGATCCCCGCCTCAGTCCTGAGATGCAGAGTTTAGCAGGCACACTCAAATCACATCCAACACACCCCAACAGTTTGTTCAAAGCTATGGTCAGCCAAGAGAATTCTGGTAATAGCATGTGTATATAACAACAGCACACAGTAGATATCTACTGGCATATTTTCGTGTCACTTGCCATACATGGCTCCAAAAATTAGTAGTTTACAACACTGTTTTAAAATACACTAAATATTTTGTTTGGCTCCAGAAAGGATTAAAAAGTGCACTAGTACCTTGAGGACTGGCCAGAAGTTTCGTCTTTCAAAATTGAATTCTGAAAGAAATCACAGATCTTGTTCTCCCAAAATTATACTTTGGTTTTCTAATATGTACACTGGCTATGACAACTACCCACCAACTGAATTCTTTCTCCTGTCTCTCAAATTTCCATCAGTCAATACAGCTTTTTATGGAAAAATGTTGTTTTCCCTTGACTCCACATAGAAATTACACATATAAATTAGTGAACTAAAAAGTGAGCTGAGGAATATTCACTGATAATCAAGGACATTAATAATTTACAGACAAATATCTCCAAGACACTGTCAAAAAGAGGATCAGAAAATATCAGGCTAATACATGTTTGCATCATACAGCATGCAATACCATCATACAGACTGTACATGAAGTTATCCACATTTTATGGCAATAATGAACAAAGTGATCAACATTTCAAATATCACACAAATCATCACTGTAATTAGTCGCTAAGGAATGACTACTATACATAACAGAGTGTACTGAATAACTAATATTCTATAGTGTCAATGAAAAGCAAATATATAGCTTATCTCATTATTAATATAATAATTAATTTGGACACAGATCTTTCACTCATCCTTAAACCAGGACTATTAAATCTGAAACAAAAGGTCAGTTCAGTTCTCCATCACATCAGCTACTCTGAGAAGCCGTACAATTATAATCAGGAAATGCATAATTATAACACATGACATAATTTAATTCAATAAATCAAAATATTTTTTGTATTTAATTCATTTGTATGTTACCAAGAAAAACAGAAAGCAGGTAAATGAGGTCATTTACCTGCTATTAGTCCTTTCCAAGCACTCTTGTATCTTTGTGTACCAGCCTAGGACCCCTACTTAATTACTCATTTCATATACTACAAGACATGCCCATTTGTAAAAGGATTTTCTTCCTTAGCTTCAGAAGCATCCTATGTCACATTTATATTTTAATGGCTATATCCCTGGATTGTAAATTTATATGAAATTAGTAGTACGATTTAGAATTATTTTTCTCTGTAAGGAAGTCGGTCCAGATTGTTCTAAAATTTTGTCATTTCACGAGCATCTTGTATACTGCTCCACTAAATTAAGTGTTACAGGTTTTCAAATTTCACTACATTTTTAGAGTATCAAGTTTAGATACATTACAAAGACTCCAATCTCTAAAAAACTCTTTAAAATTATCCAGATTGGGGCACACAAAGTTTGAATCCACAGCTCAGATTCACCAGTTCCTTTTGGAAAATCAAATTATCTTCTTTTTGTAGCCCTGTCTGCTATTTTATTTGATGTTCAAAAGCATCAAATACATCAAATGATGTTGTTTAAAATCCATGTTGAGACTCCTGAGACTACAGAGTCTCTGAGAATATCTTACCTATGTCTTGCTCATCCTCGCCAATGCTGTGCAGCCTGTTTATGTCCTCACAGTCTCAGGAGTCTTGACCTGCCATGACAGCAGAGATGAAGGTGGGCTCTATAGCATGTCAAGCAGTAACTCAGAAGTCTGTTCAATACAAAGATCAGAAGCTGGTCACTGCACACACAAGGAAGAAGGCTCCTGTTCTTCCTGAAGACTGGCGGTTGACAAATAGGTTTAGTACCTTATACGACAGGTATGGGGGCCTGAAGCTGGACAGACCGACTATAGAACCATAGAGTGGTGTGGGTTGGAAGGGATCCTAAAGATCATCCAGTTCCAACCTTCCTGCCATGAGCAGGACACCTTGGACACCTTCCACGAGACCAGGTTGCTCAAAGCCCCATCCAACCTGGCCTTGGACACCTCCAGGGATGGGGCATCCACAACTTCTCTGAACAACTTGTTCCAGTGCCTTACCACCCTCACAGTAAAGAACTTTTTCCTAGTATCTAATCTAAACCTACTCTCTTTCAGTTTGAAGCCATTCCCCCTTGTCACATCACCACATGCCCTTGTAAAATGTCCCTCTCCATCTTTCTTGGGGGCACCCTTCAGGTACTGGAAGGCCAAAATTAGGTCATCCCAAAGCCTTCTCTTCTCCAGGGTGAACAATCCCATGTCTTTCAACCTTTCCTCATAGCAGAGGTGCTCCATCCCCCTGATCACCTTGGTGGTTTCCTCTGGAGTTGCTCCAATAGGTCCATGTCCTTCCTGTGCTGGGGACCCCAGAGCTGGATGCAGTACTGCAGGTGAGGTCTCACCAGAGCAGAGCAGAGGGGTAGAATCCCCTCCCTCACCTGCTGCCCACAATGTTTTGGATGCAGCCCAGGACATACTTCGATGTCTGGGCTGTGAGTGCACATTGATGGCTCATGTCCAGCCTCACCCACCAGGTCCCCCACGTCCTTCTCAGCAGGGCTGCTCTTGGTCTGTTCATCCCCCAGCCTGAGTTAATACTGGGGGTTGTCCCGACCCACCTGATGAGGTGGATAAAGTTCCTTCTAGGTCAGAGGGTTCACCTAGGGCAAGACACTCTATCCCACGCATCATAACCTCCTCTTTTAATTAAAAAAAGAAGGGTACTTTTAGTAGGTGCCTCCATGGAAACTGCAGGCCTCTCAGTCTCTCTTTAGTGACTGAGAAAATTATGGAAGAGATTATTCTGGGAGGTACTGCAAAAACAGCTGAAGGACAATGCAGTCATCAGTCATAGCCAGCATGGCTTTATGAGGGGAAAATCCTGCTGGTCAAACCTAATTTCCCTTTTCAACAAGGTAACCCATCTAGTGGATCAAGGGAAACCAGCTGATGTAGTTTTAGGATTTTAGTAAAGTTTTGATACTATCTCTCATAGGATCCTTCTGGACAAAATGTTCAGCACACAGCTGGATAAACACACCACATGGTGGGTGAGCAGCTGGCTGTCAGGTTGGACACAAAAGAGTTATAGCAAATGAGGTGACATCAGATTGGCAACCTGTCACTAGTGGGTTCCATAGGGCTCCATTCCAGGGCTAGTGGTCTTCAACATCTTTATAAATGACTTGGACACAGGACTCAAAGGTACACTAAATAAATTTGATGATGATACTAAATTGGGAGGAACTGTTGATTCCCTCAAAGACAGAGAGGCCCTGCAGAGAGACCTGGAAAAGTTAGAGGACTCAGCAATCACCAACCATATGAAGTTCACAGTAAGGGCAAGTGCTGAATTCTGCACCTGGGATGGGGCAACCCCTGATTTTTGTTCAACCTGGGGAATGAGGTGCTGGAGAGCAGTGCTGGGAAAATGACCTGGAGGTACTGGTCAATGGCAAGCTGAATATAAATCAGCAGTGCCCTGGCAGCCAGGAGAGACAACCGTGTCCTGGGGGAAATCAGGCAAAGCATCACCAGCCAGGCAAGGGAGGGGATTGTCCAGCTCTGCTCTGCACTGGGGCAGCCTCACCTTAAATATTGTGGCAGTTTTGGGCACCACAATATAAGAAAGATATTAAGCTATTAGAGAGCATCCAAATAAGAGCAATAAAGATGGAGAAGGGTTTAGAGGGGAAGCCGTATGAGGAGCTTGGTCTGTTCAGCCGAGAGGAGGCTGAGGGAAGACTTCATTACAGTCTAAAATTCCTCTTGAGTCGTAATAGAGGGGCAAGCACTGATCTCTGTGGGGATCAGTGACAGGACCTGAAGGAATGGTGTGAAGCTGTGTGTCAGCAGAGGTTTAGGCTGGATGTTAGGAAAACGTTTGCCACCCAGAGGGTGGCTGGGCACTGGAACAGGCTCCCCAGGGAAGTGGTCACAGCACCAAGCCTGATGGAGTTGAATAAGTGTTTGGGCAAGGCTCTCAGGAACCAGGTGTGATTCTGGGGGCTGTCCTGTGCAGGGCCAGGAGTTGGACTCCAGGTTTCTTGTGGGTCCCTTCCAACTCAGGATATCCTGTAGTTCTGTGAACAGAATATTACTGTTTTTTCTTGCAACAAAAAATATACATATTAATGAAAAAAGGCTATTAAACTCAGTTTGAACTAGTGTACAGGAGTACGTCCACAACTATAAATTGGTTATAAGGATGATACTTCAATCAATATTTTGCAAAGCAAAACAGATCTCCAAGAGCCTTTCTGAGATGATTCAAACCAAGCATTTGGATGCAAAGCATCCTTTTAGTCAGAGAACAAGGCAGTACATCTCATAACTCCTCTAGTTCTCAAAAGTAAAATCCATATCACCTCTGAACTGGGAAATATGACCTATTAGGAAACCTTCTAAAGCTAACAATTCCAACTGAAGTTTCTTCCATGGGTACAAGGATACATTGTGAGGACAGGGCAAGAGTTCTTCAATGTATCTTTATATTTTAAGGAGATCTGTGTCTCTATTATACTTTCATGTTCAATTATAAGATGAGTTCAACAATTAAAATAATGGTCAGACTTTCAATACTTCTTAGCTTCCATAATTGAGGCTAGATTTTCAGAACAGACATTTGTATCAAGCACAAAGTACTTGGACATCCAGTCAGTAGTGTAACAATGGGACCTGCTACACAACTAGCAATTTTAAATAAAAAGACTCTAAACTAGTAATTGCAATAGGAATTTAATGCACTTGGCATTTGCATAGTTTTCTCTTTCTTCAAAAGAGCAGGCACACAATACTCAGGAGTCAGTTCTTTCTCTTGCTTTAGCAAGGTTCATGATTCTTTGATTCATAATCCTTCATAATCCTAATAAATCAGGAATAGTGTGGAAACAAATATGTATCAAATTTCAAGATGCAGGGTGAATCACTTCCCCAAATCTGTAGCGCTTAGAAGACAGATAGTGTGGAGAATAATATATTTCTGATCCATCATGTTATATATTTGCTTGATATCAATATTCCATTTATTTCACATTTATTCTACTTAAACAAGTCCACAGGTGCAGTTACATTGTAATTTATTAGTTGGATTAAAAATTGTACTTAAAATGTTATTTTAAAATTCTTTTTTCTCTAGAACTTCCCAGTGGTCTCTGGGAACTGCTATATACAGTTCTGGCAAACACTGGCTTCATAGTTGCTATGAGTTAGTTATTTATTTATGCACCATCCTAGTTGGCAAAATGGGTTTGATTTTGTTAAAGCCACAGTGAATGCGCACAAATCATGATTTTCGAATGAGCTGTTTACTACCAGCTGTTAGTGTTTGAGGCTGAAAGCCATTGCTCAGACATTGCTCACCCTTCAGAAGTGTGAAAGCCATAGACGTTGCTCAGCCTTCCTCTCTCAAGTGTAACTTGGCCCTCAAGCGGAAAGGACAATCTCTAAAATCTCAGTCTCTGGGCCAACACATGACCACACCAGAAAAATAGCCTCACAGTACTTACTTCAGTGGGAAATTTGGATCAGGAAACATTTTCAGGACCAGGGCCTTGACTTCTGATAGACTTTCATCTATCATTTCCAAGCAGGCAGCTAACAAAGTGCTAAGGGTGGATCTTACAGCATGAAACACTTGGGAAGAGGCTGAAGTTGTTTCCTTCAGATCATCCAGCTGCCAGATTCCATGGGGCTTTCTGTCACCAATGACCTCAATGGTATTTGAAGCTGTAATTTCGCACCAGCAAAGTCCTGTCACAGCAAGGTCCTGGGCTGCTTTGGGGAGGATGTGGTGTTTTTCAGTGGTCAGCAATGAGGGAACTGCATGAAGCCTCTTGCTGATGCCACATCAGGGGAGTATCCCGATGTTGCTCATTATGATACCAGCCCGGACTTCTCACTGATCAGCACTTTGGGACTTAGGATGACATACCTTTGCAGCCCCTCCTGATGGCAAATATAGAACTGATTCTGAGCACTCTTGGGAGAAATGCCTGGAAGGTGAGGCAAGACATCTTCTACTGTAACTAGCATTTGCTGTGAAAAGCGCTATGAAATATCCGTCTCTGCATGCTGTAATCAAGCTGGCATGTTGTCCAACACTGATCATCACTATAGGTACAGGGCTGATCTATTTTGGGTCTAAAATGGCAAAGAGAGGTAGAATTTCATCCATTTGTAGGCTGGCCAGATACTACAGTGATACAAGCATTAAAAATGACTGTGGTAAATCAAGTAACTAAACAGAGGCAGGCAGACAGATATGTGGATTTTGAAATGCAAAACATTACGCCTATCTGTTTTGATCAAATTACACATTCTGCAGCATAGAATCTGGCATGCTTATATGTAAGGCACCATGTGCATTTATGGTTCTGTGTAAGTAATACACTTCAGGCAAACACCACTAACTAACCAATCGAAACAAAGAGAAATCACACAAGAATTATGTCATAAGTACTGTTCTATTCCTTTTTTAAAAAATTTAAAACCCAGGAGACAGAATATCTTGTATAAATTGTGGAATAACACCTCTGTATATTACTTTTTTGGTTTTGTTTTTGTTTGTTAGCAGTACAGACTGTACTATAGCAAACTGTTTGGCGTTCTTAACAAATGCAATCAGTCTGATCACATTAAATGGGAAGGTTCCTGTAAAAACTGTCCTGCTTATGAATTTGAAAACTATGTTTTTAATAATTTAAATATCATCTACCAATACTGCGATGTCCCACTGAATAATTCAGAAGCATGTTAGGTTTGTGTTATGACATTTCAAAAGCAGTATTTGCATTTTGAAGTCACCCTTTCTAATCAAGTTTCCATAAACAATCTGATTAAGATAAATTAATCCCTAATTTGAAGTTTTGTGCTGAGAAGTAAGTGCAACTAGTTTGCAGTTTAATTTAAAGTTGGGATTATATCTAAATAACCACTGGTTCAGCTAAACCACTTTTGAGACCAGAAAATGTGGTACCCACTTTGGGCTTTTCATTTCCAACAGAGGACATGACGAAGGGGGACAAGAGAGCACAGCAGAATACTGCTGCCTTCTAGCGGTCTTGTATAGCACAACAGTCTTCATGGAACCTCTTCTACCAACCTGCCTACCTCAAAACCAGGAGCTTCCAACATTAGAGACTAAGAAACAGCTGAAAAGACAGTTTTCCCTTCTCCTTCCTTGATTTTCCCTACAGTGTCAGTCAGGCAAGACTTCTGACCCACACATCACTCATTCCTGACATCAAAATCAGATCAGTTTAGCCTCGTGCTGAAAAATATTTACACACAGCCACATTCTGTCCTTGTTCATAGAATCACTGATGAGAGGCTTGCCAACACCCCACTTTTTGGCTGGCACCTTTCAGACTCACAGGGACAACCACAGAGAAGGCAGCCAGATGTTTCTCTGCTCCATCCTCTTCCCAAACCTGATGCTCTGCACTTCAGTGTCTCACTCACAAGGTACATGCCCAGGCTTCCTACAGGCAAACTGTTTACCACCTGTTCTCTGTGGTTACTCTCTGTGCTATTGATTCTTCCCCAAGTGATTCAGTTCCTGTTTGGTATCACTTCTTCACTTGTACAACTTTGCCTCTTCCTCCTAATGGCTTGTACTATTTCTTGTCTTCTATATTGTATCTTTTTCCTCCTCACCTCATGCCTGTTCTAATTCTTTGTTATCTTTCTCACAACAATATTTCCACCTAGTATTTCTCTTCCAGTCTTTTTCTCATTATAACTTCTTCCTCCAGTAGCAAGTTTGAGAAATTACAAAAGCAGGATGATGGGAAGAGTACAAAGAAAGAGCTGTGGAATCCTAAACAGGAATAAGTTAACAAATTTAAAAAAAAAAAACCAAACACAGGAAGGAAAGCATCATATGTACTTGCCAGTTGGTGGCTTGTGCTTATTGCACTCACTAAACACGAATCTTGCATATTTCTGAAGCTCAAAGCAAACCCTTGGGCCCATTACAGTGACTTAGGCTGAGGTGTTGATATGTTACCTGATTTCTGAAAATTTGTCCTCCCTGTCAAAAAGAAAACATTTGACTCAGTGAGACTGGTAGAAATCTCTTTTCTAGTTAAAGTGCAAAAATCTCACAAAATTTAAGTCTCCCTAATGACAGTATGCTTTCTGACCATCTCCAGAGGCCTTGAGACAAATGAAAAAATACTTAGGGATCATTTCTGACTAGTTTTTCATCAGTTGTAAAAACAGTCTCTTATTTTTTTCTCCATTATCTGTTAGCTGATCCGTGGTAAAGAGTCTCCAAAGACACTTCATTTGGTACAAAAGGAAGTGACATATTCGAAAAGAAGTTCTAGGAAAATTAATGCAGTACTTGGAAATTTTGCGTGACAAGGTTTCCTACAAGGTGTGGGCCATAGCAAATGACAATACAGCTCCTTCTGGTCTATCTTTTTCTGATTTGCAGCTCACCATTGTACTTGGACTAGAGCATGAGATGCTGTTATGATGTACAGTGGCTGTCCTTGAACCTTATTGCACATAGTAAATCCATAACTGTGTAAGATTACCTTGTTTGAGGATAAGAATTTAAATAGTCAGAATAGCAGAGATCAAAATTTAACCTAGGGTGGGTGGAAATTAATGTGGGGGAAAGACAAGAAGATTTTTCCTATTACTTACCGCTGCAGCCAATATAAAATCAGTGGTTTCTGGCTTGCCATTTGTGGTTTTTCTGATACCACCTACATTTTCAGAGGTTATTGCTTCAAAAAAGTCTCTAATCTGCACCTGCATTAATTATTTGTTCTTGTTGACTTTACAGAAGTTTATTTCACATACCCTTATAGATTTGAGCAAATGTGTCCCTGCATTACAATTGTAATATCGATTGGAAGGCATTTTAAGGACCACTCAGCATGTATTCCACTAAGTTGGCAGCAGCAATCTGTACACAAAGTGCATCTTACTGCCTAACTTCAACAATCCCACATTTACCCACAGCTTTCCTAGTGGGGAGCAAACATCTGCAGACATATTTGAGCACCTATAAAATTGTAACCATGGGCACAGACAAATCTGTCTTTCTTCTTCTTACAAAGGTAACCAGCAGTGATTACTGCTTATCTCAAACTGCTGCAGTTAAATTTTTTTTTTCTATGATGGTACAATCTGAGTACAGAAACAGGAGCGTGGTGGTGTTTGTGCCTGCAGGCCACTGAAGTATTAGAACAGTCCTCACCCTGGCCCCAGGACAATCACACCTGCAGCTTTCCATAACGTGAAAAGAATTTTCCCAAGCCATAATGAGTGAATGTATCTTGCATTTTTTTTCCTCTTCATTACATCTGATTGTCCTTCTGGTCTGCATTTTGCATGCAGTACTTTCAACACCATCGAGAAAGAGAAATGTTACTTACCATTAGAGAAGGAAATGATTGCATGTTTAGGGCATACTGAAGTATGTAATCAGGTGCAAGGGAGGTATGTATGCTTCAAAGCTGCTTGAGCTGGAAGCAGATAGAATTACAGAAACTACAGGGCAAAATGGCTAGTGTGACCTTTTGAGAACCATGTGCAATGTTACACTATCAGGAAGGAATATAATGTTTATAGACAAATGGAAGAATTCTACCACGGCCTGTTGCTGAGACAGTTGCCAAACAGGCTGAGTAAAATCTGCCCACAAAAAAGCATGAGATCATGCAGCCATAGGTTAGCCTGAACGACTGTATCCCAATTAAATCATAATTATATGAGAGGCATTACACCAACTAAGAATTGCCTCAGTACAGCACAAGCTTGTCGCTAGTACAGATCACATTCCAGATCCACTTCAGTCTGTGGCACACAGCCAAGTGGAAGAGTATCTGCTATGAGCTCATCATCCTGGGGGAGAGTATTAGGGCTGCAGGAAGCAAAATATATTGAACAGCAGTGCTGACCGGGTGTACCTCCTTCTCACTCAGTGGGTGGCTCCCTGTGGTTTAAGATCTGCTCCCATCTCCAGGGATTTCTACAAATATGTGTTAATGAAAGCGTTTGCAATCACATTCTGCCTCCAGCTTTCCTTCACTTAATCTATCTTTTTCTCTCTGAAATTAACTCTTCTGTGGCTACTCAGTACTTATATAACCTTTCACATTATTGTCTTGCAATGGCCATGACTGTGGATTGTTTATTAATCTCAGAATATCTAGAAATGCTTCTGGGGCACCTAATTCTCAACTGCCCAAAGCTTTCCTCTTTCCCCTCTTTACAGTGCCTTCTGAAAGCAAGAAATATGCACCCCTCTACACCTCAGCAGGTAGATTCCACTGAGACAAATGAGAGATCTGTTTATTTATCCTAGTCAGCTGCAAAGCAGTCCATTACAGCTTCAGCTTTCCGGGAATTGCAACTGAGGAAGCCTTGCCATATGTATAGTTGTCTTCTCTTTTCTTCCACCTTCAACTCGTCTGTCGCTGACTATGTAGGTAAACATAACTAATTTGTTCCAGCTTACAGTGACATCCACTTCACTTTTAAGTCCTTTTTTTTTTTTTGTGATGTGCTGCAGAATATTGCACCATTTCTTACTGCAGTATTAATCATTCTTGTCCCCAGGCAGCATATCCTGAAAGTTCTGTCCCACACTACATGGTTGCTGAGGCAATTGCAGCTACTTCCATGTGAAAAGCTTGGCATCTAGATCCAGGAGCCTAACCAGAGTGTTAGCTTCCACTGAATCCCCCAGGAGTCTCGAATAAACCTTTTCAGAGTTGAGACTATGGAATCAATGAAGTGATACCTTGTAAGCTGAAAAATACCTTTGCAATATGAAATTTAGACAAACTCTCACACTCTTCCTGTGAGTTTGCATTTTGTGGGTTTCGCTAAAACTTTGTATTTAGACAAGCACTTTGTTTGGTTTTGTAAAAGCAACTGTGCTTTCAGCCACTGTTTGAACCTAGGTGAATAACGCCCTGTTTTATCAATTAGAAAAATTCCTCCTCTGCTTTATCTGCCATTTTTGCTGTTAGGTCCTTATGTGAGACACCTGTCATCCTGTTTCTCTCACTCATGCACAGACCTATGATAAGAGGAGTAGCTAATAACACCATGGCTTTGCATTTCGTGACTTCAATTCCTCACTAGGTACCAATAAAAAGTATCTATATCCTTAAGTGGCTGCTGTTATCTCTGGATCCTTGGATTTACTCATCCCCTGTATATCACAGGACTTGAGTTAAAGGAGGAATCAGCCAACCTTGGAGCCATATTAGTTCTTTGCCCAAGATGGATCAGCATTACTGCTGACCTTAAACTACACCAAGTTTCAGTGGCTGCTGCCCAGCTTTCCAAGCTGCAGGGAACTGTTGTAATGCTGCAAACATGAGCATTTCTCATGGTGTGCCTTCCATCCAGAAAGCAGTCAGTAGATAAGTGAAATTACCCATTACCAGACATGTAGAAAACTGAGTAGTCAGGGACAGAACCGGTACCTTAAATTTAATTTGCACTGGACTACCTACAAAAAATTTCTGGTTTATTAAGCTATATCATTCCCTGTGCTTTGCCATCTTTACTCACAGCTGGCCTCACTGACCACTTAGGAAGAGTTCTGGATCAGACATAATTCTGCTCTGTTATTATATTTTATACATCATCACTTTCTCTTGTTTTTGTAATGTTAGGGGTTTTTTACCAACATGAATCCCCACGAGAAGCAGCAAAGAGAAAGACAATACTGAACTGTGCTAGGGCAGATCCTGTCAACATTATAATCCATCCCTGAGAAGTGCAAGACCTGCTCGCAGTACAGCAAAGAAATACTTTGCTTTCATTATAGCTGATAGTGTTTGTTCAATTAAATTAGGGCACACAATAGTTCTGTCTAAATCAGAGCTTTCAGCTATGCTTGCACAGGCAAAGGGAAACCTCAACCCTTACAACACATCCAAGAACTACCCATTCAAGCAGAATGTCCCAAAAGCAAACATTCTCAAAAGGGAAACCAGAATTTAAAACCTGTTAAAACCTTCAAGTTTCAATGCAATCTGTTTTGTGGTCCCATTGTTTCTGCAGAAATTTCTCCAATACGAAGTCTAGACAGTAGCCTTGACAGACTTATCTTTTATTAATGGAAGACATGGAGAGAGCAGGAAGAGAAATGATCTGGCTGTTGCAGATTTCATTGTACACCTACTCACTTTTCATTGCTGTTTTGCTGACATCAGTGTGTTTTGTTCTTTTGCACCTATTATCCATCACCATATGTCCTCTGTTCACACACCTGACCCTCGGGGAGTCAAACAGCAAAGTATTCTAAATATCAGATATTCAGATTTCCAAATGGTCCTGTCCCTTGCATCATCCACACACTTTCTATGTGCATGTCCTCACAACAAAACAGAAGCAGGTTTTCATTCAAGTTTTAGAACTCTTTCCCACAGACCATGGGGACACGGGGCTTTGGATCACTCTGTCTTTGTTCAATCTGAGCATATGGTGTCAGTCCTGCACAGTGCTGGTGCAGACGGTACCCGGATTTCACAATTCAGAATCTAAAAACTTCCACTGCCCTCTCCTTATTGCTGAGGAGACGAGAAGGGGAGCATTTTTATGACACAGGAGGAAGTTGAGGCCAAACCTTGTCCCAAAATCTGTCTGTCCTCCCCTTCCTTCCTCCACTGATCAACGACTAACTCCTCTGCAAAGCAAAGCTGAGGAGCAGCAAGAACAGGACTCTGAGCTGAGCAGGAGGAACACACCTTGGCAAGGCATCAGCAGCTTGCAATTATCCAAGTGCCATGTCCTCCTGTCTACCTCAAGGCACTCTTGCGCCAAGCAGAAAGAAATGGAGGAAAAGCAAGGAGGTACATTCCTCTGTGACTGTGGGAATGCTTCCTACCTTAATGGAGTAGGAAGCCTGGAGCTATTTCAAGTCTCCACTGCTTTAACTGGATGCATCATGCACCCAGAATCTTCTCCTTGGTCTGGTTCCTAGGCTTAAAAAATCCCAGCTCTGCTGGTAGCCATGACTTCTACCAGAGAAGTGATATTTTTGAAACAGAAGGCAAGGAGATTCCAAAAGAAAAACAGGATGCCTGATTGTGCACCTCAAGGAGACACTGAGTAATGCCCACAAACCTCCGCTCACTGCTGAGCGAAACAACTGTGGACACGAGTGGAAGGTGGGGAAACAACTGGAAACACCAAAGAGAGAGGAATATAGATAAATTTGTATTCTTCCACTTCACGTCACACTAGAAATTACTTTCCAATTGCAGGCATTAGAGAATCGGGAAATTCAACCTTCACTCCCTTTTAACATCTTACACTTTGGCAGCCCACAGCAGTTCATTTGGCAGGCGTGTGCACCAAATGTGCCTTTCAGTCTTGTAACAGATGGAGTACATTACACACAGGACTGCATACCTCACGTGCAATATCTAACTCTTAAACTAGGAAAGGACATCCAACAGATCCCACTGACCACAAAATTGCTTTTATATCATTGAAGGGAAGAATTCTATAAATGAGTTAGAAGGAAATATTCCCTCTGCATGGTAAATAAATGTGCCTGACTGTGCAGCTTCTGGTTTCACAGGTGTAAGCAATTTATTCTTGCATTCACATTTTACTTCGAATGGATCCCACATGAAATCTAGACCCAAATAATTAAATATGCTCTAATCTCTTTGTATTTATGGTATAATTCTTTCAGAAAAAATGATACCACAACATTTGGCTAGCTGCTTGGTTTTAGTGGCTTTTTTGTTTTATAGTTACAAATACCAGAATAAAAGATTAGCCACACAGAATTGTCAGGGACCATAGGCTTTTGATTAATTTACAGATTAAAAAGTTTACTCGATTCACAGATCAAATATAAAGATACTGTAATTTCAGGTACAATTTACAGAAGATTTTCAGAAATGCTCCTAGCAGACTCTTGTTTTCTAAGTGCCCACAGAAGATTAGTTGACACCTTTTAAAACATAGCAGCTACCGGGTGCATGGCTAATGCCAACCAGGAAAGAACAGCCAGTGGGCAGAATGAGAAAAATAACAGAAGGACAAAATATTAAAATATAAACACTGATGGCTTTATTATTTATATATTAAGAAACTGAAGGAAGGATTCACACAGCTGTGAATCACACAGTAAGTTAGAAACTATCACTGAGCGTTTAATATATATTAAATATATCTGCTAAATTGGAGCCCCGGGGGAGCCTCGCAGGCCGGAGCTGCACCCCCATGGAGGAGAGGACAGCACACTCAGGTTTGCCGTTCCAGGTTTGGGGGGGAGGGGTTTGATGGGGGGAGGGGGAGGTGAGGTGGGAGGATGGGGGTTCAGGGGAAGGGGGAGGAGGAGAGGGGAGGGGTATCGAGCAGGCCGTGGGGGTCCTCCGACTTGCAGGAGGTAGAGCGGGGCAGTCCTGTATCAAGTGTCACAGGTAAGCAGTGCACCTGATGATATGTGGTAACACAGTGAAGGAAGGATATGGTCAGGCTGGATAGTGGGGTTCCTTTACAGTGATGGGGGTCCCGGCCAGGCTGGGGCCTTGATAGGCACCCCAGCCTTGGATGAGTGGGGGGGTTGGTTGGTTGCTTTGTTTGTCTGTTTGGTTTTGGCTCACCTGTGGCTTCTGCACAGCTGCGGCATGTTCTAGATGTATCTGCTTTGCTCTGTTGCGTCCTGAAGGGGTGGACAGGGCGGGGGTTGTTCCTGGGTGTCTCCTTGAGATTGTGTATAGTTAGGTGATAGTGGGGTGGGAAGTGAGGGACTTGCCCAGATCGCTCTGACAGGCACAGACCATGTGTGCCCCTATGTGGTTGCGAGCTATGCTGGCCATGGTACATGCCATCGGTAGGGTCACCCATGCCAGACAGGTCAAAACCGTAGGGTCAGATACATTACATTCTTGGGCAGGATGAGCTCGTTAGCCTTCTGGCAATCATCCTAGGAGAAGGACAACTCTAATCTCAAACCCGGGCAGATGGAGCTCGCTTAGCCCTGTAAGGCCATCCATCTAAGAGAAGGTCACTCTAATCAAACCTACGTCCTGAGGACCTCGCTGCCACCGTCCAAGCTCGCTCGGCCCTGGCAGATGAGCCTCAGGATTAAAGGGTGGGTTCAGTTCCGCGCATACTGCATCTCACCTAAAAAAATCCATTGCGCAGGCTTGAAGGCTTTACCCACATGCAAAAAGTCCTGCAGCGACGGGCGAGGGTTGAAACGGTAGGTGAAAGATGCACTGGGAGCCGCAGACTCAACCCTGCATGCAGGCGGTTCAGGATATTGGTCATTTGAGACTGACGGAGATGACAGTCTCTTGGGGCAGCACCCTGAACGACCAAGCAACCTTTTCAAGGACAGCACTGCTTGCTCCACTCGGAGAGGGGCCTAGAAAAGGTGGCCTAAACAAAGCTCATCTCCACCTTCACCCGGTTGGTTAACCGCAGACCAACGGGCATCTTCTTCCAATGCGGTCGCACAAAGAGCAAAAGACAAAGGCACACACCTGCCTTCAAAGGTGTACCTAAACTAACTCTAGCATGTTGGAACATCAGAACCATGCTCGATTCTGTGAATAGCGGACGTCCTGAGCGACGTTCTGCCCTAATTGCCCATGAACTGGCTCGTCTCAACATCGACATTGCTGGTCTCAGTGAAGTTCGCCTTCACGAGGAAGGCAGCCTCAGAGAACATGGTGCCGGTTACACACTCTTTTGGTCAGGTAAGCCCAGAACCGAAAAACACCTCTCAGGTGTCGGTTTCATGATCAAAAACTCTATTGTCCCTAAACTCGAAAATCTGCCGACAGGTCACTCTGACCGCATTATCTCCCTACGCCTTCCACTAAACAACAAGCATCACGTTGTCATCTTTAGTATATATGCCCCAACTCTCCAAGCTGACCCTGCTGAAAAAGATAAATTCTACACTGACCTGCGCTGCCTTACCCAAAAGGTGCCCGCAGATGATAAGATCATTATCCTTGGTGATTTCAACGCCAGAGTAGGTAAGAATTTTGAAGCTTGGAAAGGAGTATTAGGCAAGCATGGTATTGGACACTGCAATGATAATGGTCGACTTCTGCTAGAATTCTGTGCAGAGCAACAGTTTACCATAACTAATACTATCTTTCAGCAGAAAAATAGTCTGAAGACAACCTGGATGCACCCCAGGTCTAAGCATTGGCACCTCATTGATTATGTCTTGGTGCGTCGGAGAGATGTCCGCGATGTCCTCCACACCCGCGTGATGCCCAGCGCAGAATGCCAAGCAGACCATCGGCTTGTGCGCTGTAAACTCAACTTCATTCTCAAATTCAAACCCAAAAGGGGCAGTATCCCAAGGAGAAGACTTCAAGTTAATGATCTCCAATCAGCCACAGTAAGAGAAAGATTCCAGACAAATCTTCAAACCAGGCTCGAAAACCATCCCACAAATCCTGCAGATTCCTCTCCTGAAACAATTTGGCATCATATTAAAAGCTGCATCCTGCAATCCTCTGAAGAATCCTTAGGGTTCTCCCTCAAGAAGAACAAGGACTGGTTTGATGAAAACAATCAAGAAATCCAGGACTTGTTGAGGAAGAAGAGAACTGCCCACCAAGCACACCTTGCACTGCCATCCTGTCACGCAAGAAAAACAGCCTTTCGTCTTGCATGCAGCAAGCTCCAACAGAAACTCTGTGACATCCAGAACAAGTGGTGGACCGATCTAGCTGCAAAAACTCAACTATGTGCAGATACAGGGGATCACAAAGGATTCTATGAGGCCCTGAAAACAGCATACGGGCCTACGTACCAAGTCCAAAGCCCACTACTCAGTGCAGATGGTCAAACGCTTCTGACAGATAAAACCTCCATTCTGAATCGATGGTCTGAACACTTTCAGACTCTTTTCAGCACCAACCGTGTAGTACAAGACTCAGCAATTCAGTCCATCACACAACAACCGGTGAAATTCGAATTGGATACTGCCCCCACTTTAGGAGAAACCCTCAAGGCCATACAGCAGGTGAAAATTGGCAAGGCAGCTGGGGTTGATGGAATTCCACCCGAAGTCTGGAAACATGGGGGCCTTGCACTCCATGCTAAATTTCATGAGCTTGTGGTGCGCTGTTGGGAACTAGGCGA
>NW_020925676.1:2019761-2238631 GCF_003984885.1 Neopelma chrysocephalum
GTACAGGAACATCTTCCCACCTTGCAGGCCTCTACTGACAGCAGTTTCTGGGAAATGGCATGGAAGGCTATAGAATACACAGTTTTGGGTTACACCCATCCAGGGATGAATTGGTCCCAGCCGTTCTAACCAGGACACTCCTCGACCTTAATAAATTGTCTGTTGGACTCTAAATGACATTCAACAGCCTAATCTCTGACCTGAATAATGTGAGAGCTACCTGTTTGGAAAAATTACTCTTTTTTCATGGGACACTGTTACTGCATCTGCCAAAGGTGCTACTCCACGTGGAGCCCTGAAAAATGAAAGAAAGGAAATTATGGTGGATGTTTTATTCTATGACTTAAGTTCCAGGACACCTCCATATTTCAAAAAAACTGCCTGGGATTTTTTAGACCACTGCAATGAATATTGTTAGACACTGAATTAAATCTTGTTGAACCTGGTTCAGCCATTTCCCCTCACTGAAGAGGCAAAGCAATCCTTTTGCTGTAGGTAAAAGGGATTTGATGTGTTTTTATTTGAAGCTTGAATGGATGCTAGACACTTCAGTTAGAAAAGGAGTGAGATGCTGATAGAGGAAGACCAAAAAAAATTAGATTTGCTTGTGACGCAGAAATAGGTACAAAACCAGGCTTAGCCCTAAACTGAAAGACAGTGGGGAGGATATTACTTGATTACTCCTCTGCTCAAAAAAAATAAACCCAGATTTTCTGTGTTATTGTGAGTAAATAAACCCGGACAAACTAACTCAGCTCACTGCTTGGTCTCTTTTCCTCACTGGAATATCCTAAAAAGCCCCAAATGTTTTCTAGACCCTTGGACCCAAAGGAAGGCAATTATCTGTGCTACATCTTTTGAGAAGAAAGAGAATTTGTGTGGGTAGATCTATTCCCTGCTGTTCTACATTTGTTCATGTTTCTGATGGGTGTATTCTGGTTAATTAAACTTTACATAATTTGTTATTTAAATAATTGCTAAATTATTTAATTCTCAAGTTATTGTAAAGTCTAGTTCTGGAAACAGGTGGAAAAAAGAAACACCATAACTGCCCATGAAACAGTTTAAGTCAGGTATTTTACTTTTCTCCCATTCTCTTCCTCTTTTTTTCTCCACCTCTCAGAATATGGGTGGTATTCCATAACTTGCCCCCAATTATACATTTGCTCCAATTATCTGACCTTTCCTCTCTCTTACTATAACCAACATCTTACTCACAGTGCTGCTAGCACTTAATATTTGTCTCTACAGGCACTCAGGTTCAGGAAGGTTTTGCCAAAAGAAAGGCAGAGGGGAAACGAGCAAGAAAGCATGTTCTATAGTCCACCCAGAAGACCAAAAGCTTTCTCTCTTCAATGCACCTCCCCATGAGCCTGTTTTATAAATAAATTCAGCATCTAAATTTAGAGAAAAAAATAAATCAAGCATAATTAAAAGAACTTTACAGAAAAAGCTTGAAAGTTATCTTAGCTTTCTTAACTTTCCATTACTGACTCCTACATGACCTGTATCAAACTAAACACCTTTGTTTAAAAATAAATATATTTGTCATTATGAAAATAATACTTTGATTCCTCTCTATTCACCATTCTTATCTCCACACATGGTGGGTTGGCCACCTGTTTAGTGTCAGCAGAAGAGCCTCTTTTTTTCTTATGGGGGAGAGAGCCAAGGATATAATTACTATATATAGTGCATAGAACACAATTGTCTTATACTTTCCAGTTTTCATTTTTCACAATAGGCTCTGTATCTTATTCTTCTGGGTAATTTCATGGTTTGTGCATTTGAAGGCAGAAATGAAACTAGAATTCCATCACAGGTGTTGTTGACTGATAAAGATAGAGAATAAAGTCTAATTTTAGAGCTAGCTAGCTAATAAGAAATTTAATTGTTTATCACTAATGTTCCTAGACTCAGATGTTGTGATAATTGCAATG
Organism: Neopelma chrysocephalum; assembly: GCF_003984885.1. Lineage (NCBI taxonomy): Eukaryota > Metazoa > Chordata > Aves > Passeriformes > Pipridae > Neopelma > Neopelma chrysocephalum. The sequence goes on from NW_020925676.1 coordinate 2,021,702, forward strand.
GATGGTCTGAAGTAGAAGAAACAGATGCCATAAATGGCAAGACATAAAATGTTTTGCTGATGTACCTAAAGTTTTATTTCAATATATTCTATCTACTGAGAGGGGAAAGAAAAAAAACACACGGACAACTTAAAATCTCAAAAATTAAGCTTTTCTTCAAAGACTTCTGCTATAAATGGAATTAAGTTTTATCCAAAATACCATTTAAATCACTTGATCTTTAACACTAATAAATGCAAGAAAAAGACTTTGAAAACACAAGCCCCATAGAAAATATGTAACATTTGGGGAAATTTCACTGTGAACTTTTAGATATGTCTATCTTCTCATCTCATTCACATCTACTCTTTATTCAAGTTGAATCACTTAAGTTGTCCCTGGATGTTGTCTGGTCCAAGTTCTTATCTAAAGAAGAACTAGCCTCCAAGCAGCCTCCAAGTTGGAATAGGTTGCTCAGTGTCTGCCCTACACCATGAAATCTCAAGGGATAAACACATCTTCTTGGGGTACCTGCGTCAGTATTTAATCTCACAGTTAACAGTTTTTTGCCTTAGAGTTACAATGTCTTTTGCTGCAGGTTGGGACTGCTGTTCTTTGCCCTTCAAGTACACACCCCTGAGAGCAGCATGGTTTCATATCTAAACAGCCCTCATTTTGCATTTGCCCTCTAGACTGCCACAAGATCCCCCCACTCTAGTCTTCTGAAAATTAAGCCAGACAAAACCATTGCCCTCAGTCATGAAATATGTTCAGAGATTTTCTGATGAGCAGCATAAATGTAGATGTCCAAACCTAAGATCATAAACTCTTAAACCATGAAACATGCAAGCCCTGTTATTTCAAAAGCTCCTCTAACCCCAAGCCTCTAACCCCTCACATAAAGTTAGTTCCAAAATAGCCTGGGATTAGAAACTAAATCAAGCACTGGACTTTACACTGGTTTGATGATGACGTTATTGCTACTGTTGTTCCGAAATGCTATTTTACTCTGCACAAACACTAGTGATTGGAGACTGATTTTTGCTAGCAATAAAGTTATTCACTTTTTGCACAAATAATTTCTACAAGTAACTGAGAAACAGAGGAAAACTAATTCTTTGTTTCTTTTTTGCATTGGCACTGGATTCTTCTAACTAAATAGAGTTTTTATGTAGTCTATTTAAACATGTTGCTAGTCTTCTAAACAAGTAATGCCCTTTAACTTGCTTTACACTATCTTTTCTTAAGCACAAGCTACTTGTCTCCTAAGCAAGGTCTCTCAAACATTAGGTTCTGAAAAAAGGAAGATGATTTATTTTGTTTGTTATGACAATTTTCAGGATCTAAAATGCTGTCTGAATGAGATCTTTTTCATGCAATGCTTTTTCAAAGTCTATCTAGGTAAAAACAGTGACTTTGACAAAGCTTACAATAATGTAGGGATTGAACTAATGGTTTCATAGATCACCTGAAAAAGATTAGAGAGAATCAATAAATCATTACCTCTATGATTCTGAAGCCAACACAGATATTTCCGTTGGAGGAAAAGACAACTACAAAATGAAGATTAGACAAGATTTTTACATCAAAAGGTAAGTTCTATTCATATCTACATCAACTGAAACTATGGGATTATTTGTCTCAATCTTGGGGTAGCAAAAAAGTGAACAAGCAGTTGTTCACTTATGCAGGTAAAGCCTGGTTCACTGAAAGGCACATCAGGGAGAGAGAGGACGGTCTCTACGATTAACTTTTGTTTATCAGTCAGTATCTCCATTTCCATTTCTTGAAGTTTAGCTTTTCAAGTCCTGCACTGTTATCACACTGCAACTACATGTCTAGAAATGCTGGTCAGTGTCATAGTATCAAAACATGTTAAAGACATTGAGAAAAGAAAAAGAAAAAAGAAAAAAACCCCAAGGCTTTTGCTGGTATACATTAGTAAAGCTGCATTGCAGCTCTACTGGGAAAAGCTGTTCACTCAGCCAAACTCATGTAAACTATACTGGCAAAATTTTTCTGCTTGACCTCAGTCCCTTTTCCAAAATACCCTATACAGGAATGAAAACTACAGAAAACCAACCCATCTCCCAGGAGTTTGAAACTGCTGACAAGTCAGTCAGGCTACTGTTGGCCAGAGCCATTCAGCTACTGTGCTAGCCACACTTCTTCACAGCAGAACTAATTTGCAGCCTACTTAACACCAGTGGCTGGGTACGCTCAGTGTCAACACTCAGGGAACAACCTAGTGGAAAAACATATCAAAAATTCATGTAAATTACAATAACAGATATAGGTGCGGGGTGGGGGGAAGCAGTCTGACTACAGGGGTAAATGAGCACAAAGTTGCATAGAAAGTCAGAGCATAGAAGCATCTGCAGAGCCCTGTGGAGCAGAAACAGGCATTTTCCACTCTTAAATGTAACTTGCCCATGAGAACAATTTTGTTAGAAGAAATTACTAGGATCAACTCTACAGCCTAGATAAAAACTGCGAAATTTTGCATTTGATCAACTTACAAAAAAATACCTGGCTGTATTTCAGTTTCAGCTTTTATAGAGGCAGCCATTACATACCTGCTTGTTCATATACCAGAACAATTTTTACATTTTTTACCTAAAAACATGACAAAATATGTTGCAAAAATTGCTTACAATTCTTAAAAAGCCTAGGGAAACAGCTAATTCTAACTTAATGACTGTTCCCAAGTGTATAATGTTCTGCTCATGACAGAAATGTATTCACTCAGTAGATCCTCTTTGAAGCACTCTGGTCATATATTGTTAAATAAATTGCTTCCTAATTAATCAATCAGCTTGGGAAAAAGTTCTTCAAGAAACTCTATTCCAGTATGCTTAAGTAATAAATTCAATCCCTTTGTCTTCCTATATTTAACAAATATTATAATAAATAGGTGGACAGACAGCAATGTCTCCCAGAAGATGGCCTGTGAAGTGAATATCCAAAAATTAGAAATATTCAGATCAAAAACATGAACTCAAGAAAAAAGATTATTTTTGAAGGGCAGAGAAACATACCTGATGTACAGGGAAAAGAAACACACTCTTTTCAATCAAAACTAATAAACCTTTTAAATGTCACATATTAAATACACGTGAAGTAATACTCAGAAATTACATTATTAGAAATTGCTTAGCGCCTTATTTCAACTAACAGAAAAATACAAGAAAACCACAAATAATTCATACCTAATTAAACAGAAAGAGAACGTATTCATTGAATAAAGGATTTGAATAAAATTACTGTCTTGCATCTTTCAGCTCAAGTTTCCATGACAACTTTTCTTTACTCATGAATAGCAGGTTTGAAGTAGTACCAAAGTATGATTCAGATGTACTCTACATTTTATTTGAGTTTATCAAGCAAGCTTCTTACTAAAGAGAACAGAAAATTCAAGCTTATTACATTCATTTTGTAAAAGACATCAGTGTGCACTACAAAAGACACTACAGTGGCGATGCAGCAGTAATTATTTCAGTTTAAACTCCTGACTGCTAGCAATAGTGGCAAATACTGAAAGCCTATGCTTACAAAATATTTAATTACTGTAAATAAGGGTAGTCAAATTTATTTCAAATATGAACAAGTTTTGCTTGTAACTGAAGTATCTCCATATTTAGTGAGTTCAATCACAAAAACTGCACAGGAACTAAACGGTTCATTTCAAAGTGTCAGTATACGAATGACTAGCAGTAGAAAGTGCAACATTCTCATGTGAGTGTGTGTTAAATGGACATGAAAAAGTTTATGGTAAAGTGCCTTTATTATCCTTCCACTGACTGCGTTATTATCACATGGAAACTTGTTTAAATAAAAGTATGGTTTGTGGGTCTTTGATATTTTTGTGTTCCAAAATAGCCAAGCTTTTGAGAATAATAGGATTAAAAGAAATGAAGTTGATACAGCATGAGGCAAGGAGTTTTACCCTATAAATAAATGAGCTGGACTTCTTTTTCAGGACTTTTTTTTTCAGCTTCATATACAAGTTCCATTCATTGAGTTCATCAATTCGAAAACCTCCATAGAATTAATAGAGCAGATTTAAAAGAAAGCATTTACAATTATCACAAAAGAAGTATTCAGCTTTTCTCAAAGGGTACATCTCTTTTTGTGTTTCCTCAAGTAGCTCTGGAGACAAGTGCAGAGACACATGAGCTTGCTCAGCACACCTTATTAACTCAGTCTCAGAGTCATGGTAATGAAGCCATATGATCTACAGGCCAAAGCTGGTCCAGTTCCAGGCAACTTTAAGTGTAATCAGACAAAATATATTCACTCTTGGTGTCTGTCCATAGAAATGTACTCACAGCCAATATTTCAGCTTCAGCTATGTGTTCTGTTTGTCTCCATTTTTAGAAGCTCGGCACGCGATACACCAGGAGAAAGCTGTAGAGAAGTGCACATTTAAGCATCAGCTACATTACCCCCAGGAACAGAGCTGCTCAGCTGGGTTTACTGAGTTTATGTTTGAAAAAATTGTCTGTGGTCAGTGGTTCCCAATCTGAGGATTCTACCTGTTCTACCTGTGACAATCAGGCCTAGTCTCAACAGGTTAAGGTTAAGAATAAAAGGCATGTCTACCAGAGTGCTTTTTAGAGGACCTGAAAGGTGAAAAACACTGGCAGCCCTACCCAGGAAGGTACTCTGTTCACTGCGATGGAGCATCACTTCACATCTCCCACTGACTGCACTGAGACTTCTCCTCCCACCAAGTCAGTGAAAATACAGCTCATGTGCAATTATTTCTGGCCTCTCTTTGTCAGTAACATTTGCCTCTGTGACTAAGGTCTTGTGCATAGCCCTGTTACTCAGCTTTCTTTATCTGCACAGGGAATCTCTTTTCTGTCACCTTGTGCTAATAAACATTTAAAAATACTGTAATCCAGCACTACTTCAATCTGTTGCAGAGAAATGCTGATTTCAAGTGTTTTAGAGTGTTTGCCTGAGGAATTCATCTGACCACTGCCTTTCACTTACTTGCGAAAGAACACTTTTTTAAGCAGTCTTAACCAGTTTCTGTTGTTATCTTTTGTCCTTCTCCTGAAGGGGTTAAGACTCTAGAATCTAATTCTGAAGACAAAAAAAGTAGGATTGTCACACCACATTTGTACCACAAAAGGACTTTCCTTAATAATCTGTACACAGGTTTTCTCAAGTGGTATTTAGAATGGCTGAATCACTAACATGAGTCAAAGTCACAAGAGTTAGATGAAATCCCAATTCAGAACCATGTTGACTGATCTCAACACTAGGAAACAATGAAGAAAACATGGAGTACAGTTGAGTCCTGAATAGCCAATCCTGATATTTTAAAAGCAAGTCCAGTTGTCACTTCTATCATATATACAGTATAGTACAAGTAATTGGGGGCGGGGGGGGGAATATTAGGGATACTACTAAATACTGCTTAAAAAAAACCAAATGAGATGTTATGTAATTCTCCATCATGTCATGTCACTTCCATACAGTACACACACCATATGTATAAAAATAGGATTCACGAACACTAAAATATGGCAATGCTCTATAGCATCTGCAATTTTTTCTCTTACAGCACTCTGTCTACATATCATGTATATAAATTACTGTGCTACAGACAAATTATAAAGCCACCAATAAATCATATAAGCTAGCTTTTCTAAAAAGAAAATAATTATGGATTTGATGTCTTAAGTCTTTTAAAATATTACAGTTTTCAAATGTACTAAACATTGCAGTTTTAAGGCAATTTTTTGCTTGAAAAATCCAAAGCTAGAACAAATACTGCATTAAATTATATTAATAATGGCTCATGAATAAAGACTATTTTTGAGAAAAAAAGAAAAAAGCCCCACATAGCTATAGCTCAAGAAAGTGAAGAAAACATTTTTTTGTCATGCTCTCTGTTTCCTCTAATCATTTGTTGTGTTTAGATATTTCAAAATTTGCAATAAATCTCATAGGTGACAAATTAATACGGACTGCACATTATCATGAACAAGGTCACCAGATAAATTGTAGGGAGTTATCCTATTTATCAGATTAATAATCCTGCATTCATATAAATTTATATGTAGCCAGATGGAATGCAGCATGGGTGAGTCTCTATTTAGGTTTTACCTGAAAAACATCTCAGTATTGAGGCATCATACAAAGCATGACAGAAGTTTAGTCTCTTTTCCACAATGAAATGGTCCATTTGTATTTTATTGAACATTTTTATTAAAAAAAATGCTAAGGGTCTGCTTACCAATATTAAAAATCCAGAGAATATTTGTAATGTTCATTACGTGTATGTACCATCTTTTACCATAGAGCCAAACCTAGTTTCTACAAGTGACCTTTTCGGTCAAGACTGTAATGACATAAACATATGGTGACTATCCTTTAAAAAAAAGGCTGGATTTTGTTCTGTTATCTGTACAGCAAAGCACATAAACAACCAAACTTCAGTGAAAAGCCAGTGTTCCACCAGCTTCATTTTGTGAAAATAATTCCCTGAACCATAGCGAACTGTAGCAAATTATAGTCAGAAAGCCTTGGCATCATTACTGCTTGGAAATCCTGCCTAAATAGAGGCTGCCTTCAGAATGAATGTGACAAGGTCTGGCTCTGCACGTCTTTAATTTCATTTTCTTCCAGACTAGGTAAAAGTTTTATATTAAAACAAAACAAAACCACTTCACAAGCTACCTTAAAAATATATTCAAAGTTGTCAGTTTTTGCATAGAGATAAAACCAAAAAAGTGTAGCACTTCTATGGGCACGAACCCAGTTACTACATGAGTGCAATAACTGAATTAGTTTATTAAGAACGGACAGCAGTTTAGATACACAAATCAAACTGTAACACGTGACCTCTCAACCAATGACATTAGAGCACCTTAATGAGCATGTCCAACAGAGTACCAAGAACTACAGGTTACAGAATGCCTTGCAGCATTCTTCCTGTAATAAGAACTCCTACAAAAAAGGGGAAGAATCACAATTTCTAAGGATTCCATCACTTAGGGGAAAAAAAATCCATTATTCCCCCACACTATGAACCTGCCCACGGTTGTATCAAGACCTCCATATGATCTTCAGCATCTCCACCATCTGTTAGTGTACATGACCAAGAAGGTACTTGTCCAGTAAAATGAAGTTCATGAAGTTTTGTCTTTTCCACCTACTTCTTATAACATGGATCCATTTGTGAAGTTGTGTAATCCTTCACTTGAGTCAAAACACACTATGATGGAATGACTTTGCATAAAAAGGCATATGTAAGGACACAATTTTCAAAGCAAGGAAAAACATGTGTCCGAATTTTCAATTCACTTGAACCTGCATACTTTAGTCCTTCACATACACCCGTCCTCCATCTTATCAATGATGTATATGGGCTTCTGTTTAGTATTACAAATCAAGATGATTTTCCATTCCGGCCTATGTTGCTGCCAATCATGAGTCACCTTAATCACATGGCCTTTTAAGTGGCTAGTCTTTGCTCTTTGAGCTGAACAAATTAAGCTTTCTAAAATCCTGATCTGATGTGGCCTCTATTTAGCATAACTGTTTATCTTTCTAAGATCAGATAATGATAATAGACAAATGCCTAGTTTCTGAGCTGCCTAACATTTGTGCAAAGCTGCAGCTTTGAATCTGAATTCAGTAGCATTTTTCCAGGGGCAAAGTGACATAAATTTATAAGGACTCCTTGACTAGAAACAGTGCTTTCTCTGACCCTTTTTTAACCTAGGCCTAAAATAGAGATATCTCTCTAAAATCCCTGAAGTTATGGCTTCCATGTTAGCTCAGAGAGTGCACTACCAAAAAAAAAAAAAAAAGAGCCAGAGAGAGAGAGGAAAGATGCCCAAGAACTAATAAAAATATTATGTCCTGGTCCAATTGGCTTTCAAGTGCATTTTTCTGGAGATGGTCAGAAAACACCTTGGTTTTCTGCATTGTGCAACCAGTCTACCAGTCACATGGCTTGTATTTCTTCTTTAGAAGCTACTCTACTCTACTTAAAAATCCACATTAGAGTATTTAATTTTCCCTTCAGTAACAAACTTGTCTTTTACCTAAATGCTTTTCACTCCCAAGCAAATTAGAACCTTCTTTTACTTTCAATTTTTTAAACAGCTATGTAACAGCAATGTAAAGAACAAAAAACTATGTTGACGTGTTTTCAGATTACCTTTAACATTTAGATTTGATTGTATCTCTCTTTATTTTCAAATCACTTCCTTTCTTAGGCCCAGATGGTTATTTGCATTTAACCTTAAGCATGAAATTAATGGCACTGTTACTCTGCAGGAATGCAGGTAACCTGATAACATCGTTTTCACTAGCTCTTCGGGTTTTTAGAAAACAGGTTCTTGGTGCTGAAAGTGAAATTTTTAAGGACTTTGTTCACATCTTAGGCAGCACGGCTCTTCTGAGCACTACTGAAAATGAAGAGGTAATGGACAGAGACATTCCAAAAAACCAGTCTAGATTTAATAAGCAATTGGGATTTGTACCGTGAATGGTACTTGGTTTGTCTATAAAGAATGAAAAAGGAGATTAGATCCAAAAATAGGAAAGTGTGTCCATAAGCAAGTTAGGATTTGGAGAAGCATCCAGAATGATCATTAGGCTGTGCCAGAGAACGTCTGGCTAGGTTTCAGCATCAAAGCTTATCAATTAACAGGGCTGACACACACACCCCCTGATTCTTCCCTTTCAAAAGCAAGTGAATTATCTGATACTCACTTTTGTGTCTGTGTGCACTGGGCAATGACATCTCTGCCCTGCTGTCTGAGGATTTCCTGCAGGTGACCCAAGCAAGCTTTCTACAGGTGACTGCAATTGCAATTGTGTAGGGTTCTTTACAATCTGTTCCCACAAATAAACACTTGTGCAGCTTCTGCAGTGCTGCACATTGCTAGAACTATGTAACTTTTAATGGCCCAATTTAACAATAACTTGCAGGTGTCTGTTTGAGTGAAGGTCATACATTCCTCTCTACCATGCATGAAAGTAGAAAGTCAAGAGTTAGACCCAACTTCCTATCCCCCTACCAACACTATAGGATGTTCTAGTTGGTTCTGATCGAATATTATTAATTTTTCTGTTTTAATATTCTCTAATGTTCCCCAAATAGATCTGGCCAGACCAATACATCAGCAGTCCTGAAGGAGGATCTTATTTTACGTTTCACATTGGATCAATTTATGTTTTGAAAATATTGATTTTCTCATCATCTAAAAGTGTAAGTATTACACTATGGGTAGTAGAACTAACAAGCAGGTTTCCTATGGTGTTGAGTCCTTTGCTCTCAACCCTCTGACAACACTCCTCCAAAGACAAGAAATAGACCATGCAGCTGCTAATATCCAACTGTGTATGTGACTGCTGGCTGGTAAATGGGCTGCAGAACAGAGCATCTAACACTTGAGTTGTCTGTTGAAGTTTTTTTCAGTGAAAGCTTTTGTTTCTACAAAGTCACTGGTTTTTGTCAGATCTGTAGGATTGTATACTTCATCCTAAGATTTAAGAGAAAAGTTGTAAAAAAACTTCATTTTAAATGTAAAATCTCTAATACTAGTCAAGCAAAAAGAAGACGTGCTACTATATACACTGTAACATCCAGTCTCTGTGTTAACTATGTCTGTGTTCCAGCTGCTTGATTGCTCCAGTACTACTTACCTATTGTCTGCTTCTGGGTAGTAAACACTCCATGGGATATGGGACTACCAAGTATTATTTGCCACATGTTAGTGCACTACACAGAGCTTTCAAGCCTTGTTGGTCCTTAGAAGCACTACCATCTTTAAATGTTAAACAAAAATGAAAAAACAGTGCTGATGAAGTAAATCTATCCTTCTTTTAAGCTAATCAGCTACAATTCAGTCATGGCACACTACTCATCTTTAGCTTTCCATGGCAATCTCTCCTCGCATAAACACAGAAACCCAAAGATTTTTTTGTTAACTCCAAACATTCTATCTCCTATTCATCAGAGAGAAAAACCCAGCAACTTTACTGGTCACTGCCTTTGATAGCTTGGTTTTTTAAGTAACTGGGTAATAATGTACCATCTCCCTTACAGCCATATGCCAGGGAAGTTCCCTGTGAAAAGCTACAGTAACAGCTTTCTGAGAATCAGACCATCCAACTTTTGAGTGCTGTACAGATCTATTCTCCCGGTCCATCTGTTAGAGTGGCAAGGTGCCTGGTTTCAGACCAACGTGTCCATTTCAATAAAGCAAAAATAACAATTATTAAAAAAAAAAAAAAAGCTTCCAGCTGATGTAATACCTCCAGGATTTGTAGTTCCACAAGGAATCCCTCCTCAGTCACAGCGATACCATATGCTTCTTTCATACAACACCTAGTGACTCGTGTGCCAAACTTTGGTGGCAGGAAAAAAGAAGACTGTGAGTTCACAACTGCCAGGATGACAGACTGTCTATAGCAGTGGAAACCTGAGCAGTACACTAAGGCAACATGTGCTGTCTAAACATGTCACAAAGAAGCACAATTGGTATCTGTGGCTGATAAAAGCATTCATCCCTGAAGTGTATCAATTGTAACTAAGATATTCCAATTCATCTTCTGTAACTCCATATTAAAACAATAAACTTTTTTTTTAACTTATGTTTCTCAGGCAGGTCTTTTGGGCATTCTGTATTTATTATTCTCCTGGAACTTCATATCAGTATGTCCACATTAAAATGAAGTAATTTCTGACAGTCCCAAATTTAGCACGGGATTTGAAAGGCAAGCTAACTTAATTCCTGTCTGCATATGATTGTGAGAACAAACATTGAGTAGGAAAAGGGAAACCATTGTTTTCAAAGGACTTACAAAAGTTGGCATTCAGTAAGCAACTCCATGAAAAATGTACAAAAGAAGACTTGGTGTATTCCTTTCAGATAAGTGGACTCAAAGCTTAGCAGGAGGAAAAGTTGGTTGATGCTTGTTTATTCTAACCTCCTGAATCTAGTAAGCAGATCTATTAAGAAACAAAAGCCTTTCCTGTAGTCATTTCCTGACACAGAGCAGAGTTTTTAAGTTTTAAGAAAATGCAGTTTTGGACAAAATACTATCTGGTTGCCAGTCTAGAGGCAAACTTCCAGACTAGCTGCATATATTCTGGGTTGTAATTAGTTGAGATGGTTAATACAACAACAGTAGGGAATTACATGTCAGCTTTGGAAATCTGCATTTATTCCAGACATTTAAATGACAAATTTGAACCTGACCAGGTAGCAGCAGAGTCTTCCATTGGAAAGTCTGAGTGAAACAGCAAGTACCTATTGGTAAGCAAAGCCAGCACTACATAGTGATAAATAGTCCAACAAGCACGGTGAAATAGTGACACCTGCGTTTGAAAACTGTTTTCATATGGATATCAGGATGCTCTAAAAGACTTCCAACTTTATGCCCATACTGAGTCACATGCACAGGTCTTAGTGTGTCGCAGTGTAGAATCAGGACTTCGCTGACTTGGGATCAGATCCACACAGGAATACAGTCTTCACAATGCTGAGAATACTATAGTGATGCCACATTGCCCCTGGCTTTGAAGCCTATCTCTCTCTACCCTGCAAAGGGAGAGTTAATTATTTCAGAATGAGAACCAGAAAAAAAAGGTACTACTTACAATGGTCAATAGGAAGGCTATAACAAAAGTCTTACCCTTCCCTTTCCAGAGTTTTTGGCATTGTATTTAGCCCAGCTAGGAGGCATGTCTGCAAGGAGGCATAGGGATTTGAGGTATCTAGTTCCTCAGTTGGCTCAGCCTCTTATGCAATCAATGTGCAGGGCTGCAACTGAAACTGGGAACGTCCTCAATGGTCCCTGAACACAACCTTCTTCTATAGAATGGACAGCTGTGACCAGCGGCTGCTTTAGATCAAGGTAAAGCCAAAACTACTCAAGGAGAACTGAAAACTTGTTTCCTGTTTTCATGGTGAATGAAGCTATGTAGGTTTTAATATGTACGGGGCAAGAATTGAAAACTTATTTGTGTTGCAGTACAAATGAATACCACAGCATATAATTTATCATTTATAATTCATAGTTCATAATTGCCGTTAGTGAGTGGGACAAATATTGTCAATAAATACTGACATTTTTCTCTTTGCAGCCTGAAATGATCTTCTAGTCTACAATTTGCTAATTAAAGAGGATGTGTAATCACGAAATGAAAGAAAAGCTCTGATTATCTTAGCCTATGTCAAGCCAACACATTTTTCCAGTGAAACTACAATGGTGAGGGTTAATGAGCAGCTTTAGTATAAAATAAAGTTGATTCTGCATATTACCACCAGCAGACAGCATCATGTCTCAGCTACTGCACAGCCTCACAACTGAATAGTCCTTCTCTGAATCCCACAGTAATGTCATTTAAAAAGAAAAATCTCCCGGAATTTCATATCCTACTCAGAAAGAATACATTAAAATATACTGAATCAAGCAGAAGATCAAGGGTCATCAAATAATACTATAGAGGTATATGGCAGAAGAAAGAAAGGGAGAAAGAAGGAAGAAAAATGTATGTATTGAACTGATTTCCAGTTCTGTGGGCTCCTTGCTGCAAGCCAAGGCAATTTCTCCAGCCTGCCCTTTTTCCTGTGGGCTCTATGGAAGCAGGTCACAAGAAGCATGAATTGTCATGCCATCTTCAGCTTGCACCTAACTACCTCCTTTCACAGGATCCCTCAACAATTGTCACTGATTCATTCCAGATTTCTAGGAAGCATCAGGTCTACCATATAAGTAGAAGAGAACTGTAGTATATGCATAACTGCTTTCTCTGGCTAGGAGTAAGTATGGCTCACTGCTCCCATTAGGTAAAAAAACACTGCTCACTGACTAGAAAAGCTGGTCATCAAGCAAACATTTCACTTGAAATAGAATCACAGAATATTCTGAGTTGGAAGAGACATAGGTATGTGTTGAAATATCCTGGATTTAAAAAGGCACTACTTCTTTCCTTGTTAGTCCAAATTAGGGAACTCCTAAGCACATCAGGACTAGGAACTTCTAACAGGGACACAGAACAGAAATGCCAGAACAGTACAGAAAAGGCAAGATCAAAGGTGTCAGTTGTTTTCTGAGCTGGCCATTTTTAAATACTCCTCTCACTGGAAACTTTGTCTGTTTGTCAGCACCTCTCTGTGTTTCCAGTTCCCCTGCTTCCCAGTGACCCAGAAACATGGTGATTTTCAAGGCACCTCATTTGTTCGTAGGCAGCAGCTTTTACAGTAATGACATGCTAGCACCCTTTTCAGAATGAGAAATGCTGGCAACACAGTCAGTGCAGAGGAAATTGTTACAACTTCTCAAACCTATATAGAACCAGAAGGTAGAAAAGGGATACATTGCTCTGCAACAAAACAACGTGCTCCATTCTTATAAAGAGGAGTTGTGGTTATGGAACACATTTGCCAAGAAAACCTACCAGTAATTTGAGTACCCAGACACCATCTCCTGATTATCTGAACAAGAATAAACAAGCCCTTTCCTGCACAACAAATGTGGGATCTCTTCCACCCCTTTTCACTTGAAATTAAAGAACAGGGAAGGAACAAGTAGGGAGCCTCAGATCTGTTCAAAGGATTCTGTGAACAGAACACACCCTGAAGAAAAGCAAAGTTACTGTAATCTTTCTCACTGTTGTCCTGCCCATTTCCACAGGACTAAAAGAACCTTATTCCAAGAAAACTGAAAAGATTAGTGAAACAAAACCTAGAAGCCATCTTCAAATGTGCCCAGTGTCAAATTAACAGAACACTCTCCTCCTGACAACCATGCAAAGTGCCGTAATGAGACTGAACCTCCATGGAAAGAAGTTCACAAGCCACCACTTTCACAAACCACCCTAAAAACACTACCAGCACTACCACTACTACAGGGTGGTAGTTTAGAGAAACAAATAGTTATCATGTTTACTCAGTGCCCACCTTGACTGAGCTTTTCAACAACAAATAAACAGTTCAAAGCCGCAACAATGATGGCAAGAATGAGTGGGTGCACGTTTACATTAACTAACGTTTTGAAAATAAAAGATATTTCTAGAATGTTGGAATGTATCAGAAACAAGTGTAGTATGTATACCATATACATTGCAAGACGGTGCCAATATATGCACAAAATATGTTGCTCTGAAAAGAATCAGTCCACCTACACAAAAATTAAGAATCCTTTGGTTTAAGAAATGACAAATTCTCACAACCAGAAACTGGGGCAGGTTCATCTACCATCCCCACAGAGCAGCTGAGCAGCTCACATCAGACTGCTCAGCAGAACAGTGGATGCTATGCCAAGCACTAATGTGTCATTTTCCTGCACCAGTTTAAAGTTTTCTTCTTAATTCAAGAGTAAATAGATATATGCTGCTGTGCAGATCTCTGCACCAAGCAATTCCCATACTGACTTTCTGTGGCTTTTTCATTAATTGTGATAATTATTTATATAATAATGGAAATTTCTTATCCTAAAAGAATATTTAAGAGAGCAGCCTGTTGTGTGTCACTGGTGCTCAGATTACACTACACATTAGTAAATGAGTCCTCTTTTGGGGATGCTCAGAGTGCATGAAAATCTAGTTTACTAACTGATTTGCCTGAGCCTGGGTTAAGTATTTCTTGTCCTTATTTCTACCAAACATTTGGTCCTAGAAGTACCACAAAATAAAGAGTCAACTGTTGAATTCACACCATAGAGGGACAAGACACTTGTTCAAAATATGTTTTTCATCAAGGATAACCTAGGCTATTGTCTTTCTAGTAGGGAAAGAAATCACAGAACAAACAGGAAAAACCATTCAGTCTAAGAAACAAGCTCCAAGTGCAATGCACCAGGTGAAGACCTAAGATACAGAGTGGCTACAAAAATTTCTGAAAAAAAAAAGTCTTATACATTTCTCAGAATTCTTAAAGCACCAAGTATTTTACTGGGTTTTATAATTAAATATACTTAGTTATTGAGACTATCAGTAAAGCTGAAAGGAACTTCCAAAGGGCCTGCATGAGTCAGCTGAACAAGCAAATACAATGGCAAACAAATTCAGTAATGGCAAATAAAAAAAATAAAGGAGAAAAAACCTTTATGCTAGGTGTCCTGAAATATTTCCTCTTAACATCATAATTTCTGAAGGAAATTCATGTGTCACTGTAGTCCAGTGAAAACCTTTGTTTAATGAACAGGTGCTGTAAGAAACAGAATGGAAAGAGTGAAGTCTGTTAATGAATGAGAGTTGGAACAATAATAAAAATAATGCAGAGTTTCTGTAGAAGCCAGTAGTGCAGACTCAGCTGGAATTTTGTATGCTATATCCAGCCATTCTACCTCAAAATAGGTGGGATTATTTCCTAATGAACACAGGAAAATGTAGTAAGAATAAGGAAAAAGAGCCTGAAACTCAGGAAAGTCTCTTCCATGGAGAACTATTAAAACTGATAAGAACAAATCAAATTATAAAGGCACAAATCCTGAGAACTTGTTCATCTTCCCTCCTAATACAAGAATATAGAAATGAATACAAGGTGAAAAACTGAATATCAAGTAAACAATTTTCTCATTCAAACTGCAAATACGTATGTTAGCACAAGGAGCACAGAGACAAGAGCTTGACAAGACTTGGCCATTTCTTTGGCTCTCCAGAATATCTGAAATGCTTCTGATTAATGTTAACACCCTCTGAGAGCCATATCAAGCTTCATGTTGCTGGAGGTTTGTCAACCTCTAACAATCTCACCATCTACAGGTGACTTCACATTGAACTATTGCTGGCTTCATGTCCTTTCCCTAATTCAGCTGGCACTGACAAAATATGAGGTACACTCCTAGACAGATCTCTGCTACACTCAAGTAATTCCTATAATTCTAGCAACTACCGGAAACTCAGCATTATTGTCCTGGCCTTGTTCGTCTCCATTCTCGGCATTACACTGACCTCTGGTGGGCGGCAGGAAAACAAGACGTCAAGAAACGAAGCAGACAAAAAGCTAAGGAAATCACACCCTGCAAGTTTGGTGGGAATTCAGTGAAGGCATGAAGGAAGCCTGACTTTGAGAGTGCTCCAAATCACTCAACACAGCAGAGCAGGAGCAATGTCACACTAATGACTCACAAATCACTTTAGAGGTACTTCAGCTTTTACACATGATGCTCCCTCGAGATACTCTCTTTATCATGTTGAGGTAGAAATTCCTATAATACTACTAAAACATTGTATATACAGCAGCCCCTTATTCTAGATGAGGAAAAGAAAGAAAACAACAGGTGGATCTGCAAGCTTTCTATGCAACACACACCTAGAACTAAAGCACAAATGTTTAACATTTCTTGACTATGGTCAGGCTATATTTAACTATTTTTGTTTATTTTATTTTCTTCTTTTGCACATTATAGTGTACCCAACGCAGAATCACTTGTTTTTAAGGAGTCCTGCCCATTACGGGGACCTGTTTTGTGGCATGCTGCCACAAATACCAGCACTGACCTCATGGAGCAGTTAATTGATATTGGGAACAGAAACAAGAGGCCAGAAACCAGGAAAGGCAGGAACTAGTTTTCTTGCTGAAGAAAGTACAACAGGGAATTTTTAGCTTTAGAAGTGAGTGTTAGAAATCACTAAGGAAAACTAAGGACACACCCAGACAGAGAGGAACAAAACAAGATGTTTATCAGAGATTCAAAATTTGACTGCTTGTTAGTGCTCCCAGGAAATCAATGACTACTGAAAAGGATGAGGAGCCAGAACTGTTTCTACTACACCACCTTTGAAGAGTGAGACTGAATACTGAACTGCAATCTCCCTTGCATGGAGTGGTAAATTTATCAAGAACAAACTTGATTTGACATTATATTTCCCCGGGAGTGGGGGAGCGGGGACTGGGGGGAAGCTGTCTTCTAGGGATGTCAGTTGCCAGCTGTTGAATTATACTTTGAAAACGAAAACTAAGAGTGAATTAAGAGATCACTGCTGATGTGAAGTATTTTATAGAGCTAAAGCCAATGCCATCCAAAATAGGCTCTTTCAGTGTTAACACAAATCCTGTCCACACATACCTGGAGACATAGGTACCTTGCTGCTGGAATGTTGCAGTGACACTTGCAAGGTGGCTTTATGGATTTAAAAGAAAATCGTGGAGAAGTATGCATACCTCAGTGAGTGTAGATATTACCACCACTCCGTCCCATGCTTTCTCCAGGTGATGGGATGACAAGAACTGCACGCTACACTTTGGGCTAGCCAGATGATGATTTTTCAGAAAACCTTCAAGAACTTAATATTCTCCAGCCCTTCAACAAATCTGGCTGAAACCATCTTGAAAAATATCACCTACTGATAAGAAAAAAAATAATTTCAATTATTAGACCAGAAAAAAAAACTCATCAATAACTTCAGAGCCAAAAATGCTGAATGTCTCCTGTCTTTCAATAGGTAGATAAGCTATTCTGTCTTAATCACTGGAGGGTGATTAAGTCATGCCCTCTGGCTAAGTTGACAGATTGGAATAACTCAGCCAATGCATGCTGCAGATCAATGGTTTAGTTCAGATTCCCCATAAGGGTCCACAAAAGCTACAACAGGGCTTTGCATCAAAACAGCTAAATTCACTACTGCTAACTATGCAATATGTACAATAAATAATCTGAACAACAGACAGCAGTGCCCTGACCTGTCAAAGCACAACTCAGAATTACCTTCTGCTAAAGCTCCTAGCTATTTGAATGTGGCAGTATGGTATCTGTTTCCACCTTAAGAGGGTATTTTTATCCACTACATAACTAAGAATTGTTGTTAGTTATGCCTTCAATTTAACATGTTCTGGTTTCATGAGGACAGTTATAATAAATAATATGATCACAAATTCAGACATTAGGAATTTAGATTCACTGTGAGAATCTAGAGCAGCAATCATATGAAATAATTCCTTTTTTGAATTATGTTGCCACTTTCAAATTCTAACCAAAATTCTAACCATGATTGGACTCAATCAATCAGATTGAAAAAGATAATAAATCCAGCAATGCAGTATCATCTCCCTCCCTTTGTAAATTGTTCCAATGGTTATTTTTACCATCTAACAAGTTTTTCAGTAAGGAGACAGCTGCGGGATGTGTGACCAACGTCCCTAATCCATATTTACTATATGAAAAGTACTTTGATCACCATTTTCTCATGGTATCTGATTGTTTTGGAAAGTTTGCAGACACTACAAAGCTGAAAGGCTTGAGGGAAGGGATTCTATTCAGAGAAAGCTTGACAGGCTAGAGGGGTGGACCCATGAGAACCTCCTAAAGTTTAACAAGGCCAAGTACAAGGTTCTGCACCCAGGAACAGGCAATCCTCAGTATCAATAGAGGCCGGTGGATGAATGGATTCAGAGCAGCCTTGTGGAGAAGGACTAGGGCATCCTGGTGGATGAAAAATTGAACATTGACCTGGCCATGTCTGTTGGCAGCCCAGAAAGCCAATCATGTCTTGGGATGTATCCAAAGCATTGTAGGCAGCGGGTCGAGAAGGGGATTCTACCTGAAATGACTACATTTTTCATATAATCAGTTAGTGTTTTATAGATAGAATGATTCTCATGCACCTATTCAAGCTCTCCTGTATCCACAGGCAGGAATAATAAATGCCACAAACATTTAAATTTTTTTCTTCATACTGTTCACTTACATAATCAAAATCTGGACTAGTTATATTTGACTTAAACTTCTGTCCAGGCAGCTGTCCCTGAGCTGCAAATCAACACCTGACTGTATCAGTAACACAGAGTTACTGATCTCCACAGATTTACTGGCTTGACTGTCATCAACAATCTCATCAGCGTCTTCCCCAAGATGGACTACTTGTATATTGTAAGTATCACTTTACTCAAAGTGCTGACCTTTATGCATGCATAAGTTTGGCTTGAAGTAATGCTCAAGATAATCTTCTTCATGTAGAAAACGGAATTTCAAGTGACAAGTCAAAGCTAACAAAGGTGAATGTGCTAAAAATTAATGTTAACATTAATTTAGTTTTGCTATAAACAGAGCACGACTATACCCTGTCTGTTTTAGAGGTACATCTAAGCATAATGACCCAAAAACTAGTTTCTGTAAACTAATGCTGCACTCCTGAAAGTACATAGGCTTCTCCAGAAGCTCTAAGTGGTGACATTTGCTTGCCCTTTGACTTTTTCTCATATTTATCTTTTTTTCCTCTAACTACCTAGGCTTTAATAAATCATCCTCCTGACTTGGACATGTATTACAGCTTTTATATACAGTAAAATTTACATGAACCTGCCTAACTAATACATATTCTCTGCCTATCTAACGTATATTTACTTATGTGATATAATCTTACACAATTTTTGAAACACAAAATTTTGGGGGTTTTTTTTGTTGGTTTGTGGGTTTGTTATTTTTTGGTTTCTTAGGGTTTTTTTAATAAGCAAATTGTATTGTAGAAGTTATCTTGGTGACATTAGCTACACCTACAAAAGGTGAGAAAACTCAACCTGGGGATAGATAACTCAACTTGGGAGACATCATGGTCACGAGATGAGGGCGTTTACGTGCAGTCATCTCACTGTGATGTGACACCCACAAGGGCACAGCAAACACTGGAAACTTCCACAAGGGAGCAGGGAGTACCGGGAACTTCTCCTCCGCATCCCTCTCACCACAAAGGAACAGGGAATACTGGGAAATTCCACAAGGAACAGGGAACACCATTGTGAGAAATATCTCTGATTAAAATTTTGGAGGCGGTCAAATAAAGTGAAACAAAGAACTTTATTATCAGCTCACTGGGTGCACCAGACTTGTGGCCAGGTCCAAGCACACCCTGAATGGAAGGGATGAGCCCTTTTAAGATCCCTTGGTTTATATAATAACTTCCTCACTCCTCCCATGCCAAGCCCCACTTCTTTTCTTCCTTAAAAGGCAATATAATCTTCCTCTTGCAGTCCATTGGTTGTTTTAACCAACCTACCAGGTTATTTCCCTGCCCCAGCCGCATGGTCCCCTGGCAGTGAGCCCAGACTGGTCTTACTGCCTTACATACTTTCCAGCCCGCCTTCACACTGTAACTGTAAGCAGCAGTAGGTAACTGTAGGCAGAACTGAAAGCAACAAGTACCTGTAAGCAGCCCACCAGTCCTCGACCACAAAATGGCTCCCCACCTCTTCAAACAAAATGGCTTCTAGGTATCTCGACTTGAGGTACCTATGGAAACCCCTGCGTGTAATAAAACCACCTTATTTATTTCCTACACTGTGAACCCCCCCACCCCGGCCCCCATGCCACTCCCTCACACTGCGCTGGGTGCACACTGCGCATGCACACCTGGCGGTGTTGTGGAGCTCCCCTTCTCCCTCCTTGGGGTGTCTCCATCGTGTTGCAGTGGGTGGCCCCGGCTAGTGTTGCCTCGCATCTCAGCGCCTTTCACCTGCTCAGGACTCCATCTGCTTGGACAGCCACAGCTATAGCCTCACGTGTGCGGCAGACCCAGTATGTTGTCTCTGCGCTGCAGGAGGAGAAGGCAGCGCATGGCATCCTCCCTCCCTTTCGGGAGTAGTGGTTCAGCCCTCTGGGGCAAGGCGGGAGCAGCAGGGCACCGATCAATCCCACAGCAGGACTGTGCAGAGGAGCAGTTGTGATCAACTTCTAATCAAATTCTAATCAACTTGTAATCTTCGATTGTGGTGATGGGAACATGCAGAGCCTGCTGTCTTTTGGAAACCGGGCAATTCTTTCAAGTATTCTTTCTGGGCTCCTTGTATTGTTCATATATCTTTGTCACTCTTCCAAGTAAAGTGTGGGGTTTTTTTTCCAGATAGAACCAGTGGAAGTCTGTTGATGGTCGCAGCAAGTACCAGCATGACCCAAAGATGCCCCGAGAGCACAGTGTGCTTGGCTTTTCTTAATAAATATGTGTTCTGTATAAAATATTTATTCATTTATTCACAATCACATATTCATTTATCCACAATAATTTAATTGTGAAATTTTAAGTATTTGGCAATTGATTAATTGCTCTTTTTTAAGTGCTGTGAGCTTGATTTTGCAGGGGTGATCAGTTCTAATACTTGAATTTTGGCCTTTGTGTTGCCCATTCATTCCTGCCCAGAGTGACTGAGGTAAACAGGAGTTTCTGCTCAAACTGTTTTAAGGAGCTGATTATTTGCCTTTCTCCTCCCTGTTTTTGCAAGGACAAAAAACCACAAAAAAATAAAAACCAACCTGTTGAAATTGTATGGTTGAGCAGCTAGGTAGTAGATTTTATCCTTCAGTCTTTTAAAATGAAGAATCTCATTTAAAAGAGGAAAAACTAAAATTATAATGGCCACTTTTAGCATTGTTTAGCTGACCTGTCTATCATGACTTCATACATTTGCAAGTATATAGTACATAACTTTCCATACTCCTGCTGTGGTCTCTAGTTTTCCTGTTGTAAAAAGATATCTATGGCTTCAGAATACTCAGCTACAGAAAAGATGAAAATCTACTTCAATGGTGAAAAAAAATGGTTTGCTTTTGTGGATTTTAGGGTTTGTTATTAATGTCTGGTGTAAGAACAATATAAAGAGATTTAATCCAGCTATAGGACTGTTTGGTATTGAATAATATATAGTCTACTCTTTTTCTGGGCTTTCCCTGATGCACTTTTGGAAGTGTAAAGTATATTTTAAGGCTGACAGATTTGTGCCAGGATGTTTAATGCTGTGAATGCTTGTTACAGAGTTCTAGTGTGTTTTGCTGGGAGCTCAGGAGCTTCTGGAGACAGCCCTGTGTGGTGAAAGCCTCTGAGCATGAGAAGGGCATGTAGAAAAAAGCCACAAAGTACTGATTGCACTGAGCTGTCCTGCAACTTGCCTCTTAGGGTAACAACAATCTCTTGTGCAGCTCTGTCCTTCAGGCTACTCCTACAATAAAGCATACTTTCTGTTGAAAAAGAAGTTTGTCAGCATGACTTTAGAGCAGAAATTAGAACTGAAACAGTGAGAGTGAGATAGCCTCATGGCTACATTCTCATCAGCAAAAGCAAAGTGGAAACCATGAAGTCAAAAAATTTGGTGTGAGTGGCCTATTAAACCAGTACGTCCAGTGTGTCCAAGAGAAGCCCATGCTTTTTCATGTTTGTTTTAGGGGGATCATGCAGTGGAGCAGTTCAGAATACAAGGACTGAAAACATCAAAAGACTGGCAAAACATGAAAGCTTGGAATCTTATGTGCAAGATGTTTTTTCACTGCAAAATCTTGAAAAAGCCAAAACTATTGAAAAGCAGAGTAGTGCAAGTCAGCACCAAATTCAGTAGTATAAACAAGGCATCAATAAAAATTGCATGCATTATGAAACATTTCTTCATTGCTGAAACTGTGGTTTGTGTAACCTCCATATGCAAGGATAGGGCCAGTAATCCAAGTCTTTGAAGCCAGGAACTTCTTGATGAGTACTAGAAATGTGATGTAAGAATGATCCAGTACTATATCCCTGGGGTTTTTTTAGGTTTTTTTTTCCAGGAAAGAATGTAGCAGAAATCTTCAGTGCAGTAATGAAACTCCTTCAATACTCTTGAAAATACTGGGATTGGAAAGTTTCATGCAATGAAATGTGCAAATCTACTTTAACAACATAAAAAACACAGACGCACCTAATGTTTTACTACTGCTGCTTATAGAAAATGAACCTGTGAAGTCTATCCAGATTTTTGGCACTACAGACAATGAATTTTTTGCAAGGCTGGGGAGTAAGGTGGGGACTCTTCATATGAACCTGTTGGACACAGACAGGAGAAATGCATGTGTAATCCATTACTAGTAATGTACATAATATCAGAGCTGCTGCTTGTTTTTCAACACAAAATTACTAAATCTTGTCTTTCTATTATTAGTGTTCTCTCAAACTGTTGTATACTATGTCACAGTCATATCATATGCATGAGTTAGTACAAAACATTCTGTTGAACCCCATCATCCGGAAAGTGTTATTACTGCCACCAGCTTGTAAATAGTATCTGAACTCTTGATTAGGTGGGCAAAGAGCTCCTATTGCTTGTAGGTTTTTTAAAAATTAGATATGCACACTTCAGCTTTTCACTTTTTTCCCAAAAGGAGGAAGGGGAAGCTGATCCCTGTAATTTTGTATCAGTCTCACAGATTTAGAGGATGTTACTGAAAACAGCTATGTGCTACCATATGTCCAGTCTCACAATGTGTTTACTTTTTTTCCCCAGGAAGAATTGTTAGAACCAGCCTGAGACCAACTGACTGTGCAGCACTAATCCATAAGAAACAAAAAACTGTTTAAAAGATGGACTATTAAGCCTGCACGTAGTAACACAAGTCACTTTTAACTGTATTGGGGCAGTGTCTGGTAATGTTTATGTAGACAAAAAATGAAGATTTATGTTTCTGTTCTTAGAATTTCTACCTTTCCCAAGCTATGATAGCAGTTGCTTCTGTTTGACAGTCCTGACTTCCTCTGAATTATTGTTGGGATACCAATGTACCCCTTTGGACTCAACAAACCCTAGGAGCTGCCAAGTGGTTGGGATGTAACCACTAAAACCATTATAGTACTCAGAGATAGGGTTAGCTGAGATTTGTATTGTGGCGAGCAAAAGTAAAAATTTAAATGTAGCAAACCTGGATTTAAAAATAGCAGTAAAGGTATCTCTACAACATGGAAAGCTGTAATCTTGGCTTATTACTACCTTGATCAGCTCTGTAGTATGGTACTTCAACTAAACTTGAAGTAGAGTGAAATACTCTTGAGATAACAACTGGAAATGCTGCTTGGTTTTTTATTAGGAAGACTTAACAAAAATAAATTTTATCAAAAGAGCAAATGCTGAAATTGTGTATCTTCCAATGTCTGATTTTTCAGTATTGAATGTAATACTAAGTCTAAGTTCATTTTTGGTTTGTCAACAAGGAAGAAGGTTTAGACAAGAGTAATTAATTTTTATGACCCAACATGTAATTACTGGATGCACTTGAAAGTTTAGGGTTTCTGTTAGGGATTATATCCTCTGAGGATACCATCTGTTCTGGAGTTTTGCTCATGGGTCTTTGTTCTTAGAAGTATAAGACTGACAGGAGTAGCTTCTAAGATTTTATACAAATGAACAAAAAACACAACAAAAACCCCCAACTCTAGAGAGCAACAGCTAACGCCAAGTTTTGATGATGGATATCTAAAATGTTAATTACCTTCCAACAGGAAAAAATGTAGAACCTTAAGCTTCAGTGTGTAATACAGGTTTCATTGTGGGGTGGAAAGTGAAAAAAGGTGAGGTAGAGGGAGGAATAGGTGGGTGTAAGGGTCACAGATTACTAAAATAGTAATGTTGGTAAACATGAAATACGGTGTTAAGCATTAGGACTGCCTTTTATTTTGTATGAGTGGCTAACTGGATTGTATCCTTAAATAAAATGTCAGACTACTTATTTATTTTTCTTTTTCCCCTTCCTCTGTTTTACCTGAATACAATGTCTGACCAATTTTTGGAGTTGGTAGTATTAAACAGTAAAAAGGAGAGCAGATTCTGAGGTGGTTTTAAGAGAGCAAGAGAACAAAGATCTGTGAGCTAGGTGTTGTACCACCCCTCCTTCCTGTTACATGCCTCCAGCCCTCTCTGGAAGAGGGCTCTCCATACCAGAAGCCGCAAATCAGAACTTCTGAGAGGTGTGCACAGAAAGAAAACCACCTTGTTCCAAATTACTCTTCACGTTTTAACACACTGCACCTAAGATTAAGACTTGCTCTGTTCCATGGAAACAGTCTATCTGTGGGGGCATTCTTGAACATAAATCCATTGCCCCTTCTGCCCAGCAAAGGGGCTCATTTGTAGTAAATGTAATGATAGTAGTTTATGAAGAATGTGAAGTACATTCTGGTAGCCTCACTGAGAAAATACATGCACAGTTGTAGCTGGTTTTGAGATTTTAACATTG
This sequence comes from Neopelma chrysocephalum, assembly GCF_003984885.1. Taxonomy (NCBI): domain Eukaryota; kingdom Metazoa; phylum Chordata; class Aves; order Passeriformes; family Pipridae; genus Neopelma; species Neopelma chrysocephalum. The sequence goes on from NW_020925676.1 coordinate 2,046,623, forward strand.
CAGCAAGTGAAGTGTATCATTTACATAGTGACCAGTTGGGAAGGCAGTGGTTTTCTTCACTCTTGTATTGGGTCCGGTAGAGAGGGAGTTAATTTTCCCTGCAGCAGCCCTTGTAGTGCTTGGCTCTGTATTGGCAGCTAGAAAGGTGTTGATAACCAGTGTTTTGGCTACTGCATCAAGGCTGTCTCTTCAACATTCTCCCCTCAGTAGGCTGGGGATGGGCAAAATCTTGGGAGGGGGCAAGATCTTGTTTGGGACAGCTGACCAAAGGGAGTTTGCTCAGCAATAAAAGCTAAAGAGAAAGGATAAGGGGGAGGGGCATTAATTCTTATGATGTTCCTATTCTGGAGCAATCTACTAAGTGTACTGGAAGTCCCAGAAAGTGGATGGATGTCATGTGCTGATGGGAAGTAGAAAGCAAATCTTTTGGGTTTGTTTGTTGTTCTTTTGTTTGGTTGTGGGTTTTTTTTTCCCATCTCCATGTGCCTTTTGCTTTTGTTTTATGAAACTGTCTTTATCTTGACCCACAAGGTTTTTTTACATTTGATTTTCTCTCCCCTGCCCCATCCTGCTAAGGAGGGGAAGTGATAGAGCAGCTTGGTGTCCAGCCAAGGCCAACCCACCACAACTCTTACTCAGGAGACAAATAGAGGGAGAAAACAGGCACATTAAGGAGAGAGTGTCGGTGTGTTTGGTTTGACAGCTTATATAGTCTGCTGTTGCTTTTCTGGTGATTTTTAGGTAAGGAAACGGTAGCCTGGATATACATTGGAAATATAAAACTTGGACTGACAAATTCCTGCTATGGGGACAAATACTTAACCTGGAGTAGCTGTATCCTCAAGTGGATTTTAATTGGTATTACACCTGTTTTTACCAGATGGTGGTGTCAAATGAATCTGTGTTTCTGAAGGCTTTGCGCCTTTGTGTAACGTAAATAACACACACAGGCAACCACGGCATGCCCTAAAAATTCAAGTTTTACTTGACTTTTAAATAACCTGGACACAAATATTGACACAGTCATCTGTCAAAGCACACAGTTGCTTCATGAATACTTAATGTACTTAATGTACTTAATGTACTTAATGTACATAGAACATAGGCATCACATTGATATGTTTATGAATGTTGTTTTCAAACATCTTTCTAGGGAGTTTTGAATTAAACAGACCTTCCCAAAAGAGAATGCACTATTTATTCGGTTCAGTACTCACCTGTATAAAGGTAATGGATTTGGCAATTTAAATGGTGTTGACTTTTTTTTTCCAACCAATATGTTCAACATAATGAACTTGTTTAGAATACAAGTTGCAAGTGATGCTGGTAAATAGGTGCAGTGTAGAAAACAGCAGGTCAAGGGTAGCCCCTAATGAAAGAAACCAGCTAACTAAGCAAAGGAACCAATATGGGATATACAAAAATGCTTTTGTGTTGTGGTTGCAAGCCCTCTTATTGTATAAAATACGTTTCACAAAAGGTTTATCTATGTTGTAGTTGTTGCTAATTATTGGGAGAGTTCTGTAACTTACCAGTGCTTAGCACTTAGAGACGTCTCAGAAGAGATAAATGCAGAGGCACAAAGTTATATTTGTCAGCCTGAGATCAATTCAGCAGAATTAGGATGAGAATATCTCAAATATCAGTCCTTTTTGTCCAAATGAGGAGAGGTCTGTGTAGCATCAACCCCAGGGTACATTTTGCCTGACACAGTTGTGCAGCTCATGTCTTTTGCCTGATTCTTTACCTGACCCATCAGGAGGTACAAGCATTTTGGACTGGCATCCAAACTCCAGATCTGAAAAGCCATGCCTCTAGGCAGTGAAAGCCCCAAGAGTGTGGGGGGGGAAGGGTAGCAACAGTGGAAAGGGCAAGGTGTAGCTCAGAGCTGTAAGAGGTCAGTCGCTTAAACATGTAGTGCTGGTTTAGATCTACAAAGCACAGCTGTGACACAATAAGTGCTTTCAGTGATTCATCACTTGTAGGTGTCTCACAATAAAAATATCATTAAAAAGGGTGCCTTTCCTCAAATGACAGGAGAAGAAGCTTGAAAGGAAAGGAGGCTCACATAAATAGAACTTTTCTGTTCTATTAGCTGACAGTGATGTCCCAAGTTTTGCCTTGTTTTGGCACAGACAATGTGTAATACAGGCATTATATGCTTAATCTTTCTTTTGTGGATACAAAACTGTATTGTAGTGCCCCAGACTGACATTAGATTTGCTAAAACCTGCTTCCTACATAGTCTCATTGAAGAGAAGACAGCTAACTCAAATCCACGGCTTTCTCTGTAAATTTCTCATTTAAATGCAAAAAAGTTGGCTTGATTACAAAACAACTCTCTGATGACTTGAGAATTGAAACTTTTCACTATTACACTAGACAGAAGCCTATTTTATGATGTAGTGGAGTAAGTAAAATGCCACACACTTGGCTGATGGTATCCAACAATAACACACAAAAGCCCACAGGCAGATGACAACATACAGGAAAACATGAGATTGGATATAAACCTTAAAAGTAATTTTCTTCTTCATCAATATTTGAAGACTGGCAAGATATGGACACTATGTACAGATAATTCTCAAATAGTAACAACACATATCTGTTGAAATACATATGCTCTACTTGCCTGTGCCTGAGTAAGGATTGCAAACTAATGGTAATGATTTAGAAAGCAGCAAACTACAAGCAAGTGTATAATGCTGCAGCTTGGAACACCTTTTGGAAGAAACAAGGAGTGACTTTCATTGCAGACATTGTAACCAGTTCATGTATGGTTTGTCATATTTCAGTGGTCTTCCGAAAGATTGTGATGCTCTTGATTAAGCGATTTTGCCACATTGATTTTTTTTCCTTAGGCTCATGGGGGGTTTTTTGGCGGTTTTTTTGGGGGGGCTTGGGGTGGGGTTTTTTCTTTTTGTTTTGTTTGTGCTTTTTTTAACTGTTGCCTGTGAGAATACTACACAAGATCATAAATAAATCCTAAAGGATCACTTTAAGTTGGAGCAATGACAATAAAACCATTTTACAGACTTAAAAAAAATGATCAAATACTTTAAGGAAAGCCCAACGATGTTCTAGGATAAAATCTGTAGTAAATTCAGAAAATTCTGAAGAACCTCCGTGATAACAGAATTTTTACCACAGAGGACTTTTCACTCTTTCCTTCCCTTAGATTTGTTCACTGAGGCTGAAGAAGCAGAACTGTCCAAAGTAAGTGATCAAAGAATAGTATTTATTGAGTGAATCCTTCTTCCCTGGCAGATTGCGGCATTTCCCAACCTGCGGACCAATTTATACTGTGATAGGAATACATGAACTGTATGGCTACTGCCATGGCTAGTAACATCCACCTGGCCACCTCAGATCATGAAACAAAAAAGGATCAAAAAATGAAGTGGAAAATAAAACACATCATACAAGGCTTCACTTATCAGTTTTGTTAGTTAAAATGTGTATTGGTAATCCCTTATGCTTACTGCAGTTCTCAAACAGTATTGCTTTTCTGACAGGGCTGCAGTTCCCTGGTACAGTCTTGCTTGGGCTACAAAACACAGGATCACTGTAAATCACTGTAGGTCATAAGAGTTGAGTGTAAGGAGGACAGATGTAGAAAGGCACATGAGCTACTGAAGCCATTTACAATCCTGTTTGACAAATTCAGTATTTAGTTTGAGGATTACACTTAGCAAAAATTACAAAAAAATAAAGACTTTGCTAAGCTTCTTAGAAGTGCGCAACACCAGAAGGCTCATACATGTGCTGACTGTGGACAAATGGGAGGCAGAGGAATGACTTTCAGATATTTGTACAGAGTGATAGGACAAGAGAAGAGTCAGGCATCACTTCAGATACATACTGACAGATAACCCACTCAATGTGCAGCATCATTGAAACTTAGTATTCCTACCATGACAATAGAAAAAAACAATTGTAGTTATCACACCTGAAATACTGCCTTTGTCACTTTAACGTAGTAGAAATGGCTCAGAGAAAAGTGACAGATTATTTTATATGACAGGAGATTAAGGCAGATTTTGCTAATTTAGTTAAAAACTAAAAATCAAAAAGGCTATTTCCTAGCTGTCTTAAATACTACTCCACAAGTTTCATTTAACCAGCACTTGCTAAGCAGTTCTTGATACAGTGGGTCAGTACATATTCTCCAGTTTGTTTCCAGTGTGCTTTACTATAAGTTGGTAAATGTATTTCTAGGCTATGGAATGTTCAATTAAATAGTCCCTCTACATAAAAGGACATTCAAAATTTAGAACACTTAAAACTGTCAAGGGAAAGTAAATCTGTATCATCTCTGGAACTCACTGCTGCAGAGTGTTACTGAGTCTGTTATTTTTGATTCAAAATTTGTAATAGAAACATGACATCTGTTACTGTGCTAGGCTAAAATAAACCTTGTAAGAGCTATCAGTCCTTATGTCTCAGGACATAAGTTGATCCCCATATAAAATCATGAAGATAATTCTCCCCATATCACACTGTATTGCACAATTGACCAAAAATACAACTGTTTTACTTATCTTGAAGAATCTGGTCCTGATCGTGTCAATTAACAGTCACTTTGGAACAAGGCTATTCACTTACAGAGCAGACCATGAAGCCTGTTTTGTTGCAGCAATTTTTTTTCTTTTTCTTTTTTTTTTTGTTGTTCATTTTTTGGAAATGTAAATGCTGATCATTCAGTTTTACTAGGACTTTTCTTTTTGGTTGTCTACCAGGCAGCTTCTCCTCAATCAGTCACATCACTAGAATGTGATACCCAGTCAGTGATAAAAGCATTGCTTGGTCTTCCCAGCAAGCAGGCTGCACTTCCAGGTGTCCTGAAGAAGTTATTACCATGTCGACGTCAGTTCCTTCCCTTGCACACATAAACAAATTCTCAGCTTCAAACACTAAAATCCATGCACCATCTTCAATTCACCAGTCAAGTCTCCACCTTGAAGCGTGACACCCGTACAGTTTTTATGATCTTAGTGGTGGGCTTTCCAACAACATTATTAGGGGATGGCTGAGATGTGTCTTCTATTAGACTGTCTTTAGATCCATTCAGTCCCTGAAAAGAACAAATTAAACATGTTGAAAAAGTTTTGGGGAATTTCAGTACTGTATTTTGCCAACTGTCGCTATGAAAGCCTTAGGCTATGGATACAGCAATTTACATATATATATATATACACACACACATACACACACACCCCACGAATATTGAAGCCTCTACATTTTTTTGATCAAACAGAACATTTTCTCCCTCTTGCCTCCTGCCAGCTGCTGCCCCTCTGTGCTACACTGCCCATTCAGGAAATGCCATAATTAATGATTTGATATTTAGCAAAACACTGCAAGCAAACACTCACAAGGAATTAATGGCCACTGTTGTGAGAGGGCCTGGGGCAGAGGGAAAAGACAGCTGTTTATAGACACTGAACATTTTAACCTTAATTCCTCATAAGGTATGCATTTAAGCCACATGTTATTGGATAGGAATAGAAATAAGACAATGTGGATTTTGAACAGAACAAGTTACCTATTTCTACAAAGCATGTAAATGTGCTTAGCCTTAAGTAACCCAACTTCCCCATCACTGTAGGAGCAAGTCCTTACAGAAACATCAAGGACAGCTCATCTTTTTCACTTTCCATCATATGTAGGAATTAGAAGTATCATTGAACTTAATTGGTATCAAAGAATAGATAGTGTGTTAACTAGCCTAATTGTGAAAAATACCTATTTATTGTTTTAAAATCGTACAAGCTTAAATTATTCTAATTGCTTACAAGATAAAATAGGACATGTTTTGCTAGTATTTTGTGCAGTTTCCACACTGCATAGAGTATCAGCATGCAGTTTTAGTATATCCACATGCTAGATGAACAGACTTGATGACTGGTATGGGAAGTTAGGTATCTGGAATTCTTCCTTACATGTTTTGGTTTTCCTTTTGCGTGCTCACTTGCAAGTGCTTTTGAATAAAATTTGCTTCTCACATTTGAAGCTCAACAAAACTATCAAAGAAGAGAGATAGAGTAGTATAATATATGATGAAAGATAGTGATTGCATCTAGAAAAGATGCATTCTGTCCTTTTTAGATGTCAATAACCTAAAAAAAAATTCAGTATTTGAGAAGAGGGGAAAAAAGAAAAGAAAAATGAAAAGAAAAAAATGCTTCAAGCCCAAGCAACAAAGCTCAAACAAGACGTCTAAAAGAGGTGAAAAAATGATAGCAGGTTGTGATTATACCTGCATTACAAGTCCATTTGCATATTTTAAGAAGTTTTGAAATTAAGTTCTCCTTCTGTGAAGAAGAGAGTATCATCTTAAGGATGTATGAAACTCAAGCTGGAAAAGAGTTCTCCAGCAGCAGAAGCAGATGTTCATAGCGGCATATGCTACAGAACTGCCTGTATTTTGAAATATCAACAAACTGTAAATAAAATCAAAATGCAAAATTTCAAGTGATACTGCTGCTGAAAAAAATCACAGCCAGCTTTACTTTTCAGTGAAAATCAAGACTTAACTTAAATAAAGCCCCGCTTCTCCATCCAAAAAAAAAAGAAGGAAAATTGAAAAGTATTTACAATTACTAACCTGTTGAGTCAATTGGATGCTGGGACCTTTCACATCTGAAGATCGTGTAACAGGTAGTGGAGGGACTAGATCAGTTTTAACACTGGAATTATGATACCACAAAATGGATATTGCTTTAATGAAGTAAAATATAAGTGTGCAGAAGAACAATAATGAAACCAACCCAGACAGCTGCATAGATCTGAAAGGCTTATCACCTGACTTTAGATATCTGAAAGCTATCATGCTGATCCTCAGTGGGCATCTACAGGGCACAGGCCACCCCATCCCTGTCTTCTCCTGGTCTACAGAAGCAGCCCAACTTCATGCAAGATCAGAGAACCTTAGAATGTTTTGGGTTGGAAGGGACCTAAAAGATCGTTTAGTTCCATGGGCAGGGACACCTTCCACTAGACCAGGTCTCTCCAAGCCCTGCCCAACCTGGCCTTGGACACTTCCAGGTATGGGACAGCCACAGCTTCTCTGGGCAACATGTGCCCACCACCTCAGAGTAAAGATGAGTCTCATTTGAAATCATGGATGAGCTACACCTCCTTCAGGGTGCTATCTAGCTAAAACTAGCCTTCCAGGTGGGTGACATCATCAGGAAACTGCTTTTTATATTTTTAAGGCCTTACTACAACTGAGAATGGGGCTGTCACTTTTCCATTCATCATTCCTCTTCAGTCTTTTAGCAAAGACTGATCCACCCATTGATGAAGAGGGTTGTACCAGACTTCCCATGAAACAAATTACAGACTTAATACAGATAACATCTTAACTCTATTAAGGATGAAGGAATCTGGAAGGCAACTCATGATTCCTCATGCCTTAGGCAACTTCATGACCTACCACTAAAGGCAAATACAGGTTTATTTCAACTTTTTCAGTTTTTCTTCCTTCCAAGTGGATAAAGCAAGGCACTGTGGCCCAGAATAGAACAGAAATGGTTTTGTGGTTGTTTCATTCATGTGGCTTGGAAGACACAGTATTTAGAGGGTTGCCTGAATCCTGTGCCACCAACCAGCCACATTTATTCCACTTCTAATCACCATGACCTTTGAATAGCTTTTGGGCTGCATTGCTATTAACCGCATTCACATACTTCACTTCAGAGAGGACAGATCTTTCACCATCAGAGCACTGGGACCGCCGATATTGACGGTAGCTTCGAGGGGAATGTGAATGCCTAATGCGGATCGGGTCGCCTTGAGTCCTGAGAGAGACGCAGAATTCACAGCAGTAGGTTAGTAAACCAGATCTTTGGCACAAAACACAAATTCAGCTGCAGAGTGAGAGATCCTCTCATTTCTTATTAAAGTATAACAGATGGCTTATTGCACTGGCTGAATTTAAAAGGTTGATGCTTTTTTTAAAAAAGCCTGTACTTGGAATTCAATGCTTTAGAAGTGCAGAGATCACAAACTGGCATGCCCATATTTCAGCATGAAGTATAAATTAATGCATTCTTTATTAAAGCATCCTTAACATCAGCCTTTTCTGTTTAGTGGTCTTGTGGAAGCACATTATAATGCAAAACAGAATGCCATTTCTGCCACATGCAGCTGCACTGACACATGGCATCCCAAATGAGCAATTATCACAGTGAAATAGGTGTTGGCTCTCAAGGAAATAGCTGTGCCCCGGCAGCTGCCCATGACAAGCCAGGAAGGGGGTTGTAGAGGTCCAACAGAGCTTTGTGAGCAGAATAAATATTCAAAACAAAGAAAAAGTTTAGGAAATAAATAGATTTGCTTGTTTGCATCCAATTCTCTCTGATTCTGTAGTTTATAATTTAAAAAATATCCGTGGATGGCATAGGAAGACATACAGAACATACAGAAATCTGACAGATTCACGAGTGTGTGGGAGAGATGTTTTAAAAAGAGAAAATACTAGGCTTCAAGATTATTAAGTAACCTCACCCAAGCCATCCTAGATGAGTATTTGGAGCAGATAAGAGCTCAGAAATTATGTGTTAACCCATTTCTCTGTCAATATGACAGAGTTCACAGTAAAATAAGAAAAGTGGGCTTTTACATTCACAAAGAAAACTCCTGACATAAACTCACTCTACTTTAGTGTATGGAATTTCTTTCAACTGCTCTTCAGATAGGCCAGATGGATCCACAAGCTCCTTCCTATAAAGGATTAGGAAGAGTAAAAAATGTAACAGTAACTATGAAGTGCAAAAATGTTCTTATTTTTATTAGAGTGGGCTTAAAAGATTTACTGAAACAAGCTGTTGTCAGCCCTGAAGCTATCTTGACATCAAAACAGGAAACCTATTTAGAAATAAGTGTAACTTCACCTTGATTGCTTCAACTGTATGTTGCATCCTGTTCCACCTTCCTCTCACCTCCCTGCAAATCTGATCTTGTTGCTTCACATTATGATGAACATTGCGTATCCTAAACAATTAATATGCTCTGGAATAACTAAATATCTTCCTAACGGGTAGTTCTGTAGCATATGGGGTGTCATCCTAAAAGTGTCAGTATTACAAGCAAAGGCATTTTGGAAGCCATAGAGGAATAAATCTCTAAAACCGAGCATTGTTCTTTAATAATTCATTTACATACAATGGTCTTCTGTATTCAGTGCATTCAGTGATCTGCAGTATCTTCTACACACAGCAGGTCATTAACACGCCCATAATTTACTGTGGCACATAACTAAATCAAAATGTAATGCCTTATAGCCACAGCACAGGGTATGTGAATAACTACATTAGAGGAAAACCAAGCATCTCCCAGACCCTACAAGGACTGTACTTACTGAATATGTTTCCACAGTTCTTCTTTAGCTTGTACATCTGGGCTTCTCCTATAAATATGAACAAAGACAACAAAGGTTGAACTGTGAAAACCATAATGTGAGATGTTGCTGTTCTAGTAACTTTTAACAGCACAGACCCTGCACAGAAATCATGATAAATGTAATCTCAGAATCCACCAATGACTTCCATTTTAAGGTTTGTTATCTCAGAAAATGCATTAAACTTCATTGCTTTATTTCAACTGTAAAGTAATTTCTTTAACGACAGGCTATCAATCACAATTCCAGTTCCACTAGCCTACAGCAAGAGTATACATAAAATATAAACAACAGCAGAATTTCCCAAGCCAAATCAGTGCCTCACTACTGCCACCCCTTATTCCTCCAAGGACAACATGTTTTGGAATAACACTTCAGTAAAAGGCCCTCAGAAATGTCCTGTGGCCCACAGAGACCTTTCTGGGCAGAAGGAGGGACCAGACACACAAGGCTGACACACCAGTAATCCCTGGCCATTCCCAGTCAGCACAAGTTGCTTCACCGCAATCACAGTTGATTCCTGGTCATGTCCAAGAAGGGTTTCTGCTCACTTTATTTACATTTGGTATCCAGTATGAAAAAAAACCCAAAGTCCAAAACAAAACAAAAAAAAACAAACAATGAACAAATCAAACCACTATGCATATTTGTGCACACAAATATTTTACTAAGCATTTAATTCACAGGCGAAGTACTTACCAAAAAGGTAATTCCCCTATTGCAGACATGGATACATAGTAAAGCAAGCCTAAATGGCAAGTGTCACATTTTCCACTGAAATATAGAGTATGCTGGTTCTACCTGGATCCCCTTTATTTTTACTTTTCTTATCTTTTTCTATTGAAAGATTAGTGCAAAACCACTGCTGATGTTGAAGCTGCACCTAGAATTCACCAAAACCCATTCAGAATAATACATAATACACAGTGTCAGGGGCTACATTTGTATGGAGAGATTAGATAACTCTTTTCATTGGCATTTTTATACATAAATTCAGTGTCGAGAGCCACATGGTTCCACACCATCTAAGATGTGAGATGCAACTTTTAGACATATTCAGCACGTATAAATGCTCCCAGTTTCTCAAAGATTAAGTCTTACATCATCAGATCATACAGCTTGCTTTCTTTTCCTTAAACAAAAGCGCCAATCATATTCAAAGATGCTTTTGGAATGATATAATCCAAATTCAGATGAAGATCAAGGAGAAGAGCAGAATTCTGCATTTTAGCATCTACTAAATTGTTTCTCCCTCAACCAGTGACAGAGCTGTATCAGAAATAATTCTGGACTTCTCTGTACCACCATTTTCCTATTTCACCATTACTATATTCAGCTTTTTGCCGGACTTCAGCCTAAGAATAATGTTCAGAGACATCTACACCGCAGTAAACATTTCACAGTTGATGTAAAGGCAGAGTATTTAGAGATGGTAATGTTTGGGGGTATTTTTTTAGATTTTACAGGTGCAGAAGTACTGGGAGATATTAGTTCACTGGTTTATAAATACCAGAGAGAGAATGAAGGATGAAAAACAACCTAGCATTTGTGTTTCCCTAGTAGGACTAAAATTAACTAATCCATAACCTTCTCAAGCTCCAAGGCAGTGATGGCTTTCCAGGCAGCATGACACATTCGCCCTGGTCCTTAAAGGACTGCTGTCCTCTCCAGTTCCTCAGGTCCTCATGATGGCAACAGCCACAGCCACAAGGGGCTGTTTAGTTTTCTCCGATTTTCACTTCTACCTCTCCTTCTTCAGTTTTTCATTTATTTCTGCTTCTTACATCTGTCCACACTGTTTTTAACTCCCTGATGCAGTGTTTTGCCCTGCAGTGGCATTTAACAGCCTTTTTCACCCCTCAGTTTCAAACTGATTTCTCCTTCCACGAAGCCTCTTGCTCACAAAATAGCAGCTGCAAACCCTGCATTCACCCTGGGGCTGGGAAGATAGGCATCCTCTTCTGAGGCTGAATAATCTGGCAGTGGGGGAGGAGAAAGCTCTCTGAAAATGCCAGTTTCTCCAGGGAGGCTTTGTAATGCTTACAAGCCCTAGTTTGCCCGAGGAAGCAAAGCCTTAAAGTCAATCCCAAATCCAGGATCCACACAAAGCAGGGTATTGTCCACACCACTGACTCATTTGATCGGCTCATGGCTTTTACTTATTCATGGAAATACAGCAGTTCAGGATGTCACAAGTATCACCAAATACCATGTGAAGCCTCATCTATAGTAAAAAATATTAATTTCTGGGGCATCGTGGAAAGTGATGAAATAAAAAGTCATCTTCATTTCTTCATTTTCTAGGACCTGTGCCTGCTGCTTTCTGTGACCAGTTCCAAGCACTTTACTCTGTGATCTCTGCCATCTTCCCTTTGTCCATCCCTACAACTACACTAATAAGAAAGTCTTTGCTCTATAATACCAGTTTAGCAAATGGCATCCCATGGAAAAAAAAAAAAGCTAAATACAGTGACTCGCCAGAGAAAACTGCTTTTAGATTTTGCATCCTGTAATTAGTTATTTTCCCATCTGTTTAAGGAGTGTTACCATACTAGCATAATCTTACAGTATTTATTCAGGTTAACTCCATACCAAAGAATATAAAGAAATACGATACAGAAAAACTAACTTAATTAAAGTATGTGCTTTCCAAAGGCTCCTATGAAAGAGAATGATGGAAAGCTTACAAAAAGAGAGGTGAAATGTAAGATGAAATGTAGATATTGCATATACTGCACAGGAAATTAATGTTTGTGTGGTTCTTAAGAGCCCAAAACAAAGCAATCCTTTTGTTAAATCTTTAAAGCCAGATCACAATCCCCCTTTCACATTGTTTTCATCTTTTTACTGTGAATTCTGTTAGAATCACAGTTGTGATATATGGGACTCAGATTGTCCTATCTCAGTATCTGAATCAATACCTTCTGGACAATTTGTATGCTAATCAGTTTCTCTAATGCACAAGAAATCTAACAGGAATTCTCAGTAAAGGATGAACACCATGGGGGTTTTTTGTTTATTTTTTTATTTTGTGTGCACAAGCTGGAACAGCTCTTCATATTAATAAGGTCTACATTATTTTTTACGTCTGCATCTGCACCCCTATTAATCTTTTGGGTTGAGTCACCAATGGTACATTTAAGTAGCCATGGAATTTTATGGCCATTCTTCTTAATTAGAAAAAGCCCTTTGGCTACACTGATGTTTTACATGAACTCTTGAAAACAAACCCTGTGGAACTAGAAGTGGGAGCTCTCTCCATTTGCTGATTCCTTTAGGAGAAAGAAAGGTCAAATTCTTGTCTAATATTTTTATTCTGGAGACCAAGGAGACACCACCTCACCACCACCACCACCAATGACTAATATTACTCATTATCAAAGAAATGAAACGCACTGTGCCAGGTGCAGTAACAAATATTTCAGCCACTACTTCACACTTCCAGAGTAAACTTCTAGTTAAGCTCGGTGCAATAATGAACTTAATGTGAAAGTCTTATCTGTACTGCTAAAAGTGAAGGGTTTGTATCAATTTTGAAATGTGCACATTGAAATGACGATATGACAGCATTTAAAACCAAAAAAACTATACCCTAGAGAATCATATTTCCTTTTTCTCTAATCTGTATCTATGAGAAGGACACTCTAATCAAACCTACGTCCTGAGGACCTCACTGCCATTGTCCAAGCTTGCTTGGCCCCGGCAGATGAACCTTAGGATTAAAGGGTGGGCTCAGTTCAGCGCAGGCTGTGTCTCACCTAAAAAATCCATTGCACAGGCTGGAAAGGTAAAAGACCTTTCCCCAAATCTTCGTTCGCGAAGATGGGCCATTATTAATCTGTATCCAGTCATGTAAACAAAGAGTTGAGCCAAACTAAATCAAATAAATTCTCTTATAACCTACTACAGGTTAACAGTTAAATGCCTTTTACTAACCTTTTTTCAAAGAACTTTGAAAGGAATTCCTATTTCACTTTTTTTAGTTCCTACTTGCATATGTGAAGGACCTCTGCCATACTTAAGAGATTTGGGCTTATTTCATGGAGGGTTTGTTTGGTTTTTTGTTTTTGGGTTTTTTTTAAACTGGAGGTTGAGATAAAAAAGAGGAACACAGGAATCATTAAAACAGTAATGAAAAGAAATAAGAAACCATCCAAAATCTCCCGGATTTCCTTATTTCTTTGCTTCCTCTAGGACATTTGATTGTTAAGTAAGATACTTCACATTTCTGGTTTTTGCTAATAGTAGTTTAAATATAACTCAGACTGTCACTTGCTGGGAAATAAAAGCCATTTCATAAGTCAAGTTAACCACAAGAGGGAACCCGTGCTGTCCAAACAATGACATTTACTTGGCCTGTGGGGAAAAAGAAAAGTTGACTATAAATTTAATCAAACCATTATTAACTGAGTATATTTCCTAGTTTACAGCACCTTCTGTAAACAATAAAAGAAATGGAAATCAAATTTAATCAACTGTATTTTGTAGATTCCATGCAAGTGAGCTTTAATATTCCTGATTTTTAGTAAGGTATCATTGTACAATTACACCTAATAACACATGACTTTTGTGCAGTTGAAAGTGAACAAGTCTGTACAAACCCCATTAAAGTAGAAATTCCAGTATTTGGAATTGCAATGGTAAATTCTATTTCTCATCAAGAATTAAAACTCTACGCTACAGAACTGGAGACAGAAATGAGTTTTAGCAAAACAGACAACTGAAAACAGAACTCAAGTGGATTTTAATACCGGAAACTTCAGCCAAGATAACAGTTTCAATTGGTATGAATGAAATTATACAGTGTTTCTTGTTAAGTCTGAACATGAAAGGTAAATTTAAGAAAAAATATCATTGGGAAGTACCCAAGGGATGTGTTACAGAGGTCACACATTACACCATCAGCATCAGGACTGGTAAAATATTCATGTTAGGAGTCAGAGAGAGTGGGGATACAAAGACTGCTCTCTCTTGCCTGCATCTCCCAGTGCCTCATAGCTGCTCTCCCCAAACTCTTCAACATCACTGGCCTTGACTTGCCCTGCCCTGCCTGCCCTGCCGCCAGACACGCTGGAGTTGGTGCTGCTTCAGATGGTTGCCGGGATGGCAGATTAGACTGGACACAAACACACCATGTTTACACACCAAATCCATGCCATTAGAAGAAAAATGTGAATTAAAGAAACCAACATTTTCATTAGTTTTGGAAAATTAATTTTAAAAGCTAGTAACTTCACCATTTTAAACTGGCTGTCAGCAGGAATGGCACTCTCTAGCAGTACAGCTCCATTGTGGAAATCCTGACATCAGGACGCAATGTATCACTGACTGCTGCTTGTCAATGGTAATTTGACATGGAAACATCAGCAGATGCTCTCATATGATTAAACAAGTGTGCATGTATTTCATGCAAATATTTGCAGCTACCACATAAAACCTGAATGCTTTCACAGACCTGCTGCCTAGAAGTGGGGAATCACTGTCTTCATTACAGAACCAATGCTCAATGAGCCACAAAACCATCCAGGACTTCTTTCAAGGTGATGGAGAGAGTTCCTCTGTTACAAAGCCCTTCCTGCATTATTTGTGCCCTGAAATTCAAATCACTAAACAAAGGCAGTTTGACCACGAAGACAAATCTGCTAATGTGAGAGCAGAGCCATGTAAAAATCTCTGTTCCTCAGCAGCTGAGGGCCACCACCACGCTGGAGACACACCTCCTGCTTTTTAACATGCTACAGCAGCCTTAATTTTCACACCAAAGGGTGCAAAGGTTACATACGATCGAGATCTGTGCCTAGATCGCCGGTAGTTTGGATCTGCCTGGGTTTTCCCCTTCTGTCGCCGCAGCACAGCTTCCCACTGAGGAGCTGAGTCAACCATATCATTCTCTTGCCGTAATCTGCAAAGCAAGTACCGGGAGTTTAGTCTGAGGTCTCTGATGCAGGATGCTCTGAGAAGCAATTGGGATTACTTTTTTTCCCCAAAAAAATCCAGCTCCTGCAATGCCGTACTTTAACTTTTCGTCTTGCTAAATTTTAACTAATGTTCCTAAATTACATTAAAATGTAAGAACTGTATAAAAGAAAACTGACTGATTTGTTGTTTAGAAACAGCATAAGCCAAAAAAGAAATCATCCATGACTTTAAGAACAGGCTCACAACTTGAATCCTTCTTCCCAGCCCAAGCCAAACATCTAGAATTTTTTTCCCTTTTTACAGCCCACCTCATCTACAGCAAGTGGAAGACCCACATCATGACACAAGGCTCTACTACTACAACTTTCCCAAATACTTTGCTGCAGCATGCACCTTCCTACGATCCAAGAGAAAATCCCCTGAAGCTCTTGGTGAGTTCCCACTCAGAAGAGGCAGTCCCTTCATCCTGACCTGCAACAAAGCCCAGGATGAATGCAGATCTCCCATGGCACTCCTTTTGCACCACCCTCTGAAGCTTTGGTCCCTGTCTCTGTGGGCATCTAAACAATATGCTATGCCTTTTATTTTTAATTTGTTTTCCTTTTTTTTTTAAATACATGAATTCATTATTGGAATACATTGCAAAATCCTATCAACCCAGCACATTGGTTAGCTTGATGTAGTCCTACAATGCCACAATCAGTCAGGACAGCCAGCTTGCCAGTGTTTGACAATTCAAAGTTCCACAGATGATTCTCACAGTTTTGGAGTTGCACATATGAGTGGTGGGATGAAGTTCTAAGATGGAACAAATGGATATGCTTCGCCACAGCAGTGAATTTAAAGGGATTTCAAAACAACCCTGGAAAATATCACCTGAAAGTGGATTGTCTGATAGGATGGTACAACTCGCATAGTGAAGAAACTAGAGGAGCTTAACAAAAAATGGAAAGACTAACAGGTAAAACAAACAAAGAAGCCGACAAAGATAAGGGGATTACACTGCAGACACAGGAAATGCAAAGCATGTTATTGTAAGTAAAGTACAGATGTACTTTTCTCTTTGAGTTTTGAATTGTGTCAGGTTAAACTGGCTACACTGGCTGCTGCTTTTCCTTTAATCAGATCTTCTCTCATATACATAATAAATTTTGAGCTGGATCTCCAACTACTATAAACAGCCACAACTCTATCAAGTGGTACAAAGCATCTGGAGAAGACTGCAACCTCAGATTTTAATTTCTAAGCAATCTTTTAAAATCTGTTATCTGGTGACAGGTATTAACATAAACTTCTATCTCAGGATTTAGTAGAGGAACTCACACAGCAACAAGTAATGAATTGTGATTTTCGTCCCAAATACTCCAATTTGCGGAGACACCAATCATTCCACATGGTATAAACACAACCAACTGCCTCCCATATACAGCAGTCACTTGCACAAAAAGAAAACTTGCAGCTGCCAGACCAGCACTCCTGCTGTGGGTAGTGGGTTTGCCACCTCTCCCAAACACCAACTCCTAACAGGTCAAGTAGACAGCTGTGCTCTGAAGGAGATACTCAAATGTTTGCCATAAAATAACCCAGAACTACTCCTTCTTCTCAAGAAACCCACACAGAGCAGCAGAGCATGAGGTCCATACTCCAACACAGAACACATGAGATCCTGCACCTCTGTGCTTGAAACCACACTTCCCAGAAATGACCTCTTGCTGAGGAAGTTCCACATAATTTCTGCTCAGGTTCATTCTACTAATCCTGTAGATCAGCATCTACTGATGCATGGCAAGCACAGTCCTTAGCAATGCATTCATTTATCCCCAAGTACTTCATATTTCTATTTTGCCTCCTTTCTTCTACTTGTTGAACCATACAACAGTGTTCATCACCGGTTTTCATCTCTTCAATTTGAGCAAAATATTGAAAATCTAAATACATAAAGTAACATGGCAGCTATTAAAACAAGCAGTGACAGCACACTTGAAGTACCACAGCAGAACCCTACTATAGAGGAGACATGAAGAAACAAAACATCCCTTTTGCTGATGCAAATAAAGGCACTGTGCTCACATTTAACAAGGTAAAGGATGACCAAGGTGACACAATCTCCACATAAAATACATTATTCAGATACAATTATCAAATTCTAATAATTTGGGGGCAATTTTTTTTTGCTTTTTAGCGATAGAAATGACAAAAAACCCTGAAAGAAATTTAACTCAAACACTAAATTTATATTTAAAGATACTTCTGAATAAAAAGTGTTGCCCTTATTCTCAAAGCCCATTACAACTTTCCTTTCATTCTTCTCACTATTTGATCTCACAAGGGAACACATTGATTTATGCCTATACAGAAATATGCTATCCCAGTGACATATTTCGCATATTCCTGGCACGTGAAATAAATCCAGTTGAGATTAATAGCTATCACAGTAACAAATTAGGCATTGTTTGCAGGAAGACTTGATGATAAAATGGAAAGTCCTATGACTATCATCAC
The DNA here is from genome assembly GCF_003984885.1 of Neopelma chrysocephalum. Taxonomy (NCBI): domain Eukaryota; kingdom Metazoa; phylum Chordata; class Aves; order Passeriformes; family Pipridae; genus Neopelma; species Neopelma chrysocephalum. The sequence goes on from NW_020925676.1 coordinate 2,064,447, forward strand.
TCATTTGTTGTCTTACAGATGGGGTTTTTTCCCATTTCAGGTGATATGGTAGCAAGTACATTTATGCAATGAAAAATTCTCTTAAGCAATTCTGAAGACTTGATTCTTGACATGCCATTCAAAATATTTAAGCATAACGTTGTTTTTTAGATACAATGTACAACAACAAGGGGCTTATAGGGGCTGTGAAGGTCAAAGACAGCCTTGGCTGCAGAGACCAAGAGATGGTGGAATTCAGGACGCTGAGAGGAGGGCAAAAAGTAAGATCACATCACTGGACTTCAGAAGAGGAGGCTCTGGCCTCTGCAAAGATCTCCTTGGACAAGTCCCACAGCATAAAGTCCTAGAGGTAAAAGGGGTCCAAGAAAGCTGGTTAATCTTCAAGGATCATCCCCTCCAAGCTCAAAAGCAGCCCCATCCCAGTGAGTCAGAAGTCAGGTAAAAACGCCTGGAGGCCTGCATAGGTGAACAAGGAGTTCCTGGCAAAACTCAAACACAAAAAGAAAATCCACAGAGGGTGAAAGCAGGAGCAGGTCATGTGGGAGGAACTGAAGAACAGAACAGGAACTGGGAAACAGAAACATTGTGTGAGCATGTGGAGATGAGGTTAAGAAAGCCAAAGCTCAAATGGAATTGAATCCCACCAGAAATGTCAAAGCCAGTAGGAAGAGCCTGGATGGAAAGCAGCTTTGCAGAGAAGAACCTGAGAGTCCCAGTGGACAGCAAGTTGAACATGAGCCAGCAACATGCTCTTGCAACCAAAAAGCTGAATTGGACCCTGGGTTGCATTGAGCAAATTATTGCCAGCAGATCAAACGAGGTGATCCTTCCCCTCTAGTCAACACTGGTGAGGCCACACTGGGAGTGCTGGTCCAGCTCTGGGCTCTCCAGGACAAGACAGACATGGACACAATAGAGAGAGTCCTGCAAAGGGTCACCAAGACGATAGAGGAATCTCTCATGAGGAAAGGCTGAGACAACTGGGGATGTTCAGACAACTGGAAAAGAGAGGGTTTAGGGAGATCTCATCCATGAATATAAACACCTGAAAGCAGGTGCAAAGAGGACGAATCCAGGCTCAATTCAGTTGTGCCCAGTGACCAGACGTGATGGGCACACACTGAAACACAGGATCTCCACCTGAACATCAGTAAACTCCTTTTCCCTGTGAGGGTGACCGAGCACTGACACAGGTTGCTCAGGGAGGTGGTGGAGTTTCCCTCCTTGGAGATACTCAAAAGCCATCTGGCAATGGTTCTGAGCACCTGGATCAGGTGGCTGGACCAGATGACATCCAGAGGTCCCTGCCAGACTCAACCATTCAGTCACTCTGTGATTCTAATCAGATGGATCTTCTAAGTGTAGTCAAGCAGGAAACTATTCTTCAGAGTACATTTTATTATGTAAAATAAAATTTTATTTTTATTATGTAAAACTTTATTATGTTTTTCTCCACAAAATAAATTTTGACAACAGCATTAAAAAAGCAAATGCGTTTCTTCTATGATTAAAATATGCTCGTAATAGGTTTTTCTTCACTTTCTTATGAATATCTGCCTTGGATAAAACACTCATATGATGGAATGAAACCTCAAAGACTGATTGACGTCAAGTAAAGAGTTTCTCCCTAACATTTTTCCAGTGTTGTACCTTCAGAAGTTCTCACTTACATTTCTGTCCTTCTCTGATAATGTGTTTTCTTCTGACAAATAGTTCACAGTGATCTCTTATCATGTGAACAATATATTCTATTCTTCTGTGATCAGAAGCAGATTCCTTTGGTTAAGGTGAGTACTCACTCATTGCATTCCAATAAAACAAAACAATTTTATTCCTGCTTGTGCCAGAGACCTGATTATTGACCTGGGAAATAAATTATATTAATCTATGCAACAGGTAAAACTTGATTACTAGCAGTTGCAAGGCTCATTATAGTGTCCCATTTCACCCTGTTAGGGCTGGCTCACCTCTGCCAACAGGAAAGCTACTCAGTGCCTCTGCCCTTTCAGCTTGTTATATTCCTGCTGTGGCTGCTAACAAAATGCAGAAATTCATTATGAGTAGTTGATTTCCTGCACCTGATTACAAGGCACGAGTCTCAGATTTAAAGTTCATTTAGTATTTCTTTAATTTAACACTGATAATGACTTTTTATCTGGTCATATTTTTATATGGTCTGGTATTAAGTGATCAGCTAAGAGGAAGAAATGCTGCAACATTAACATTTCTACTGTATCTTAATTTCTGAAAATGTGAAAAACTTGGAAACAATTCACATAAATTGATTTTTTTTCTTTTTAATTTTAAGTGTTTTTCCATGAAGTGAGGAAGGGTTGGTAAAGGTCCTTTTATTCTTCAAAAAAGGATAAGCAGTACCTAACCCTTCTCAAAATTCAGTCTTTATACTGCAAGAAGTTCTTAAAACATTCTTGTGGTCAGTCTCTTCTTTCACTTGCTTGTGGAGCTCCCTACACAAAGAGTTTCACTGGATAAAAAAAACCTGGCAAGTGTGTTCTAAGAGAAAGGAATACAAAATACCATTTAACACTGATCACTGAAACTACACTCAGCATTTCATTCAAACTTCAGCTGGAAAACAAATCTTCCATGCGCACTAGGTTATTGTTAGCCAAATACCTTACAAGATTGTGCTCTAATTTAAGTAAACTGAAAAGAAATCTTATGTCTCAGATATGCTTTATACCAGCCCCTTTGAATATCACAATTATTTTTTGCCTGCAGCACTATCCAGCATACCATTATTACCAAGAGCTTCCAAAGATCTGAAAATCATTTATTACTCACAGTAATGCATGTAAGACAAGAAGAAATAATGGCATCTCATGCAGGCAGCTTCACAGAAAATTTGCCTTTAACAATTCTTCTTTTGTCCAATTTTAGACTGTATTTATGCAATATGAAGAAATTCTATGTGCTTTTTAAAAATATATTTTCATAAATAACTCTCCAATGATGTTATCTCCAGTGCAACATGAATGATACAGCTTATAGAGAATTTAAAGGAAATCACTTGCTTTGCCATCTTTTTCATATCAGCAACAAAAAAAATAGAATATATAAAACAGGACTTGTTAGCATCACTTGATATGAACTACTATCCTGTTAAAAGTTGACACTGTACACATTTTGGGTTAAGGCCCACACTTCACATTCTGGAAAATAAAATAATTATACAATTAAATGCATGCATTTAAAAACAACGTAAGTTTCAGATCCATTAAACCTATTTTTACTTCTCCTCAAAAGCTTTTTTTCTGTAAATCTGCACTTGAATTTACTTGAATATATATTGAAGTATATGCTGAAAATATCATTATCAAGATATTATCTGCTTTATTTGCATTTATATTGCAAGTCTTTTGTAAGTGTGCCCCATATTTGATTTTGTGGTTCATTACTGAGTTCTTTCCAAGTTCTTTCCAGGAGAGCAGGTATTCATTGCATACATCTATGATACCTGTGTTTTGGCAATTACTGCTCTTATTCAGAAAAAGACCTTAAGCTGCCTCAGGAGGACTCTATGCATATAAAACATGTTAGATTCCATCTTTCTAGGTTTATCTGAGAAAAGTTCATCTCCATTTGTTTGTGTTTCATGTCCCCATGTCTAAAGTATATAAAGGTCACCTGTTTCTCTTCTTCCGATGTTCCCTGCTGGAATTTTCTGATTCGCTGCCACTGCTGGTGTTACAGCGAGACTGAGATCTGGAGAAGAGAAAAGAAACATCTCAGGATGAATTTATCTACAAACATCAAAATTATTGCAGTGCTAAACAGGGAAAGAGCAACTCTGCAATGACATTACTAGCAAAATTAGAATTAAAAGACTCAAGAGGGCTTGTCTACACCTGCAAGTCATATTATCTGCTTCTCATTAATTAATTGTGAACAACTGCTTCAAAAGTAGTGCACCCAAAGTGTAGTGTCAAGTGCATGCTATTTCATTTTCAATTATTTCACTGTTTTGGGGTTTTTTTAATTTATTTTATCTCTCAGCATTCTTTGTGGATATGCCACAGCAGTATGTTTCTTTGAGGTACGAAATATCTTATCTTTAAACTGTATGCATTCTGGCTCTTTTCTTCTTGCATATAGTGATATAGCCCAACAGAAATGATATGGCAATTCTGGTTTTGCCAGCAAAACAGAAAGCTCACAGATCTGTCTTTTTCTGTTCACCACCTCAACTTCCACCTGGCCTCTAGTTAAAGTTCACATTTTTCAAGTGTCAGGCAGTATGGACAAAACACCACAGATCTTTATAAATACAGAGGGCTGAAGTGTACACACAGACTGGTGAGTACCAGCCCAGCTTTGGGATGACCTGATGCACAGCTACAAAAATGGTGCATCACGTGAGGAAAACAAAATAAAACAGTTACTTCTGTATTACCTCTGACTGCAGAGCTTCAAATGGTAAGGTGACTTTTATGGTTCTAATTATTACTGAAAAAGACTGGTGGAACAGGCTGAACTACCTACAGGCAAACTGCTCTCGGTAGAGAGAAAGGCTTGGGAACTACTATCTGAGACCCTTAAATCCTTGATTGCATTTTGGAGCAGACAGACCAGCTGTCACGGCTTTGGTCCTAGAAACCAGGACGCTGTTACTGTACCACTGGGCTAGGTCCTAAAAACTGGTACTCTCACCAAAACCTGGTTCGGACCATTCGTTCTTTAGTGTGATGATGGTCTCTGAATGGTCAGATTTGATGATCTTAGAAGTCTTTTCCAACCTAAACAATTCTTTGATTCTATGAGTACCTCCAAAGAAAAACATGTTTCTCTGCTACACTAACAGCCCAGTTAATTAATGCGGAAAGTTGACTGATATTAACATGAGCCAGTCTAGGATTTAGAATTTCAGAAGTTAGAATTGGTGCTGGTCCATGCAATGGAAAACAGAATGTCTGTTCCTGGCTTTTCTTTTGCTCTTTGGTAAGCCACTTTCATAAGGAGACAGATTAGTCAAACTACAGAATGTCTTAGAATAATAGGACAACTAAAGCCTAGGAAAATCAATTCAACCCAGCTTGTCTGAAGGGAATAAGCTTGGGAAAGTGACATTTCCCCAGAGGAGAAGCAGAAACCTCTCCCCATTCCCAAATTTCATGCTCACAATCTAAAGGCACCAAGAGGGTGAGGATAGCCAGGTTCCCAGGTAAAATATACATGTTTCTGAGTGAAGCTTAAAGTGGGGATAGAAAAAGATGTGTGTAACTATAGAAAATTGTAACCCCAAAAGAAGAAAGAAGATCAAAAGGTGGTGCTGAAAAGATTCACTCCAGCACAATAAAAGAGTTAAGAGCAATAAATGCCCTAGAATTGCAAAAAAAGTATACTTTTCTCCACCCCAATCTTATCAGATATTTAATAAATATTCCACTAATTTCAATATTAATAAGTCATTCAAGCAACAGTGTTCTTTGACACCTCCAGGTCATTAGCATGATTCTTTTCTTCCACAAGTATTTTCTTACTGTGATTTAAGCAATTTATCCCATAATGTACCAAAGCATCAAAAATCACAGCATGGCAGCCAAAGTGCAAGATAAAAGAAACTATTTGATCAAATTCAAGATAAGCCCTTTCTCTAGCTTTTCAGGAATGGAAATCTGATCCACTTTTTGGATACTACATATCAAACCACCTTGTGTTCCCTGTCAGGAAAGCACTTGTGAGGAGACAGAAGGGCTGCTGAGCTGTCAGCTGAGTGGCAGCTGCTCACGGTTGCTGTCAGAATATTATCTTTCACTGAATATTAAACACCAGCTTTTATTGAATTGAACAAAATACCAAAAACAGAAACAAAGGTGCTTTCCTAAGCCAAATGCAAGAACACATGAGATCATCCTGATCTCTGACAATTACAAAGTACCTTCCATCCTTTTTTCCCTTTTTTCCTTGGTCATGAAATATATTTAATATTTTGTAGGTAGTATACCTTTATGGTCTGATACAAGGAGCAGGAAGGAAGGCATAGTCAGTTTGGCAAGAGACACAGCAAATACAGTCCAGGAGAGGGCTTGGGGAGTTGAGGTGTGTTGCAGGATTTGGTATTTCAAAGAAACAGCTGGCAGAGAAAGCTCACATTCTGGTGCAGTCTATTTCTGACTACAATGAGAGTACAGTTGCCAAATTCTGAGGAAGTGGAGAAGGTCTGTTGCAATATACAATAACAAACTTGTGCATTTGTATTGTAATACAGTAAGAACAGCCTTTGGGAAGAGGTCACTTCTGAGCACTGGGGTTTTTCACCTGAGGTGCTTAACTAAATCTTCTCAGTTTTATATGCTGGACATCTGTCACAGGACTACCACTGGCAGCTTGTAATGGTAACCTTCTTAAAAAAAATAATCTGTTATCTGATACAATAAATACAAACTTCCTGTGATTGTCTCCGAGACGTTTATATCTCTGCCAGAGCTCCTTTCCCTTGCTTCAGCAGTGAATCACATCCTGCAAGTGCCTCCCCTCCTTCATAAGTTTCAGCAGCCCCTGACATTGAAATGCACTCACTGTCTCCTTATTCTGGCAGTGTGAGTAGGAGCACAGGAGCAAGGAGAAGCACAGAACAGTCATGACAGGCTGATACGGCAAAAATCTGTCAAAAACTGAAGCTGTTGAAGGCCACACCTGAATTCACAGCAGCATTTTGTCTGGAATGTGACAATCAGTCAAGACTGAACAGGGGAGAGGAAAAAAGAAAAGCTTAAGAAAAAAGTCAGAAAAAAATGTGCAAAACTGTGAGAAGACAGTGAGGAGTTACATATGCCTTTGCACCTGCCTTTTGCAGGACAATTCATCTCAAATTATAGCATACTTGCTTTCAAATCAGATTAATTAAAAAAGGATAGAGAGGCTGAAGAATTAAAAACAAATCTGCAGTTGAAAATCTGAAAGCTAAAACTTCTGGAATCAACTTTCAAGTTGCAGACAAGCCTTTAGTAAACTTTCACAAACTTCCTGTAGCATAGCATAGTAACAATGATCAAAGGTAGCTTGCAAGACTGAGCTGTGAGGAGGCTATGCCACAGAGCTTTTTAGCAAAAGTAGGATAGGAAAGAAAAAATGAAATGGGCATAACACAACAAACCTTTTAAACAATTAAGAAGATTGAGGAGAAGGAAGGAAAGGAGGGGATGCAGTCAACCAAAATATGATCAGTACCTTAACTATAATTTCACAGCTGCTATAGATCATATATTTACCATCTCCTTTGCTTTAAATCTGAATCTTCACCACTGTTTTGATTTTTCCTAGGGCATTAAGGAAGTTTTAATGAAATACCATTGAGTTACTTAATAAAAATACACAAAACCAACCATCTTTAAAAAAAACCCAAAATTTTACCAAGTTTTTTGTTTCCTTTTTTTGGGTTTTTGTGGTTTTTTTGTTTGTTTGTTTTTCAGCATAGAAAATAGGGCATGTGCTTTTTTGAATTTTTCAGGACGCCTTAACAATAAGTTGCGAAGGCATAGTCCCACTGAAGCTCTCACTGCAAACCCCTGACTTGCAAGGATATGCATAGCATACTAGCCTTTAGAGTTTCCTACTGTTTCCAACATAGCAAGTCTGATGTTTTTCTCTTAACTCCAGTAAAAAGTGCATAAACAACAAAGCTATTGTTATTAAACAGCTGGAAAAGGAAAGTGCATGAATAAAACCATGATTCAGGAAGACATAATTAAGTTAGAATCTACCTACTATTGTTAGTCTTCACAGTCTCACATATGAGATAAGACTTTGAAAAACATTTTGTCCAAGAGCAAACTTGCTATTGGCATGACTGCCTGTCCACTGACTAGATCAGCCAAACACAAATCCCATATGATAAAGACTTTGCATCTTAAAAAAATCCTGTTGCATAGTGCACAAACACATTTTTTTCTTGGCACGAGGCAGTTTTGCACTGTATATCTCTAGTCTTTTGTTTTTACAAAGCCAAACAAGTGCTTGTGACAACTAAGGTAGCAATGCATCAGACAACCTGTTCTGCACTTGACTGAGGTTGAGTTAGTTTTCTTCTGAGTGGCTGGTATGGGGCTATGTTTTGGATTTGTGCTGAACACAGAGTTGATAATACAGAGGTATTTTTGTTATTGCTGAACAGGGCTTACACAGAGCCAAGGCCTTTTCTGTTTTTCATACTGCCACGCTGGCAAGGGGGCTGGGGGTGCATGGGAGATTGGGAGGAGACACAGTTGGGACAGGTGACTCCAATAGACCAAAGGGACATTGTAGACCATATGACATCATGCTCAGTATATAATGTGGGGGGAAGAAGGACATTTGAAGTGATGGTGTTTGTCTTCCCAAGTAACCTTTACACGCGATGGGGCCCTGCCTTCCTGGAGATGGCTGAGCACCTGCCTGTCCATGGCAAGCAGTGAATTAATTCCTTGTTTTGCTTGGCTTGTGTGCGCAGCTTTTGCTTTCCCTGTTAAATTGTCTTTATCTCAACCCATGAGTTTTCCAGCTTTTACCCTTCCAGCTCTCTCCCCAGTCATACTGGTGGTGGTGTGAGTGAGGGGCTGCATGGGGTTTGGTTGCTGGCTGGGGTGAAACCACAACAAAATCCATTTGGGAAAGACATTGCTATCAACACCTATGAGGGCTCTGTCCAACAGGATAAATCAACTCTATTGCCTTAGACAGAACTACACTGATGTACCTCAGATCAGTAACCATACATCGTCGAGTCTCTTCCCTCCTCTTTCAGGCAACTAATGGCACATAAAAAGGCCCGGAGTAGTTCAGAAACTTGACCAGCATAAAAGCCCCATATCAAACTAGATTTCCTAATCAATACAGCTGTATTGTCAGAGACCCCTTTGCAAACCCTGGCTTTAAAAGCCAGGTAATCATTTCTGAGCTGTCAAAAGGAGATGTAATTCTCAGGTGCTGCTCATAAGGCAGTCTTAGAAGACTGTAAAGAATGTGGCACAGTATCTATGCTTGCTTATACTTCACAACGGATCACAGCAGGGTGCCTCAGCAATGAAAGCAGCTTCTCAACAGGACAAATCATCCCAGGTAACGCACAGTCTCTAAATACTGCATCACTTCAGAACTGTCCCTGTAATTTGCATTTTGGACATACTCAAGGACTCACAGCACCCATAGAGTCTCCACTCATTTAATTTTACTTCTCTAAATTATTCAATTCAGCATGTACCAATTGAAAACACACTAAGTATTACACAGTGGTATTTTTGTTGGCTTCCTCTCTAATGTAAAGTCACACATGGGACTGCTGAAAACAGCATTATGGCTCATTCATTTAATCCTTGTGGTAGTTAAAGCAAAGCAATGTACTTAAAACAATGCTCTGTGTTGGAAGCTCATTGTCAAGAAAGGGACATCCATCAGTCCTTTTGTTCACCAAGCAAGAACAGCTGCAGCAACTGAAAGGATTTTGTACATGCCAATAATGAAATTTCTCATATTTTTAACATCATTTTTCCGAATACTCAGAACAGTACACAAGCAAACAACCTCACTCAGGTTTTTTTATTTGACTGGCCCCTTGAATACCCCTTTTCCCAGGACCCAGCTGTGCCTCCAAGAGCTGAACACAGACATGCAGGACCTCAAGTTTCTACAGTGAAAAGCTCACAGTAACTAATCCCAGGCTCTTACCTCCTCCGCACTGGTTGCCCAGACTCATTCTCGCTGCCACCTGATGGGTTCCTTCGGTGAGAGTAAGGAAACTTTGGTGATTTGTTGCGGTCATTGGGGGAATTATACAGTCCACTAAGGTTAAAAAGGAAGAGCAAACAGTCAGCTTTAAAATTTCCAGGACAGATAGGCCAGTTAACTGATATCCAGCTTACAAAAACAAGAAGGCTCACACCCACGTGTACATATTCAGCTATACCTGCTTTTGAGTGTGTGTGTGTGTGTGCTATGTAAATACAGATGGCACTGCTACCTAGCAGTAAATATGTTTCTCTTGTAACTGTAGGAGAGAGACCTCTTAGCATTGCCAAGCCAACAGATCTAAGCTTACAAAATGTAGATCCAAGTGTATCCATGTTCTTTTAGCATAATAAAATTTCTTTGCTTTAGTACGACTTACCCCAACCCAGAGCTAGGTATTCAAATGCGTCTCGATTCTTTATGTTTTCTGCACCTCTATTCTTTATGTTTTCTATGGATATAAGCATGAAAACTTCCCATGTTCCTGTCATGACATATATTTTCATCACAGAGCTGATGCTTAGGAACATGAAATAATTTTAGTTCTGTCTCTCTGCCATTCATCCACACAAACCTCTGCTAAGGGTGTGGAGGTGCTTTAAGCCCAGGTTATGTGCTTTAGCCTAAGTGGGAGCCAATATGTTGGGTAGTTACAAATTACATATAGACTATCAACTGCATGAGTAGATTACCCTGTGATACTTTCCCAAAGAAGTGTAAGGGCCTTTTCCAAGAGTGTAACTGAGCCTGGGATGGAGTATATGTCACTCTGTCATGTCACCTGTCACCAAGGTGGTCTACTGACATTCTGCCACTTTTTGGAGGAAGTATGTTAAACTCAACCACATATCTGTATCTAACACCACTTAGTCCTTTTCACAACTGTGTGGCAAAAAGATGATAATTCTCACAAAGTTCCACCTAATGTATTTTTTTTGCTTTCCTTACAGCCTCTGCCCATCCAAATTGGATACATTCTTCTTCACCTAATTCTGCAGACAGCTGATTACAGCACTGCTCTGCACAGGTGAAAAGTTCCCACAGTTCATCTCAATGAGAATTATTATTCGAAGCTGTCAAAACCCTCCGTGCAACATAGAGTCTGTTTATGTGTCTAAAACTGCATAGTCTTTTAGAATGCATGGACATGCTAAAACTCAATCCTATCCTTCTTTGACTCCTGCAGAATCAAACTTGCTGTCCTGACCGCAATTTAAGCACTAGAGCCAAAATGTGACAAGATGACACCACTTCTTCTTTAAAAATAACAAAACAACAAAAAAAAAAGGTCTATCCTATCAAGAGAGTATTTACACACTGCTTTGTCTTTACTATGAAAACTACTGATGTTTACAGAAGGAGCACAAAAGGTAAATTATCATGGTGCCCCAAAAGACACCTCTGTGGAAAGCTGCTGGTGATTTTCGTTCAGTGATCACCTCCTCCTACACATATTTTCCTCATTTTTAATTGTTTATATATCCATGACAGAACCTATCTACTTACATGCAATACAGATTTATGATGATCCCAATAACACACTAATATATTATATTAATATCCTTCAGCCTACAGCTATGGCATATTTACCATGGTACAATATCCAAGACATCATGCCCTGCCTTACCTCTGTGGACCATTTTCCTCCCATGGAGCACTTGATTTATTTCTTTGGGCTTCTGGACTGTTTTCATTTTTCATCTTTTTCAAGCTAAATAAAAGTGTGTATATATATATATATATATATATTTTTAAAACCCACAACATACAATCACATTTTCTCTCACACTGACCTCTTAAAAATTAATTTTAAAGGCATACAGTCATTACAGAGACCCACCCCAGCATTTAGTTATTTGTCTGCTGTGTGAAAGAGGGCAAACAAGTGCTATGTTGAAAAATATCTCCTAGAAAGAGAGATCATAAGGGGAAAAAAAAATCAGCTCTACAAGTTTATAATTATAGTGGCACTGAGTCAGAAAAATGGTCAGTGTTGTCTCAGAATAAACAAGAACAGACATTTAGGCAAGTAGTCTAACAATAAGGCAAACACACGATATGCTCTCACAGTCTTCCACAATATGCAGTTAACAGATTATTGAATCAGAGGCTTTATCTGCTTTTTATTTCACATAGCTGTTGCTGAAACTTTCTTCCATGGATTTACTTAAACACCCTCTTGAATATTTTTTTAATTTTTGGCATAAATAGTGCCTGGTAGAAGTATGCTCCAGTATTTAACTGTGGTATAAACAATTATTTAATTTTATTTCAAAACTTCCACCTGGCTCAAAACTTCCACCCTGTGTTGCTCACTGTTTCTGTGATTATAGAAAGAAAAAAAAAAGGCAGCCCTATGAATGATGATTCTGTAATCACAAATTGAACACCATATTTATTTAATATACATTTTTAACAACTGTCTAATCTCTTTTCCAAGTGAAAGAATCACAGACTATTTCATCTCTCCCAGTATAGGAGTCATCACATACCTCTGATTATCCTTATTCATATTTCTCTACCATTTTTCCAGGTCTACAGTACCTGCTTTACGATGGGAGCAACAAAGGAATGGGGTAGTAACTATTCAAAGAATGACAGACCACAGGCTCATAGTTTCACTGAGCGGCATATTCTTCTCATTCCCTGCCAGTAAAGCCTTATGTTTTCCTTTTGTTTTAACTAACAATGTGGAAGGGCTGACTTCACTGACTGCTGAAAGGTGATGTACCAGGACAGTCAAGGTAGTCACCAGCTTGAGAGATTTATCAGTCTTTATAACCAGTCTCTAGTAATTATGGGAGATGGGGGCAAAAACAGCAGGATGCTCCAATTCTTCCTGTACTGCCATAATTCTCACAGTGTCCAGTTTCACAGCTTCTAACCCATTAATGCTCCCAGATGGACTGCCACTTCAAATGTTGGAGAATGGCTTTTAGCCGGCGCATGCTTTTGCACCCATGTCCTTGCCAATGGCCAGGCATGGTTCTCCTGAATCACCATCTCTCTACAAGAACAAGCAGTTCACCCGATACAGAACTGGGCGGCCACATTAATTTTCACTAAGGTGTTCAGGAATTATTACTGACAGCAGCCCAGTACAAGCATTAATACATCATATCATTACAAAGTGCAACTCAAGCAGAAAAAAATGAAAGATTTACAGTTGCTTACCGAGAAGAAGATATAAGCTGGAGTTCTTTGCCCAGAGCAGGAGGTGACAGACTCAGCTTTATGAAGGAATCATGGCTACTTAACTCACTAATCCACTTTTAACCTTAGCCTTTGGTAACTACAGGTCACTGAGTTAATCATTTAATTCTCACATAGTGAACAAAATGCAAAGCTACAGAGAGTCAGCAGGAAAATAAATTACACCTTATCAGGTAAATCATTTTCTTAATACTGCATCCACTAATTATTGACTCATCGGTGCATACAATCTGTTCCCAGGCTCAGAAATATGTGCTTACTACAGACAAAGCAAGTAACTCAGGCAAATATGCCTCAGTCCAGTATTGCAAAAAGCAATTGATTTTGCACAGCATGAACTACTGAACAATACTGATACTGAACTCAAAGAAATGTGAACGCTGTTTTCAAATCTTAAAAAAGAGACAGAGAAATTACCTGGGAGGTGAATTTATTGCATTAAATTCCTAGGCCATTATTCATTTGGAGCAGACACACCCTTTACAGATAGAAAGCTAGAGCATGGCAGCTCTTTAGATACTAGTAGTATATCCAGGGATGCAATTGCAAAAGGTACTGAGTTCACTCAAAGTATCTGAAAAGGTTAGGATCTGAATTTCATGTGAGATTACTGTTGTTGGGGCTTTTTTATGGTTTATTTTGAATTTATACAATGTATGCATGTTCAATCAACAACATATCTCAACAGTGAATGAGATACAGTTAAACTATGAAAACTCAGCTTGTGAGAGCTGATTAAAAATGCTTTGCAAACATGATTGACAACTAATGTGAGAATTACACAGGATGAAGCAAACAACCAAATTTGCTTTACAAATTTTGTGTGCTGGTTGTCACATATACTAAGCCTGGCAGACCTGAAAGGTGTTTTACATGGTCAGGCAGAGACACAGAGAAAAACAAATCAAATTCTAAAAGAAAAACATCTTCCAACACTTATTTTTTTGGTGGAAGTGACTAACACTGTTAAAAACCATGACTCAGTAAGAATTTGCCTATGAATTGCTTTTAGACTGTCAAGGTAAGAAACTAAACCCAGAAACTTTAAAGCTGCCATGTTGAGAGCCCCTTATTTTGTTTCTTCCTCTATAGCCTGCCTACCCATTTCTTTTTAACAGTTCATTGGTAAAAATTCATACACAGCATTTGGAGCACAAGCTGTAGTGAAGGGCTCCCATGCCTCCCAATATGGTCATCTCTGCACTGCAGAATAATGGTACCTCTTGCTCTGTATCTTTCACTCTCCTAAAAAATCCCAGAACAACAGAATGGTGGACTGTCAGGATCCTCTGGATATAATCTGGTCCAACTGCCTGCTCCAGCAGGACCACACAGATTCAATTGTACAGGACTATTCCCAGACAACTGCTGAATTTTCTCCAAGAACGGAGATTCCACCACATCTCTGGGCAGCCTGTGCCAGTACTTAGTCATCTTCATAAGGAAAAAAGTGTTTTCTGATGTTCATAGGGAACCTCCTGTGTTTCAGTTTGTGCCCGTCACCTCTGGCTTTGTCACTGGGCACCACTGGAAAGAGACCGGCTCTGTCCTCTTTATGCCCTCCCTTTATTTATATACCTCTGTATTGTTTTCTGCTCAGTGGCCTCCCTTCAGCATGAAAATCATAAACTTTCTTTTAACCTATAATCATTATTTTCTAAGAGTATTGGATCCAATTTCCCTCAAAATGAGGAAGAAATTAAACTCAACTCTTCTTCTGGAGGTCAACTGTTCTAAATATTAGGCAATAGAAAACTCTATTCACTAAGTATTTTGCAGTAAATATTTTAGACCCTTCTTCAGACGTCAGTCCAGATACCTAGCCTGTGAAGCCCATACCTTCATTGCAGAGACAAGTCCAAAGTTACACAGTTAAAAAAAAAAAAGGAAACAAAAAAATCAAAAACCAAAGGAAACCCACAAACAAACAAAAAACCAAACAAAAAAAAACCAAAGAAAAACAAAACAAACAAACAAAGAAAAAACAACCCCAAAACTGTCAGGGTTACTGAGGATGCAGAGACAGACATTCAGGTAACTAAATAAAAAAGTGAGGTGCTGAGTTTTTGACTCATTCTTTTGTCAGATCACTGTTTTTCTGATTCAGGCAAACAAATTCCACCTAAAATTAATGGTGGGTAAATAAACTCCTTTCTGGAACTGAGCCTTACCTCTTGCTTTCAAATATGCCTAATAATTAGAAATGTACACTTCAGCACTAATAATTAGACACAGCAGACCACACAAATTCAGAGAAGCCCTGGCAAATCACTACTTCTATGGATCAGGAAGAAACACTCATGAGTTTTGTAGGAATTGAACAGTGTAATGGCTAATCAACTGCCAGATTAACAGCAGTGCTGGAGGAGAGTCCGTGCTAAGCTCCTCCCTGCCCCCACACCCCAAGCACAGCTTGCCTAGTTCAGTGACAGAAGACCCCTGCCCTGAGGGCTCTGACAGCCAGCCCACAGCTCCCAGGCAAGGGACTAGTAGGACTTCACAGGACTATCCTGACCAGTGCCCTTTGGGTCATTAACAGTTTTTTCCTATTTAAACCTGGAACTGTCTGCCTTCCCATTAACTTGTGCTGATTTACGGTTACCAAACCCTGTTCCACATTCATCAGAAGATCAGGGTTTTACAAAATCAATTACTGGGCAACACTTTCTGACCTTTGACAGCACATCAGATGGTGCTGAACTCAAGGGCAGGATAAACTGTTACTAAATATTACTAAATGTGTTCCTCTATCCAACGCAATATGAAATCTCTCAAAAGCTGTAAGGAAATGCTGGTATACGTACCTTTTCACTGGAGAAGGTGCAATAATTTTGGTGGTTCCTTCATTTTCCCCATTTGTTGTAATCTGGCTCATGTTTTTAGAACCTGAAAAAAGAGCCAAAAATAGAAGAGTCCTGTAGCATAAATGCTTGCATATCTATTCAGCATAATAACATACTGAACACAGGGCAGCATGAGAAATAAAATGACACACAAGATATCTGGTGTATGCTCTACTTGCTAAGGATGTATAAGGATCACACTTTTGTGTCTCATCCTTAATTTTAATGGTACCAGATCACAAGAAAGTTTAACATGGGATGCATTCATTACTCTTCCAAGTAAGACAAAGTGTAAAGATGTTGTTCTCAAAGGGATATTACGCCATAGTCAACAGAAAGGAATTCCTTGCTCAGTCAACAATGAGAAGAAAGGTGTGAAGGGAGTACAGGTTTGCTCCTACTGGTGCTACGATGTCACTTCCCAATAATTCTTCCTCTGACCTCTAAAAACGGAAGAATGTCTACAGCCAAAAATCACAAATAAATAAATATAAAGCAGATAAGAACAGGAAGTAGAAACTTCCAACTTTTAAGGAAGGTACTGGTAATGAAATGAAAATTAACTAGGTCACAGTTAAACTACAAGGATATTTCAGGACTTCTCACCATATTTTTTTCCACCTAGATACATTTAGCTTGCCCTTCCCAGGCCATCAAATCCACAAGAAAAAATAACCCGCTATAATAGCATGGTCCACAAAAGTATTGAAATCAGCAAAGAGATGACTTTTTCAAACAAAAGAACTAATTTCAGTACATCAGCTTTTGGAGCACCCAGCTCTAGTAAGTCCTCAAAAAAGAAGAAGGTGCTTCTCATTGTTGGTTTCTATTCTATTATTTTAACAAGTATTTACTTGAGGGAAAACCAAAGAGACAAAAAACAAAGACAACATACCAGTGACTGTCATACACAGGCACAACCTACCCAGAAATACGAAATACATTTCTACCAATTCAAGATCTCATATTAGCTGTGTTTGATATCACTGTTATCCACAATAAGGACCTTGGATTTGATTTTTTAAAAAAAGAAAGCTCTTGCTGTACAATTCTTTTGCATGAATAACAAGCTCGATCAGGAGCTTTCTGTCCACACTCACAGTATGTACCACCTGTTGTACCTTTTACTAACTACAGTATTGTTCTACCAACTCATGTATGATATAGATTACTTAATATTAAAAGAACGGATTCCAGAAAAACTGTCCAAATGCTAACACCATGGGAATAACTTATCTATATCACTGTTTCTTGCATGCCAAGGTAATAGGCCTCTCCAAAATACCTTAGATACCCAGAAATCTCAAACATTTCATTTGTAGCAGGTTTTCCTGGTTGTTTACCTTTGGTCAGCTAAGGTACTCTCAGTATTGTCTGCACTGAACTTTCCCAATAAGGTGAATGCATACACTTCAGTTCCCTTTTACGGCCATCTTAGTGCTGATTTGTGCATTCAATTCAAGCAAACTATTACATTTTTAAAAACTCAAGTGTCCAAAACCATAGCAGTCGGTCAAGCTAGTTAGCTTGTCATGCCTGTTTCTTATCAACTAAAGCCATTTAACTGACGTTATCTGTTTGTATTTAAACCTAGTCATGAGAGCAAAGATGGTGTGATCAAACGGAAAACATGCAGTAGGAGCCCATGCTTTGCACCATGTGCTACTAAGAGCCTGTAAAAATGAATGGACTTGCACAGCCTACTCTGTGATAATGTTTATTTTTCGTGTCAGTTTCCAAGCCTGTAGCCTCAAGGGTTTGCTTATCTCACACCCCACATATGAAATGCAGAAGTTGTCACATCCATCCTTTTATAAAACCAGGGATTTAAATTAATTACACTTTGAAGTGTAAAGCTCGAAGTTAATAAATAAGTAAACAGATGAAACCATCCCAAGATGTATTTCCTAAAAATTTAACTTTCAAACCCAATCTCAAAATTTTCTGGGAAAAGATTTATGACTTTGACTGTGCCAGACCAACAGTTCTACCTACCATGACTGAGGCTGGTGAAGCAGGGTAATGACAGGCATATGTGGCAGTACGTGTGTTAGTCAGAGCAGAGACTGTGACTGCCAGTGATTGCTCAGGGATTATTATAATACAGACAGTACTGTAATTGTAATATCCACACCCAGTTCTCCACTTGGCTTTTAAATCAGAATGGTAGCACTTTTTACACCAGTTTATACAAATACCCAGAGTACAAGGCAGGGACAAATCAAGTCCTCAGCTACCAAACAACAACAAACCCTAAGCAATGTGTTTTCCATTGCTGAATAAACTCAGGCCCGTGGCAATAGATCTGGCCACATCAGTGTTTGTCCTGAGAGGATGTTCACAAGAAGCTTTTCATGTCCAGCATTCGGTCAAAAGAATAATGAATGTTTTCATCCTGTACACTGTTGGGAAAGCTGAACACTATCAGCCTTGCCCTAAGAGGGTAAGGCAGAATAACGAGAGATCCTGTTTGAGTTTATGGTTTGCAATTACAGCAAAATGTAACTGTAATTCTTTTTCAGATGAAACGGGGAGAAAAGTAAATGAAACAAGTTACACATATTTCACTCATATGACTTTACAGAACAAACCAAAAAACCCTTCTCTAACTGAACACCAACTTGAACATCAGCCTGAACATACAGCAAAAAAACCCCTATGCACTAACAAAAAAACATAGTCTAAAACTGATATAAAAGCACAGCCATTGAAGTTTCCTGATCTGATTTTTCAACTAACCCTAGAGCAACTGAGATACAAAATGTATTAAGCAAGTGACAAAATGGAGGTTACTGCATTTTAAACCACTGTAATCTGGATTCTAGGAAAATAATCTGCCATGCTGAAGCCAAACTGAAGCAATGCTGATAGCATTGCCTATGCTATCAGGGGAAGCAATCAATAGCACTGGCTTTCATACAAGATAGTTTCTATCTGTTCACAGTATTCAATCCCTCTGTTAAAGCCAAATATTTTTACTGAAAATACAAATAATACTTTTTATCATTATCTTGGCACCTACTCAAACTCTTAACCCAGGGTTCACCAAGTGGCTGCAGTCCTAATTTGTTTAGCATACTTTAATGCACCAAAAGGACAAGAAAAGTTTAATGCTTAGCTCTGCAAAAGATAGCTAAACCTCAGCCTTCAGGTGACAGAGAGAATATATACAAAAAGCACATACCATACTACTGTTTATAACACCAGAACATGTATATGAAAAGAAAAAAGGGAAAAGATTTTAATGAGATGCCAGAGGTTGGAAGCTTTAGCACTTCATACACATTTATATGATGGAGGCAGTGCCAGTTGCATATATTACAGTCATGCATTTGTTGTAATTGTCCCCAAAAACACTGCTGTGGCCAGTCCCATTACTTGTACAACAGACAAGAAAAAAAACAACCAAAACCAGAAAGGCTAATTGAACTGCCTGCAGAATGGAAGCCTTTGATATACTTTATTTTGCAGTCTTAAGAAAAGAGAAAAAAAGTCAAGAGGCAAGTGAGGAAAGATGCTGAGCTCAGTAAAGGTGGAAGAAGGAGCAATTTGTAAGTTGTTACTGGATTTGGGGAAAAAAAAATTCAAGTGGCATTTCACAGAAAATACCTCAAGAAATATATAATACATGCAAAACTAAAATCACCCTGTTTAAAATGTTGAACAAGGCATATTTAATCCTGTTATCCCATACCAGAAAAGAAACATCAAGAACAAAGGACTAACCATCAACAATACCC
Source organism: Neopelma chrysocephalum (assembly GCF_003984885.1). Lineage (NCBI taxonomy): Eukaryota > Metazoa > Chordata > Aves > Passeriformes > Pipridae > Neopelma > Neopelma chrysocephalum. The sequence goes on from NW_020925676.1 coordinate 2,083,966, forward strand.
ACCTGCAGAACCTCATTATGGCAAGAGGGATATTTATTTTAAAAAGAAATGTCATATTATTCTGTTGGGAGAATACAGATTGTGCGTGAACAATTTGTATTGCATTTCTGTGAGTTTTGCCTTGGCATGGCTGAGTGCAGACAGTAAAAGATACTACACAACTAATATGGCTGCAGGCCTCGTGCCAAGGTGAAGGAGGAGTTTTTTGGCAGGTAAACAAGTTTTATGGACACCTGCTGTGATCCAATTAGCACCGTACAACAAAGTATGTTTTCCTTATGTATCCAATGTAATGTGAAAAAGAATCACGTCTGAGTGTCATAAGCAGTATAAAAGATGTCTTTCTTCTAATAAAGCTGACATTTTGCCGATCGTAATGATCTGTGAGCATCTGTCCATACCCCTCCGACAATATTATTCTCTCAAACATTTCAGTCAGGGAAACTTCTATGTAACTCATAAAAATTATTACACCATCAGGGTAATTTCCAAGATAAAAATTAGTCGGTAAAATAAAATCTACATTGGGTTAATATATTTAAGCAAGTGATGTTTAAAATGTATCAGACAGTCTTGATTTATTGTGTGAAATGGACTTCGCTATATCGAAAACAAATTTTCGGTGAAAAGGGAAGGATTTATCCTTCCTAGACGTGCAATAGATTGTCACATTTTCTGACACAGGGAGGAGAAGTAGCATTAGTCTTCGTTCAGCTTCTGAAAACCTTGTTTAAATGGAGAAAGAGTATTCAGGGTTTAGCACTGTGAATAGCCAAAGACAAAATGGAAAAATAAAGATGACAAAGTATGCTTATTTATATGGAAAGATGGAATTTGAATGACATAGCTCTGTTCCTTTAGCCCATATTTTGAGTGGGAAATAAAACAAACATTTGAGATAATGCACCTGCCTTAGTGGAAAATAACTGCACACTTGAACACATGGGTAATCAATTAAGTTGAACTAAAAGCAAAACATCCAGGTGAGTGATAGAGATTACACAACTACATATAAGTAAAATGGTGACAAAGCAGCTGTTTTATTTTAAAGTGAAACAAAGTATTTAAATTCACCAGAAGAGCAAACACAGAATTCTGCATCATGTTAAATCAGCAGAAGAGGCTACAGGAGGATTTCAGTTTTCCTCTCAATTCCAGTCAAAGGGACTGAAAAAAAAAATGAACAAGCACAACACACACAAAAGCAAAACAGAGGCACACCCTTGCAGCAATACAGACTGACTTTTGCTGCCTGTGCTAAGGCAAACATTATTTTCAATTTAAGGACTGAGTTTTACCTGACAATTTTACCTCTCAGTAGCCACACAAATTTCCACACAACAGAACTGAGGACTAATGGGGTGGGAAAAGCTGTTTGGCTTGAACTCCTAGCCTAAGAATGGGACAGTCCAGATGAACAAAAGTCTAAGTCACTAAGTTCAAGGGTATATGGCTTCTTGACCTTTGAGGCACTCACTTACATTGGCAGACACAACAAAAAGATAACAGAATCAGAAAGCAAATCAAGCCTTCTCTTTTCACACTAAACTAAATAAAATAAAATAAAAATTAAAAAGAAAAATGTTGCATACTGTTTCTATTTTCCAAGGACTATGCTTTTTTAATTTTGTTACATTTCAAGACCCACTGCAGCTAAAAGGCAGAATACACCAGCTTTGTTTTTGAGTCAAAAGACAGCATCCAGAATAAACATGGGAGGTTTCCAGGGATGTATGTCTACTCTCTATTCAAAAATAGATTCTCAAAAGTTTATAGGGGCATATTAACCCATAACAAAGATAAATATTTTTTATATTTTAAAGCCCAGACAAGTTTTTTCTCAAACAGCTAAGACACATACACTTGACTCCATGCACAAGTTCGACTAAAATGCGTGTGACTTCTGTCACAGATGAAGCTGAGCATACCCATGTAATCACATGCAGAACTGCAGCTTCCTTAAATTCCAGGAAACATCCATTATTCTACGCATGACTCCTGTGATCCATTCTTAATCTTATACACTTCCTCTAACACCTGTAAAAATTTCCAGCTTTCCCTGACATCTTCAGCATGCAGAATAGGTTTCCAGCTCAGACATTTGAGACGTTAAAAATGCCAAGGGTGTGGCACTAACTTCTGTTCCACTTAATATCAAAGTAAAGGGATACTACTCTTGAACTGAGAAAAGGATGGACAAGAAAGACGCCTTGGGTCAAGCAGCCTGAATAAGGGGATACTAACCAAGACACACAGGTATAAAATTCTTTTGTGAGAGACAGGTCTCCTGAAAAGAAACATGTTCTCAATGCCTGTTTTCAAATTTCCCTTTCAGCCTTTATGTTAGACCTACACACATGGGGTTTTATCATCTTTAAGCCACAGCAACTGGAGTTTTTATACCCTGTCAGGTTTAGATATAAACACCGACCCAAGGCAAAAGACACAATCCATTCTGAGAGATCTTTGAGGACACTGCAACAGTTCTGAGCAAACTGTAAAAGACAAAATGAACCCAAGATCAAATAAGACATCTCTCCACAGGCTGATCAGACAAAGACTTACCTGTTTGTTGTGTTCTTTTGGGGTAAGTCTTGCTGCGACTTCTTTCAATGCTTTGGTCAGGCCGCGGGAGCTGCACTGAGGGGTCTCTGGTCATTCGCAAAGATGTTTTGCCACTTGAAAACACAAAAAAAGTCATGGGAAAACATCTGGAAAAGTTATCAAAGAAATAGAGGATGTTTAGACTGGAAAAAAGCTGTATGGGTTTTGGGTAGTATGTTTTGTTAGCTATTCATCCCACCTCTGGTTCTGCTGAGTAGCACTACCCTGAATTTTGGGTTGAATCAGTTGTTGGCAAAATCATCAAGAGATTAGACCAACCTCTCCTATATTTTGCATTTTCAAGAAGAGTTAAGCAACTAAAACAAAATGTTCGTTTGTTAGGAGTAGGTCAAGATAGCGTGAGCTTGTCTAACTTAGAATATTCTAACGTATGACTTTCTTAAGTAGTTTGATTTCTTCCTGAATTCTTTCTGTAAGTTTTCACCTCAGGAAAACATATTTAATACTGTTCAGTTCCAGCCAGTAAGGGGATACTTCTCTGTCATGTAGAATGACAACCTCAAAGACTGCAAAACAAACTGTAATAAAGGACTCTCACTAGCCCAGACCCATACCATAATAAATTGAGTAAAAGTCCTGATTCCCACCTACAGTAAGGCTCTTCTTCACTGCACAACTTAAATAAGCTATTAAGTTTAAATACACTATTTTATGCTCATTTTAATGTTCCTCTCCATGTGACTAAGCAGAATATAGTGTTCATCAAAAAAACGTAAAATAGGTCTCATATTCCTCCCCAAAACTCCATCTTTGCTTCTGGAAGCTTACTACACAAGAGAAGTAAGTTTTACTATTATCTCCCTTGACATCTGCAGTTTCATGATTTTGAAGTAACAGCACTGTACTAGAAAGTACTAAGCAGCCATACAGGTTTTACATATGGAGACTTCCTGAGTTATGTGAATAGACTCCATTAAATACTGATTGTATTTTCACCAGTAGCCCTACCTATGTAGTCAGCACTGCAGAAATTTTATCTTCTCAAACTTGTAAAAGAATTAAAGGACAAAAATTCCCGAATTCTAACACTACATCACAGTAATGCTTTTTTTCTTTTTGTATTCATTTTAATGGATGCTCTCAAGTTAGCCAGAAAGCGCTTCTGCTCAACTTCTAAGTTTTGCAACCATGACAGTCTTGCAAATAGCAGAAGCAGATTTAACAAAACATCTGGGAATAGGATCTTCCACACCCCCTCATACTTCCAAAGTATCTGATCTTAAGACAAGGAAATTGTTTTCCTGAAAACTGTCTTCCATATAATGAGAAGTACCTAGAAGATTAAAAAACCCCACCCACACACAAAAAAAGAAAAGATCCCCCAAACAACAGCAGCAACAACAACAAAAAAACAAACAAAAAGAAAAACAAAACAAACAACAACAAAAAAAAACCTAAAATACCACACCAAAACCTAAAAGACCAGCCAAAAGATAATATTATGGTCCCCACACATACACAGACAAATGGTGGGATTATGGTTTCTGCTTTAAGCTAACGATGTATACAGATACACAAGATTGTCACTGCTTTCCATGCTACAACAGAGTCCAAAGGAAAAGAGGGAAGACAGTCAAAGCTGATGGATACGCAAAGCAAAGAAAAGATTCTCAAATAACATAAAAATGCTGTAACTACTGCACTGATTTCTCATTAACAACCCCCATCTACTAGAACACCCACTCAGTTCAGGGGGACTCCACAAGAAATCACTGCAGCAATACAGGGAAGACTTCATACTAGAAGGGAAATACACACTTTAGTGTTTTCTAGATAAAACTAAGATTATAAGCACAGCTGTCAGTAATGCCCATCATACCAGCATGGCAAGCCATATCATAGGCCATCCTGGAAACTTATTAAAAAAATAAGATTAATCTAAGTGCACCACCAAGAGCGATAGCTCAGACATAGGTAAATGTTTCATGGCATGTTTTCTTTTTAATTTATTGGAAAGTTCTTGTCAGTTCAAAGCTTTCTCCTCCCCAATACCAATGCCCTGCTCCAATCTGCTGAAATGGTCCAACAGAGAAAGTTCATCTGCAGTACTTCCATGAACTTCTATCCACTGTTACAAATGGGGTAATGCAGGTCAGGATACAACTAAGAAACCCAAAAGGCTGTACAATCATTTCCCTGTTATCTGCAGTAAGGAGAAGCTGGATCATGCCAGATAATGTGATAACCCAAATAGTCTGGATTACAGAATACATACAGTGATCCTTTTTGAAGACCAGATTCAGTCACATGAGCTCAGACTCAGAACTGGCACTACAAGCAAGATCTTACATCCAAGGGTAACAGCTGACTATGAATTCTGATTGACTGAGAGCAAGTGTAAAAGAGCTACTATTATACACAGCTATTAGTACCTACCACAGATCCTAAGTGCAATCCAGGAGCTGCTGGAGAAACTAGGGGTTTCCTTGCTGTCACAAAAGTCTTCCTAAGAGGCAGTGATAAAGATCTGCCTAACTAATGATTATCAGCCTTACTCATTATGATCCGTGTATTCCATCTATGTATTTCTTGAGTGATGGTGAAAACAGTGCTCCCTATACACTCTTAGGCTGAAGTTTACAGCATCTTTCATGGCTTATAGGCTTGAACATTTACCCAGTTTTGCCACTTATTCCACTCAGAAAAGATAGACCCTTGTTTTGGTATTCCCCACTTGTCAGGAAAATCCCTTTAGGATTTGAACATAATTTCAGGACCTATAGGGAGACACTGATTTCAAGCACTTCCAAGGCTGCTCTCACTTTGACTATGGACCTTAACCAGTTCTGGGGATCTGGAGAATAAGAAACATTTGTCCCCAAACTGCCAGACTCTCACGGAGAGCCTGTTAAAATGGCCCTGATTCATGCTTTGTCTTCAGAACTGCTTTGGGTCATAGTCTGGGTGGGGTTTTCTTCCATTGGAAGGAAAGAGGAGAAAAGAATGAATGAAGAAAGAATGAACTGAATTTTAAACAATTACATAAATTCACCTGTACCGATGTTTATAACCTATGGATCCAAACTTGCTGACTTTTCTTGACAGAGAGTTTGATTCATTCTCTGGCACTCTGTGTAGTTTGAAAAATAAAACAACAGAGTAAATTACATAGCTAGGTCTCAATTATGGTTCCCTTCCCAATTCAAGAAAAGAGAATACAAACTTTTGACTCAAAAAAATATTATTTTCTGCAAGTTCCTCTTCATCCCTACCTCCAGACAGACTCTTATGGGCTGAGAGTCTCCCAAAGCTACCTGTTTATCCCCTCCTCTTTTGACTACATACCTTTTTATTTCAAAGCCAAGTGTAAACTGCTGGCACCAGCAGCCTTTCACTTAATATTTCACAGAAGCGGGAAACCGACCATGCCACAGTAGTGAGACTGAAGGAGGGATTCTGAGCTTATTCCTTTACAGCACTGCTAAAGTCAACCCCAAGCACACCATCAACTGGTTCCTAATTAGACATTGCACATTTCTCTTGATGTTTTTGCAACAGTAAAATAAAGTGCTTTGAGATGTGCACTATTGGGAAGATTTTTATACGCTCCAATAAGTAAGTAAAACATTATGGACATGATGCTACAGAAAATTTGACGGATAAATATGTAAAAATCTATATGGCAGCTTAATCCCGCCATGTACATTTGTGGACACTTCTGTTAAAGCCTACTCTGTGCAACCTGAAATATTGTTTTTAAAAGAATGCTAAGATAAAAGAAACCACCAAATTGCCCTATTTTAAAATCACTGTTTAACATCATTGTAAGAAAAGGGAAAGCGATGGTTTTTAAGAGCATTCTATAACCACGAGTAAAATTCTGTTTCCAGACAGTAAGCTTGTGTTACAACACCCTGTAGGTATAATAAGGTTCTCATTCAGTGTAGTGGCCCTAAGGAAATCATAGTTTCTGTATCACTTACCTGAAAAAGGTATGATGCTCTACACAGCATTTCCAGAGATGTTTGCAGGTGACCTTGTTACGTGCTTCAAAAAAGAAGGAAGTTTCATTGCACTGAAAACAAAACAAAACAAATCAGTATTCTTATGAGGAATTCTGCCAGTGAAGTGAATATCATCTGCTGAACACAAGAATCAACCACCTCCTATCAATCCACACAAGAAAAGAAAATAGTGTGAAGAAAAGGAGGTTCTAAGATCTTGCTTTATGGTGAACTTGCCACCGGCTGCTGCATGAGAGGAGCCCTGAAGAGAAGATACAAGGACTCCCTGAAACAACATCTCAGCCTTGGCCACATTGATCAACATAACTGGTCTACTCTGGCCTCCAATAGGGAGGTCTGGAGACCCACTATCTATAACGCTGCTGATGCTTTTGAGAAAGCACGCAGGATCACTCTCGAGAAGAAAAGACAACACAGTGCCTTGCAGAATATACCACCTAAGGAGTCTTTCTGCTGTGCCTTTTGCAGTCAGACTTGTCTATCTCGCATTGGCCTTTTTAGCCACCAGCGCGCTTGTAACAAACGTGGGTAGAGCCCTTCCCAAATCTTCGTTTGCGAAGCCTAGCCATGATGATGATAATTCTTTATGTAAAAGAGGTTTACTTTTTGAAAAACAGAAGAGAAAGGAGATTCTAGAAACACTTCTGTTCTTTCATTCTTATTTGCAGACTCAGCTTTATTCCTAATTAAAACACACAAGTTTTTTTTCAAAAATTATGTTTCTGATGTTTTCTGAAACTGCAGTTCAGATGTCATTGAAAAATATTCTCTTTAACAGTTTACAGGGCAAGAATAAGTGAAAGAAACACAGAAATTCAAGATTTATGATAAACTAATATGAAGCAAAACCACAGAAAATGCACAAAACATGTAGGAAGAACCAAGGTAACCTGGGGGGAAAAAAAGAGAGGAAGGAAAGTTTTTTTTAAAAAAGCTAACCTCGGAATAATTCAAAATGCTAGGAAAAATATTAAAGTCATAAAATCCACCTTAAAATCTCTTAAGGGAAAAAAAATATTCACAGCTCAGAACCTAATCTCTGGGAAGTGGTAGATGAAAGAATTGAAACATATATAAACTACCAAACACTTCCAACAGACAAAACGAAGGAACAGACACATCATGCTGCTTGTTTTCATCAGGCTAAACATTCAAATATCCGCACAAATAATACACTTTCATATATTTGTCACCCAGTAAATTTAAGTGCTCAGTTTTGTATCTGTGATTTGCACAAAGAATGAGTAGTCCCGCTCAGGTCAGTGTGAGACCTCAGCATAGTACACCACCATCTGTAACAAAACTGAGCGGTATGATTCATACCGCTGTCAGCAGCTGATTTTAGGAAATCTGTGCCCTTTGTAGTGGTTTGAACCAAGTTTTTCCCCTGAAGCTGAAAGTGGTAACCCCCAGGGGGTGGTGACCCTTGGGGCTTGACCAATCAGTGCTCCTGCAAAATATAAACATATCTCTGGAGACCGGAAAAGAAGAAGTAGTACCTTGGGAGAAGAAGAGGTGGCCATGTTGTAGAGGCCACGAGGAGAAGGGGCTCCGGCCCCTTGGGGGCCTCTGCCCCCCCCAGCCCCCGGTTGGGGGGCTGCAGGGACTCAGAACTGGGCTGAGTGCCTGTGGCTAAGAGCTGGGAGAATTTCTCCCGGTAGGAGCAGTGGGAGACGCTGGGAGCAGCAGCAGAGACAACAGCGTACCGGAGCAGTGGCAGAAGGCCAAGCAGATAAGAAGCAGCAGAAGCCGGTATGCAGCTAAGACAGACACAGAGGTGTCTGAGGAGAAGGAAAAGCAGCAACAAGACAAGAGACCCGAGCCAGCAGCAGGAAGAGAGTTTCGGAGGGTAAGAACTGGACAAACCAAAACCTCCAAACTCACTAGAGACCCCTCTGAGAAAGAGGAGGGGGTGGTGGACTGAGAGGAGTCCTAAAGTGCAGTATGCACTGCTGAGAGGAGCTAAGAAGCTCATGGCCTCCTGAGAGATAAGCCAGGACGGCCGAAGGAATGTGTGTGTGTGGGGGGTGACCTTGGCCCCCCCTGCTCCAGCTTCAGAGAAGCTGGCAGCCATCTTTGAGGCAGAGCATGGGAGCTCTGCACAGGGGCTTGATTTCCCCTGAAGATACCAGACTGTCACGAAGACCCCCGTGCTTCGTGATATGACCGTGGTGGAACGACCTTGTCTGGGGTTACGTAGTCCACGGAAAGACCCCCGTTTGAAGACGGGGGCCGAGAGAGGCTTAGAAGACCCCCTCGTGTGTGCTGGCAGAGAGCCAGCAACTGCTTCTGCTACCTGAAAGAGAAGAAGAAAGCCTGCTGCCTAGAGAGAGACCTGTTGCTCAGAGACTGGAAGGGGTCTTTTTCTTCTTCTTCTCTCCTGGACTTTTATTTGGAGGGAGAAGAGATTTGGCCCATTGTAAATATTATTGTCATGGTAGAGATAGATATAGAGTTAAGATTGTTTGTAATGTATTATAGTATTTATTCACGTGTATAGTCTTTGTAATATATTCCTTCCCCCCATATTGAGTCTCGTGTTTTTGTCTGGAAAACCCATCTCACATGGGGTTGAGATGTGGGTGGGGGGCTAGGAATCAGAATTGGATTTTGGGCCTTTTCAAACCATGACACCTTGCATTAGTTGTACTTCTGCAGTGCCATCCATATGTAAGCAGAGTTCTGGCAGGTTTCTCCCACTCCCCATTTAATGAGGTATGACGAACTGCAAGCACCTTGCAAACTGTGAACTAATTCAGTATGTTCTCTATAATTCAAAATTTCACCTATAACAGAAAAAAAAGATTATATCTCTATTAACAGTTGTCAAGCAGCCTCACAAAATCACATTTACCCTCCTCAAGCAGTCTTTCCTTCATCTTGAAACAAATAACAGTAAAAAAGACAGAATTTTGCATCTGTGGTTAGAATAATTGAGATTTCATTCACTGACCAAAAAAAAAACAAAAACAACCACAAAAAAATCCCCCGCTAATTGAAAACATACACATGAGCTTAGTTTCTTCCATGCCTTATTTTAATTAAGTGGCTGGGTGGAACAGTTCCATAGAATAGCCAAGGAACAAAAATCATCCTCTAGTCTCCCCTCAAAAGCACATTTTCCTCTGCAGGACATCACATGAAGAAAGAAGAGTACAGGGAGTACAGTAGTGTGGTGGTCTAAAAAGGTGTTAAGGAAATCATAGATTTTGCATATAAGTTGTTGTATTGTATTCTACATATAATGTATGTATGTTCTGTTCCTTCATTGGCCAATGGCATCCTGGCCTGCATCAGGAACAGTGTGGCCAGCAGGAGCAGGGAAGTGATCCTTCCCCTGTACTCTGCATTGGTGAGGCCACACCTTGAGTATTGTGTTCAGCTCTGGGCCCCTCAGTTCAGGAAGGACATTGAGGTGCTGGAGCGGGTCCAGAGAAGAGCAACGAGGCTGGTGAAGGGACTTGAGCACAAGTCCTATGAGGAGAGGCTGAGGGAGCTGGGGTTGTTTAGTCTGGAGAAGAGAAGGCTTAGAGGCGACCTCATCACTCTCTTCAACTACCTGAAGGGAGGTTATAGCCAGGCGGGGGTTGGTCTCTTCTCCCGGGCAACCAACAATAGGACAAGGGGACATGGGCTCAAGCTCTGCCAGGGGAGGTTTAGGTTAGATGTTAGGAAAAAATTCTTTACAGAGAGGGTTATCAGGCATTGGAACGGCCTACCCAGAGAGGTGGTGGATTCACCATCCCTGGAGGTTTTTAAAAAGAGATTGGACGTGGCCCTTAGTGCCATGATATAGTAAATGGAGTTGGATCAGGGGTTGGACTTGATGATCTTGGAGGTCTCTTCCAACCCTACCTATTCTATGATTCTATGATATTTGACACAGTACCATATATGGTTATGTTCAGCCCCTGTTTCCTATGATTGGTTGTGATTTGCATGCTCCGCCTAAACCCCACCTTCTGTTCTAGTGCCTTCCTTACCCACATTATTTAAGGCTGGAGCCATTTTTGTGTAGTGCTCTTTTGTGCCCTTCTGTTCCTCCCTTTAAGCTGTTCAGTTGCCCTGCTACTTTCATAATAAAATCACCTTACCAGTTGCACCCAGACAAGTTGTGGAGGTCTTTATTCAAATGCCGACCTCCGCACAGTAGAACATATGACCACTGAGAATGCTGAAGCCCAGCATTCATCTGATTCTGTTATGCATATTATATAATGATTCTGTAGTACATTACTCCCATAAATACATTCCTACAGTTCCTCTAAATACAATTTCAGTTTTGATGGGGTCATCATCTCTCATTTAAAGGACTTAAACAATTTAACTTATAGCAAATACAAGTTTAATTTATAAAAAGTATAATTCAAGATTCCTGAAGACTCTCGAAGATTGTTGAGGAGAAAAATAAGTTACTTCAATAATAACCATATTGCTCTTGTTTCTCTGACAACTAGAAAAAGAGTCTGTCACTGAAAGATCATAATGCATTTTTAGATTTTAAAACTACTAAAGAAACAAAGGTACTTTGCATATCTTACACATAGCAGAAAAGTAGCTTCAGATTTCATGATCTGATTTACATTACAATTTCTACACCAGACTGTCATCTGATGTGATTTCATATAAACCCACATATCTACAGTCATCTTTTAAAGAATGATATCAAGTCAGGCCTGTAGTATTGCAAACTTGCAATATGATGACTCAATTTAGTTTCTGTTGGGAAAAAAAGTCAATAACTCACTTTTAATATGCATGATCTCACTCCTTCTTCATCCACTCCTAAATTTTACTTGTAGGCAAAGAATCCTCTGCTGTATTTAAATTTATTTAATTATATAATCTCAGAGGAGAGAGTTTCTGGGATGTCAGAGGGCAGAGAAAAGCCAGGGGTGATTTTTTTATTTTTTTAAGGTAATTTTTAAAAGAAAGTACTTTTGCCATAACTTATTATTAGATCAGTTTGAATGCCACTGGCATTCAGTGAAAGATTCCCATCAGGGAAAAGATTGATGATTAACTACACGCTGAAACATCTAAATTTAGTATTCAACAATCAAATGCACTCAGGGAAAAAGCATAACCCTACAGATCCAATTTATCAAAAAGTTATGGAATTCAGATATGGAAAGTGATACAATATGCCTAAAAATCATGGGACGGACCAACTAGCCTTCTCATAACACACCCAGGTTTATTTATTTGAATTCAAAATTAAAATACATGCCTGGAAACTATTGCCTCAAAATGGATGCTTGTAATAACTCAAATAACGCAATTAAATTTTGCTAAAGAAAAGAAAGCAAGCCTAAAACACTCATACCCAATGCCAACACAGAGGACACAATTCATAATTCTTTCACCATTTCTCACCTTATCTGTGAAGGATTCAGTAAGTTACTGCAACTAAGTCCAACACAACAGTGCTTACAGCACATCTACATTTAGGACTTTATTTACTTTTTAAGACTATTTAAGGCTTGCAAGAGTACTGCCATTACCTTCACAATTTATAAATGCACATATGAAAATTAAGCAGTACTGAAAACAGTAGTATCTTTCAGGTTTAACCTCTCTCCCCTAAGAGAACAAATTGATTTGTACAGGTAAAGCGAGGGTGACCTCACCTGTTAAGACTATGAAATTCTGTTCTCAATAAAAGGCAACATTTTTAGCATTTGGAACATTGTGGTTTCCTACACATAGTGGGTGTTAGCTGGTTTTTTTTCTTACTATTCCCATATATCTGAAGCAAAAGACACAAAGACCTATTATACTTTTACTAATGAGTTATAGGAAATGATAATTCTAAACTCATTCAGTGTTGTTTGGTGCCTCACAAACTTCCACAGGCTACTCATCCTGTTGCTTTCAGAGTGACCAGTGTATTAAAGGTGAGGCATTGTAAACCATGAAATCTCACTGCTTCCAGAGCAGTCCTGGTCATCTGAACACTCTAAAGATCTCCTCTCTCCTTTGAACCATCTTGGTGTTCGACTATTCTTTCAGGAAGCCCATTTTGCTCATCAAACAAGTAGAAAACAACTTATTTTTTGTATGGTTATTTTCAATCCCATCTGTGACTTGCACAAGCAAAGGAGTGGGCAGGACAATGGGGTCAGAGGCTGCAAAAGGACAGGCACAACCCCTGCAGCAGTGTCCAGCTGTTGAGCTCTTTGACTCACCTCCTCCTAATTCTGAAAAGGTCACACACTAAAAAAATGTGAGGACAAACATAAAACATTCATCTCCTTTTAGATGCTTTAAAAACTTGTCTTGGAATCTCCAAAATATGCTAAAGCTCATAGTGCCATAACCTCACCACCATTTTCACCCATAGGAGGAGAGAGAGACTAGAACAGTGGATGCAGATAGCCTGACTACACCACAAGCTTATACACAGATGGACACCCAAACCTGTAGCCACAGCCCTTCTCTGTTTTATGCTACCCCTCAATTCATCCAGCAGACTGATCTGGCAGGGCCTTTAAGATCTCCACGAAAGAGCTGGCAATTGGTATAGTGCTACACCACAGTGCCTCCATCCCTTAACTGAAAGACTGAAAGCAGGTTACCAATGCCTTCAAAGGAAACAAGTAAGAGGGGTCACTACTCTGCGTAACCACAAAATGCCTCTGGAACTGGTAGAGCAACAACACTAGTCCAGGAGTGCCCACACCGTGCTTTGCAAACAGCTCCCAGCTTGCTTTGCCACGCCAGTCTGATCACACAGCTTTCAAGCTCAGAGCTGCTTTGTGCCCAGACAGCCCAGTGCCCAGAGAGGGCAAGCTCAAGTCCAGCTGGAAGAGAAGACACACACTTAAAATGACAGTTCTTCCCCCCTGGGGGCCAGAAGATCCCTTGTTTGTGAAGTCTGTGGATTACTCCAAAGAAAAGAGGGTCACATCAGTAGTCTTACACCCATTCCTCTGCACCCACCTACAGAGCAAAAATAAGGTGAAAACCTATGATTCAGAGCAGGCTTTAGCTGGTATAATTTATGACAAGACATATATGGGATCCCATTAATCCAGCCTCAGAAAATGAAATAAGAAAGCCCCAAAAGCACAGTAGGAACCCTGCCAGCACACACATCATTCTTCCCAGTCGCACTGACCACTAATGTAACATAAGGAGGGATCTTGCCCATTACAGAGCACACTGTATGTTCAGGTACTACACAGTCATGTACATGTAACAGAAATACACTAGCTCTGAAGCTACTATTTCACAACAATCCTCTTTGCCAGGTTAGGCACCTACCTGGATACTATTAATTGTTAATTCCAATAGAAAATACTCTGTCTTTATATATTTACATAATGCATACCAGTCATAGCTCATGTAACAGATGATGTACTATTAGTCATTAGACGAGTTCAATCTTTAAGAATGTCGTATCAAGTCAGGAATTAAAATTAATAAAGCTGTGCCAGTTTGCATAAAGCATGTCAAAATTGCAATAAACATATCTCTGCCTTGTATTACACCAATTAAAAAATACTAAAGAAGAATTTTTTTTAAAAAGCTGAGAGTAACACCTTAGTGGCAGTGAATTTAAGTTTATGCAGGCCTTGAACCAGTCTTACAGTCCTTCTAAGAGGGCTCAGAAAGTGGTTAAGAAAAGACAAGAGAACACCCAACCAACCAAAACAAACTAAACTCTTTTATATGACATATTAATACCACTGTGCTGGCTCACCTCCATCCTCCACTACCACTCTGACTTAAGTAGGTGCAAATGCAAATGATACAAAAGTCACTTGAAATTCTTAAACCACAAGGAAGATCAAAATGCTATTTTTGTTTGGAAATTGTACATAAGCTAAATTGGACTTAAGACTGGGAGGAACATACCTTCAAACCCTGTTCAGTCTTCCCAAGAAATTGCAGGAGCAATATATCAAATTAAAAGTTCCTGGCTAGAACTTGTAACTCAAGATGGAATATAGCATTTGATAGGAAAAGAAGAGGTACAGCTGAACTACTTTATTAATATAATTATTTTTCATATTTCTAACACTTAGGAAAAGCAGATTAAAAAAATAAAGCATATTTACAGGGTTTTCTGAGACTACTTAAAAGAACAGAAAAATACTGCATTTAGACAGCTTTCAGACACCAAAATGGGGAGTATTATATACTTCTGATTTGCATCAGTGTTTGGTATTGCTCTTGAAGAGTCTTTACCAATTTCACTTTATGAATTCAGCTGAGATAGGCCTCTTCACCTGAATATGGAAGACTGCAGAGGAAGGTATGTCTTGAAAGTGTGTAAATCATTTTTAACTGCACAGTTTTGGAGGTTGTTCTGACTTAAATACCCAAATTTCAAAATCTCTTGCAATATAAAATTCAGAATTCAAAAAAACCCTCCTTTACAACAAAAATAATGAAAGCAAGTGCTTTGCACATTGAATGCTTTCTGATCTGGTGAATGAGAAACATGAAAAACATGAAAAACTTTGCATAAACTCTGTGAAGAAGTGAAATCATTCATGTGCATGTTCAGACACAGTGCAACTGAAGTAAAAGGTGCAGTTACAGAAAACAGCATGGGGTTGTGGGGAACAGCACAGAAGTGCTTGGTACCTACAGGCAAAAAAAGCCCCACATCTCTCACTCCTGCATATTATTACATTTACATTCCCAGCCCACACACTCTATTAAAGCATGTTTTTTGCTGTTTTGTTTCATGTCCTTAGTTGAGAGAAAAATCTAGGGGAGCCAGCCGTGTTCCTCATACGGGGGAAGTAACAGGTGTGCTGTGCACCCCTTTGACTACTCACTTCCACATAGTGCATCCACTGTGAACAAGCTCTGTTTTGCTGGTGGAGAGGGAACGGCTTTGGCAGCCACCTATATTGCTGGATTGTTTCCAGCAAGGTTGCTCAACAGACATCTATCCCTACCAGGAACTGTGCACAGGCGCTAAATGGATTTCTGTTTTCCTAAAGAAAACTGCAAGAAAATACAAACTTTTCTCATTTTCACAAATTTTTTGCAATTGTTTGTCATGTTCAGGGAGTCGTCCTGTGCAGTCCTTGCAGGGAAAGGGTTCCTATTTTCATGCTGATACTTAGAGGTGCCACAGAAAACCTAACATGTTTATAGTTCAGAATTCACAGCACGGGTCCACTCAGAGGACAATGAAATACTCATTGAATGATTAACATCAATGAAAAAGAGTTTCAGTCTCACACGTCAGGATAAGTTATGGACGGACAAATATTAAAGGCAGTATTTTGTTTATTAAGGGGCAATAGCCTCAGGGACAAAACATAATACAAGGAAAGTAGTGAAAGATAAAACCAAAATACTGATGGTCATGCTTGTACACAATAGCAATGGGTATGCAGGAAAAAATGCAAGGAAGTTAAATATACAGGAATTGTTTTCATGGAAGAGATATGAAGGAGTACAAGAGGTTACACTACAAAACAGAAAAGGCGAAGCACCTTACTTCATTATCAGACACTAAGCAATAATATTTTCACTCAGTAAACATCAAGTTTACGAAAAGTGAAGCAATGTAAACAACAAAATGAGCAGCCATAAGCATGGCTGACACAAACACTCCACAGTGTGGTTTTTAGGCAGCCTAAAGATATGGACCTGTATGTTTAGACTGTCACATCTGTCATTTGTCAAGAATATCTGGATGTCCATTTCCGTCCCATTCTGGCAGGTTTGAAAAAATCTCAAAAAAATCCCAGGAAGAGAAAATAAAGAAGTTACCACAAGGGAAAAAGCAGCACTTCACCGGTACTAAAGGCACCAACAGCTTCCTCTTGATGAGCAGGGGTACTTATGAAAGGTAGCTGTCAGTGTGAATAAAGGCAGCCAGTGTGTGTGGAAACATGAACCAAAATACACCCTATACAGAGTTTTCATTACCATATGGAAAACATGATCCACATAAAGCACTCGATTCACTCAGAAATAATCTGCTCCATTAGATGGTGTTAGCTTCCTCACTATATGCCATAAAATTCCATTTGAGAAATGAGAAAATCCCTATTATTTCTACTCTTCCTGAGTATTTTCTGGAATTCTCCCATCTAACCGGAAACATGTAAAACATTCCAGACTTGATACAGCACATCTGATACAAGGAATGTATTAATTCCCTGGGCTGTAAAGTGATATCCCTGGAGGAAGGATGGAGTGAAAACAGCATATTTACTCTCCTAACATATAGTCATGTCCCACATGGAAGGACAAAGTGATGGCATTTATTCCAAAAAAACAGAGGAATAAAATGAATTTGCAAATTAATTTTTCAATGAGTATTGGAACATACATTCATACAAATACACTGATGAGCTTCTCCTCCTCTGGGTATAGAACAGCATAAATTGTTACAACAGCTTTACTCTAGAGACTAAGGATACTGTTTACTTATTTCAAGATATAATTTTGTTCAAAGCACTACCAGACTGTTAACAAAAAGGGAAAAGAAGATCTTTTTTTGCCATTTTGGTATTTCCTGATCTTCTTAGGATATGAAGCACTGTAGAAACACTTCAAATTAGTATTAGATGCCAAGAAGAATTTAATGATGGTACACACCCTTGTACTTACTGTTCTTTTGAACAATTTCCTAGAAGTACCTGTCGAAGCTTGAAACTACTAAGTTCTGTCAAAATGTTTGCCTTATGATCACAATGGTAAGTGTTCACCAGCCATCAACATTCACAGTCTCAAATTAGGCATATTTTCTAAAGCTTCCAGGTTTTCTACTTGGCATGTTAAAACTTTGCAATTGCACATGGTTCAGACAAAAACTATACAAATATGGCATCAAACAGAAAGTGCACCTTCAATTCCAAGCAATTCATTAAAAGTTAAACTCGAACTTGTAAAAGGTAAAAGTAAAAGGTGAACTATACATAAACTATACACTATACATGAACTATCATTCACACTTTACATCAAACATTGTGACAAATTTTCCCACCCTTCCCTCCTCCAGCTTTCCAACAGCTCTCCTATTTCAACAAACACACCATCAGAAAGAAAATCTACAGATTACCACACCAAACCACTTGGGAGTATCAAAGGCAAAATTTGCCAATACATCTGTGGAGACAAAAAACGCTGTCCATGACAGAAGCAAGACAACCAGTCAGGGGTACACTTATATTTCATGGAATGTACTCAACATACCAAAAGGCCTCATAGAAAAATCACAGATGAGACTGACAACCACTACACAGGTGAACAAAGACACATAAAAAACAGTAAAGGGGATTACTGTCAGCAGGTTAATACCACTTAAAACTATAAACTTTCAGTCTTGATCTTCCAAAGAGACATACAAAGTATTTTCAAAAAATAATTCCTCAAACTAAACTTGTAACTAAATCACATACCAAAATTCACAGACTGACTGCAACTATTTGCTTTATTACACTTCATTATTTTTCCTACATCCTCAACACTTCTCCCCCCCTACCCCACAGGTTTCATAGATGATGAATATCTTTGTCTTTTTTACACTGACTCTACCTTAAAACCTCCTCTCCTGCTATCAAACTGTTGTCCTTGCTCCACTGGAACCAAGATTGCTTTCTCTCAAATGGCCTAACAATGCATGATGTTAAGTTCTGACAAATAGGTTTCAAGCTGTATAATATGGCTGCTTGTGTCCTAGCTACAAAATTACTTGTGCCCAACAGCTTTTTGAGTTTTACTTCATCCACATTTTTTTAATATTAACTTTCCCTGCATCCTAGTTTAAAAGCACTTTATAAGCACTTCCACAATACCATTAACAAGGCATTGCAGAAGCAGTCTGATTTATAGAGCACAACGTAAAATGATAAAAATTAATTATAAAATTCCTACTTCGGTACTGCTGAAGTTCTTTCCCCTTGCTACAAAGCGTGGACAAAAAACCTTTCTTTCATCTCTCCCTTTAACAAAACTGCAAGCCACTTTAGGAACATTCAAGGACGGGTTGGGTGATACTTTGAGCAACGTGGTCTAGTGAAAGGTGTCCCTGACCGTAGCAGTGGGTTTGGAACGAGGTGATCTTTGAGCTCCCTTGCAATCCAAACCATCTTACAACTCTAGGATGCTGCACTTGAGGATAATGTTATTTTCTTGCAGTAATTATCAATACAATGAATTTCACTTTGATGGTTTCTTACAGTAAATTTCAGTGAAATAAATTAGACTTTGATGGACATACAAAATTTCCAATCTCATTAGACCTGAGATTACTTCTTTATCCTTTCAGGCTTAAATAAAAACTTACATCTTTTCCCAGGACTCTAAGTTCAAACTGTGTTTCCTTGAAGTGAACTTTTGTAATTCTAGGCCTGTAATGTTGAGGGGAAAAAAAGACAAGACAGAACTTCGTGAGCCTTTAATTTCACACATCATAAAATATAAAGTTGTATATATTTACACACAAAGACAAAAAAGAATTCACAGGTAGGTTTATTTTTCAGGTATGACCCAGATATCATCAAAAAAATAGTGGTATGTAAACATTTCAACGTGAGTATGGTAAAGGTGATCTACAGTTTTCAATACCTGGATCATCAAAGAATTAAAAATCTGAATAATCCAGAGAAATATAAAGGATTTCAAGTATACTTTTTTCTATTGCTATAATTAACCTTTCAAAGAGATATCACAAACCGTACATTTCCATACAACATTATTTTTGTGTTAGTGCAGACTGCATATTTAAATAATACATACCAGAAATATTTTCCTACTTGTTTTTTATTCTTGTAGACAACAACTCCTATGGGTGTTAATCCTAAAAAGTATTCAGATTTGTTTTCACCCTAGAAAATAAAAGTGTATATCATTCATACAGTTGCAAGCACTGAGGTCCAGTGAGGAAGTCATCCTAATGACTTGAATATTCTGTTTTGCTCTCTGTGCAAATGGGAAAACAGTACTTGATCTACAGATGAAAACTCCTATACAAGACTTTGTAGGCAAGGGGGCAAAGAGGTAAGAAAGAATGGCAGCAAGCGAAAGAATGGGAGTTTCCACATGCCATGGTGAAAACCAAAAATAACTAATTTTTTTTAATATGGAATTACTTTTGGCTATTTGGCAGATGGCCAAAACTCAGAAACTAAATTCTTTATTGAGGCATGAATGTAACAGATATACCAACTTTCAGCTAAAGGAAAATAGCAATTTTCTGATCTATTCTACTACGATACAACCGCACAGCTGCCCTCTCCAGCCTAAACTAGTGTCAGTTGCATACTGCTAAAAACTGAAGTAGCTCCTTTGGGAGAGACAATCTTTTTTTTTGTTTTGTTTTGTTCAGAATGGGCAATGTAATACAGGGAACAGCCACGTGCACCATCTCCTCCAAAGGAAACCATTTCTAAAGTCAGTATACAAATAAATCTGGGAGAGAACAGGGTGAAAACGCTGGTGCTGAGGTGCCGAAAGCGCCCACCTCCGCAGTTTATGGTCAGTAACCAAAATCAGAAGCACCCTACACTTGAAAGAGTGCAAACCTTATTGCATGAGGTTAAAAGAAAGTTAACTGAAAAAGCTCACTTATCTGCTACTTTAGGCAATGAGGAAGAGCACTGCAATCTCTAAACTAGCAGAGTATGAACAGCAAAAACCACTAATCATGAGACAGACTGACTGTGGAAAGTGCCCTGTGTAATTACAGACCTTACAAAGAAAAGCACACCTGGCAAGTTCTGACTGTGCTCCTCAGTGAATTAACTGCTAAAGGTGACTTTACTTTTAATATGATCAAATGAGAAAAAGAACTACATCTCGTCATGTGTGTAGCTTCAGTCCCAAATGAGGGCTTCTGCTGCTGCTGTAATATAAGTAGGAACAATGATGTTCATGAATTAGACTTGGGCATATTGGAAATCACCCCTCATTACCCAGGCAGGGATTTCATTGCACAGCAAAAGCAAGCCATGAGAAAAAAAAAAAATTCCAAGCTCTGCTAATTTAACATGATTTTGTTGAATCATGTTGAATCTTGTTCCAGTTCATTCCCCCAGTTTTCTATGGATGGGAAGGGCACAGAGCATGAGGTATGAATACAATTAAGCCACGGGGTGCATTAAAAAATACTTTATATTGCAGGCTACACATTTTTCGGCAGGAAATACACACTTAATCTTCTGGTAGTATCTTGATTTCTTTATTTTCTTTCAAGCAATTTTACTAAGTACTGACATCTAACTCAGTGAACTATCTACATTACAACTTCCCATTTGAACTCCTGATTTTCTTTTATTAAAAAAAAACCTGCCACAAGTGCAATTATTCAAACAAGACAGAATAATGTATACACCAGGAGCATATAGCCTCCAGGTAATGACTTGGATCCAATCCCAACTTAATGCTAATAGACAAAAAAAGTGAAGGCTTTTGATGAGGCAATACAGATAACTTGCAATGCTGCATGATGCAACATGGGAAAAACTAAAAACGTACACTGGATCTTTAGTAAAACCTTCACAACAAATATTTTATAAAGCCAGCTGCTGCTACCCCACCCTAATTTTTGCAACAGTATTGAAAAGGTTTCAGGAGACACTTGTTCTTATTTAAACAAGAATAATCTGCAAATTTTTCTGTCAAAGACAAAGGCTATAGCTCTCACTCCTCTCTCCTGAGACTTTCTCTATTTACTTCTTATCTATCTGAATTGTTTTTTTCCAGAGCATAACTGATGGCTTTTTTATAGGTGTAATAGAATCACAACATTTCATCTGAAAACCATTAGGCTTCTGTATGTATTAGTGACTGAATTCTCTCCATCCATAATTATCTCTTCCTTTGCATTTCTTAAGTACAGTGTTTCCTTTCAAGTTATTCTGTGGACTGTTTCCTGCATTAGTACAATTTTTTTTCACTGTTAGCAAGTTTAAACAATACTTACATAAACAGGATGGAGATCAACTCCATACATTTCCAGGGATTTGGCCACACCTAAGTAGTTTACTTCTGCCTCAGCAGGAACTTGACCCCTGTAAACAAAATTCTGTGTAAGAACTTTGCACTTCCAGTCAAAATGTAAAAATTGATTATATTAATAAATACAGTTTGCTGAACACATACACAGACCTTCCTATCATTTTTTAGACTGTTACTTTGTCTTTTCAACACTCTACTTCTTGCTCCAAGTAAGACTAGATCTCTACTGGTCTCCTACCACAGACATATATGCTATCATATATACAATGTGTGCCTACGACAGTGGTTAATCTTTTCCCTGCAAACACACTTCAGATATTCCATTTTTAGGCTTCAATATGCAAAATAAGTTTTTTCCCAATAACTACATGATTTTTACTAAAGCAGGAATGGTATGACTGACTGGGGTACTATATCCCCATAGCAGCGCTGAAGCTACAGATGATTTCTGAAGCAAGGTTCAGGACTTCAGATAAAATATTCCTTTCTTCAAAAAACCTTGCCTAAAGAAAGTCACACCAACTGGCAATAGCCCAGTGTACTACTGTGAAAACAAAGTTTGGCGTTTGTCTCATGAGATTAGCAGTTTCAAAGATCCAGCCTGCCTTCCTATCTGCAGATATCAATCCATCAGTTGAAAAGCACCATCAGCTGCATTCTGGTAGTAAACAACTGGGGGAAACTGGGAGAAAAAAAAAAAAAAAAATAAAAAACCAGCTACTAGGAACATATTTGACAACACTGACAAAGGATTTATTTTTGAAAAGAACAAAATAACTAAATAAATTTAAAGCCTTATCCTCAAATTTAATTTGTTCTTCCCTTAATATCTGCCATTGATAAAAGAGTAAGATTCTTGTTTGTAAGCTTGAAATAGCTGAACCTGCATTTTCATTTTCACTCCTTTTCAACACTTCTGTGAAAGTTACTGGACTGTTATTGGGAAAGTACAGCATATCTTATAAAAATATCAACTCAAAAAGATGCATAACCAGCTTCACCCTGTGATTCTTTTCTTAGGGAAATACTTCACTGGATTTGCTACCTTTCAAATCCAATGTGTGAAGCAGAGCTCAACATTTTGATTCAAGACCTGGAAAAGTCCTGTAATACGCCCCCATTCTCTCTAGCCTAGCAGCTACTGTCCAGGTTTTCCCAACTTTGTGTTATGCCTGACAAGGTAAAAACCACATCCAACATCAAAGACATGAAATGGCATTGCTAAATGCAATAGTAGAGGTTTTCAAAATGCCTTCCTTTGTATCTGAGAGATGGGCTGATCCAGCTCATCTTATCACTGCTTCAGATGATAGCTCTTCTTTCCAAAGACTCCTGGAAATGCAGCAGATCTGAAGGTCATAAGAAAAATCCCTTTCTTCTAGAGCTGGATTTCCCAGTAGATGTGTCCTTCATGGTCTGTATTCACAATACGTAGAACTCTGGATATTCAGCACATCAGTGATGTCACATCTGTCACATGTTTTATCAACTTTTACTCTAAAAATTTAGTCCACAGCTTGATTTTGTTCACTGAAGCAGTACTGTCTCAGTGAGCTCCCAAGCAGGCTAAATCTCAGTCCTGAGAAAAGTGGATTACCCCATTACTGAATTAGTGCTAGAATCCAGCACCAATTTAAATACTGATGTTAGTCTGTCCTTAGTGACCTTTCTCAGAAAAATGCTGATGCACTTATTCCTCTATTTTCATTTGTCTCTGAAAGTACCAAAGGACTCAAATTACAAACAAGTGTGGGTCTTTTTATAACATATCTAAATGTTACAAACATAACATAATGTTTCATATTTGTATAAAAACCTGTATTTGCAAAAAGATTAAAGGAAGTAAAGATGTGAGCTGGAGCTTCTGAAGGAAGAAGATGGAAGCCCTGAAGTCACTGCTTGATCCTCCACATGTGCATGATGACTTTGGGGCACCTCACACTGCTATGCGACCTTGGGATTGTCACGTTGGTTTATAGATGGGACAACAGTCACAGCAGGGAGGCTGCAGAGACTTGGTGCAGTCAGAAACCCCCTCCACCCTCTGACTTCCCTCACCTTTCTTGATTTAGAAGTTTCCTCAGAAAACTGCATCCTTACTGAATCCCTGAATAGCTATTGTGCTGTGTAAAACAAAACTGAGAGAAACACGCAATCAAAAATTGTTTTTCTGGACGTAACTAGCAGAAACAAGGTACATGCAGTGCTACAGCTGTCCTGAAAAAACCAAACAAACAAGCCCTGTGTTTTTATGCTGAGATCCAGAAAGAATAAAACAGTTCTTCCAAACTGAAATATCTCTGATCAATGAGATAATTTGGGATGCCTTCAGCCATTACAGCTTCAAACTTCTTAACTAAAGAGATTGCTGTCACCTGTGCAGAAGTCAATGTTGGGAGTGTTGATGATAAAAATCAGGCTGAGCTAGTAGTGGGTACACCTTAATTTTACTCTTTATTCTGTTGCTGCTAATACCCTGACACCTAACTGCAGCCAAGCAGCAAGAGAGTATCAGAGGTCTAAGTCAATAAGCATATAAAAACACTAGAGACTGTTATGACAGTTAATACTCCACAACCACTGTTCCCCTGGCTTCTGAATTTCATCTTCAAGGTTACAAACCTTTTGAAGCAAATGGGTCTTAATAACATTTACTGATGACTACACTAATGACTACAGAAACTTGGGAGAGAGGAATAGAGGCTGCTTAGTATTGGTGGCCTGGTTCACAGTAATTAACCTCAAGTTTCATTTCTCACAAACAAATTCTGTGATGTTGAACTCAGCAAACTATCTGTGACTCTGTAGCAAGTTCTCTGAAATGCATCAGTTACTATAATGCTGTCAAGCAACCTCACAGAAATTGAACAACAGACTCTCTTCCCTGGAAGAGAAAGCTCAGGCAATGTGGCAACTGTCACAGGCTGCAATTACTGGAGAACTTTTCAAAGAGAACAGCTGTGACCCTGAGTTAATACCTATTCTCATTAAACAAGACACAAATCACAGTAATAAACAATACTGCAGGCAAAAATTACTTAACCTTTATCCAGACTGTGGCTTCATTACAGCAAGAGAATCAAGATATCTAGATCTACATACACGATGGGTGATTATCTCTGCATTACTTTGACAAATGGTTTGATGACCATATTCATAAAATGTTTCTTACTGCTCTCATCTTAACAAATATATCACAATTGCACCTAACTTGGATTTGTTAGAACAAGCATCTTTACACTTACCAGGAACATGAGCTTGGACATAAGCAAGTAAATGTTTATTTTCGCTTTATGTATGGTTGAACTTCTGGCATATGTTTTACTAAAACTGCTGGTTCTGAAACACCCATACCTAGGTCTGACAGACCTCACATTTCCAGTTATTGTCCTACTCAGTTTCTAAAAGAACAACTTCAGTTATATAAAACCTTTTCTGTTTCTGAAAAGCACAATTAGATGCCCTGTGCTCTTTCCTCAAGTCCAGAGATCTCTGCTCTGTACCACAAGTTGTTCCTCCCCACCTACCAAGCATCTCTGAATCTGGCATTAACCAACAAGTTCCCAACAGTACTGAATTCTTACATCAGAGTTTTGTGTATCTGCTCTATGGCATCCTCCAGCTCTTCCTTCTGGTCTGGGACAAAGCGGTACTCTGAGACATAGCCTGCGGTGTGCTTGTACGGGTCATAGTCCCCCAGCTCAGCTGCAGTACACAAGAAGAAAACAAAGGTCACCTATTTTCCATGTTTTATCTCAAACAGAAAATATGCCTGGGAGTGCAAATGGAGACAAATATCCTGAAACAACCAGAGGGAAGGTCTTCTAGTAGCATTGTTTCTTGTGAGGAATCTTCCTTTTTCAATAACATATCAATGTATTTCTAGATATTAAATTCACTTTCAAAACAAAAATAACTTTTTAAAGAATTTTCTTAAAGGAAAGAACATAATGAATAGTCAATATAATTTTCTTTGAAGCATCCCTGAATTTGGATACATTAGTCATGTCTGTTCATATGCTGTAATTATAAAACAAATATGCACCTTGGTCAGAACTCACATCTACTGATCTTAACTATAATTGCATCTATCTGAGAAACTCTGCAAAAGTTAGTATTTGTATTTTTTAATAACGCTGAGTAACATCTGTAGACTGGGATTCTCCGAGAAAGACTTCACAGAAGGTTTCTATCCAATTCCCACTAAACCAAAAGCATAGCCAAAATAAGGCTTCAAGAGCCAAGAAGGAAAAGACTCATTTAATTACCGATGCTTCTTTCCAGAATGTTGGAACGACATTGTTAGAAAAAGCCCCTGATCCGCTGCATAAGAATGTTGAGAAGTTTCTCTGGAAAACCTCCATAAAAATATCGTGGTTCTTGCCCACAGTAGGAATAAGAAGAGGAATTACTACAACAGCAACAACTTCAGAACTTCCAATAAGAAAACTGGTATATTCAGCAAACTGTGCCATGGATACTGATTTTTCCACCATCACCACTATAACAGTCTCCAATCTTTGATCACAAAACGAGGAAAACAACTCCTGTGTTAAGGAAAGGATGTGCTCAGAGGCCAAAGATGACACCCAGGCACAACCTGAATGGTGAAAGCCAGGCCTGTGGCTGGAGCAGAACATATGGCCCTGGCTTCTTCTCCAGATCTCAGCAGCTGCTAGCTTCACTGGGAAAAACACCACTGATAGCATTACACCAGCAGAACTCCTCGGTTATTTCTGAATTCCCACAAACACACTTAATCTCAGTTTGGAACAGAACAAAAGCCTGGTCTGGCACATCACCCTTGAAAAAGCACCCTGGACCTTGGTGTTGATGCCTTGCGTTCATATGTTCAGTATCTGACATATATTCAGTTCATATGTTCAGTATAGACATTTCTCAGGTGTCTTTCTATATTTGAGCAACTGCAAACCCTAAATAAAAGGATAAAGCTTTTTATAGAGTCCATGGGAATGCACGCTTGCTGGTGCCTGGACTAACTTTAACCCGCTGGATGTAACCTTTGCCATGCTTTAACTCTGCTCTTCCCATAAACTTTCTCATTGTTTCCCAACAGAATATCTGAGATTAGAATCATAGGAACAGAATATTATACCAAAACTACAGCTCCAACCTACTTAAAATTGATTACGGGAGAAAAATGCATTCTTTTTATTAATGTCTCATAATACAATGAAGATGTTATCATAATTGCATATTTTCCTGCTTCATATTTGCCATATTTTAAGGGAAATCTGTTCAGAATGGTCATCTATTTACAGTTCTTTAGATGAAATCAGTCACGTTAGTTTTTTTCTGTTTTAAATCAAATTCATAAAGTGTTAATGATGTCTTCAGTCACCACTTAAAATTAGTCATAATGCATGATTAAAAGAAATAAGCTCTCAATTGGCCAGAAGAACTTACACTGAATTATATATGCTCCCAGCTGTGCTGCAGTGTTGATTGGACAAGGTAAACGACCCTGTAAAACATCTTGCTTTACCTGCAAGAAAAACTGATACCTAAAACACAAAGAGAAAACAAAGTTGTTATTTCAAGCCTGATGCACCAAAAAATATTTCAAAGTCACCCAGTTAACTGTAGACATACCTTGTACCATAATTATGTGACAATAAAAATTCCTCTCTGAATGGCTTTTCCCACATTGACCTTGAAGTAACAACTAAGATTAATCTAGTGAAACAACCTAGGTAGGGGAGCACTGTAGTTTTCCCATCTGCTTATATTGCGCAGATGCAAATAATTTTCCCCCTAATAATATCATTTCACTCTTTTGGCTTTCATAGAGCAGTGAGGAAGTAGGGACGAGGACCATGATCAGAAAAATTGAACAAGAAACCTATAAAAGGGCCAAAGTTTAACCTGACCAGTGGTCAACATAAAGGACAACTGAGTATTGGATACTTCTTTACTCTAATATTTCCTCTTCACACACCAGAGTATCAGCTATAATGCAGCAAGCAGGTTTGATGGAGTCCATACCTCCATGTCCTTCTTGCAACAGAGATGGCAGGGGTAAAAATGCAATTTTCAAAGTCATAACCTGCTTCTACACTTGATAAAGCAGATACTGAGAGCACTTACAGTAAATAAATATGCACAAAATAGAAAAGTAAAGACAAGGAAACAAGCCATCATACAAAGGATCTGCTTGGTTTTGCAACTCACCATAACAATTTACAGGAAATCTTTTAAACCCTGTTTGAATTTTGTCCTGTTTTATGACAACAGATTTATGCAGTGTCTCACCATCCTAAGTGAATTCCTTTCACTAGCTCCTACAAAACTAACAATACTGAGAAGTAGCTTTTTACAGAAAGAAAAGGGTCATCCATACAAGCGCATAGCTTTTTCATTATTCACTAGTTCAATGTTACCTACATAGAAACCTTTAGCTACTCTGCAAATAATTTATTCTATGTTGGTACAAGTTACTTATGAAAGCACCTTAGAATGATCTGTAAGTTCAAAGTGCACCTACACTGCTTTCATGGAAGTTTACAAACCGCAGATTACGCACAGCTGACTCTCAAAACATCTAAGATCCAACCAAATTTACTAGACTTTTCAGCCAGATGAACCTCTGAACAAGGATGCCGATGTCTTTCTGATTAATGATCCCCCAGAATTCGTGCTGTGACAGACAATAGGAAGGTCCATCCTCTAAAAAATGGTTGATAATCTCTACCTTAAAGAAGCAAGGCATTGCATAAGAATTTTCTGGGAATGTCATTAGGCAACACAAAGCACTCAGTGTTTCTTCACTAAGTACTACTTCTAGCTTATGCTTGCAGTCCTACCTACACAAATCTTCTTTATTTGAATTATGATAATGACAAAGAGGATTTCACACCTCCTGTGGAGTACACAAAATCTTCTTTTCAACATGAAATGCATTTCTTATATGCACCTGTATTTCTGTTAGCACTTTTCCATCTCAACAAAGCAGAGCTTTGTACCACATCATGCTACAAATTTATTTTCCTTGGAGAGGCACCTATATTTCTGCATTCTCATAGTGTAATCTCAAAATAAAACAGCATAGGAATCTTCAAAACAGCCACCTTCTTGCAAAAACAGAGCCAACTTTAAGTGCTTAAGTGATTCCCACTGAAGCCACTAAGCTCCTCACAAAACTACGCCATTTGTCCAAACTCGTAGCTAAAGCACTCGTCTTGTGTGCTGTCCAGTTTTTTATGCATATATTATAGTGCCTAAGTGCCAGTTTCCTCTAGCAAACACATCCAGCAAACACTGCAGCATTAGCTTTTGCCTACAAGGCAGACAGATTTTTCTGCAAAGCAATTATAGGTTTGGCAGGTTTTCATTATTTGCAAAGAGTAATCATGTAATGACACAGATCATTAACATCTAATAACAAGAGTTCGCTCTCATATCCTTTAAAGTAATAAATACATGCTTCAATCGGTTAGCACAAAATAGTTAACACATCACTGGAACACATCACTTAGGCAGAAAATTATTAGCATAAATAAAAGTAGGGTCTTTAATGCCCCCTAAGTGAAGGACCTTTAAGAGTGCCTTCCAAGCCAAGTTATTCTAAGCAGGTGGGTTTTTGTTGTTTTTTTGGTTGGTTGGTTGGTTGGTTCCCACTCTCCCCTCCTCTGGACAAAAAAAAAGCGTCTTCCTTCCAAGACTTAAGAGCCTACAGAAATAAATGCTCATAAATATTGAAGGTATTTGGCTAATCAATGTATTTTGTAGAAGACTGTCAATACAATATATCTGAGGCCCTCCCTCTGTGTGATGTGCCAATTCTGCATGACCAAATACTGACATGAACAGAGGTTCCCTAATCACACTACAACATTTCTTGACTGGATTCACACACCTAATCAGCAGTGCAGATCACTGACTGCAGATCACAGGGCAAAGAGAAACAATTTCTGAAAATTTAGCCCCCTGCCTCCACCCTGACGCCCATGAGGAAATCACAACAGGTTCAGTGGCCAAAGCTCCCTTCCCAGGGCCATCTTTCCCTGTAAGCAGGATTTAAAGAGCCTCTAGAAAAATACAAGAAAAATGCATCGAAATTCCATGGCACAGGGGCATCCCACTGCCACTAACTTATGCTCTTTTACCTGTGAAGTCACAGCATTTATTATTTATACTGGGCCAGACTCAGCCTTGTTTATTGGAGACTTCCATTCCTTGTGCCAGTAAGGAAACAAAAAAATTTTCTCACTCCAGTATAGGAAGACTATTCTGCCTGTTCTGCAACAACTGCCACCTTTGATTAATGAAAATTAAAAACCTTGCATGCATTCTAATGAATTCTCATGGGTCATATTATTACAACATCAAAGGTAATATTTTGGTATGTGTTCATGCAAGCCAGCACACTAATTTTGTCGCCTACCTACCCAAATTCTCAAATTTCCTTTTGAACCTAAAACTAATTGTCTGAGACATTTCATAAATAAACCAAACAGAAAACCCTGTGTGAGAGAGTTCAGATAACTATGTGTGTGCATGTGTCTGTGTGCATGCATGTGTATGTGTTACTGTGTACACACTCATATTTTGTAAAGGCCAAGCTTAGGTAAAAGAATCAGAAGCATGTAACTCTTCAATTTCCTTCACATATTTTTAGAAGGACCTAAAGAAGTCTTCTTGAAAAACAGCTCAGGAATTTTTGCTATGGCCAATAAAGAAGAACATTCATTGTATTTACATTTGATATCCAAGTAAACTCTAAACTTGATTATAGCACAATATAAACGCAGAAGAAAAAAAAAACCACCACCACAAATGTACATCAAGGCCCTTTGGTTTTTGATGCACTAGAGAACACCTTTTCTTCTTGGGCTTCCAAACAGTTGTCCATAACAACCACTGTGAATCTCATAGCAATTTTCTATCTTCATACCAAATGTTCAAGCAAAAACATTCGGATGTTCAAGCAAAAAACAAGAACCCAGACACACTACAACAATATGCATCTGGCTGAAATACATTACTAGTCTGAGAACAACAAACTATCCTTTCATTGAATACTATACCTTGTTATTTCTTCTTTAAGTTTGCACGGATCCTCTGCATAAAATTTAATGCCAAAATACAGAGTGTATGGTGGTCCAGCTGAGTGAAAAAAAAACATTTGGTATAAAAATTAGTTGTCATGAACTGTTATTGTTATGCACTGTTACTAGTTGACTACAAAATAGCTACTAAGAAGCTTATCTTAATATTTTATGAAACTTGAGAGTTTCAGAAAAAGTGTAACATCCACATAGCAAATCCATACACCTATACTCATTACACAAGAGGGGAAAAAAAAGAATTTTTACTATTATTTTCAGTCTTTTATTTATTCATATTTTGTCTGTCTGCTTGGAATTTTTGCTTGTCTTGAATTTTTCACTTTAGTTTTCATTTCTAACTTACTATTTCTCCAAGATAATTTTTTGCTGCTTGATTTTGACCTCTAAGTACTTCTTCCACTGAAGCTTTTTGAAAAATGTAATTATGCATGAAATGTGATTCTCTGTCATAAGTTATAATACGGAGTACCCTTCCACCCTTTCAAATATCTTACACAGCGACTTTAATTATGTACCAATTCAATCAAGAAATATTTGGAAAAGCTCTTCTACTTCACCTTTTAAAAATGTTCTTCTAAAAAAACCTGATAACTCAGTACCAGAATTCTTACAGCTACATTTATTCCACATGTGCCCCACTTCTACATCTTTTATTAAAGGGTCTCCAAATCATGTTCTTTAATTATAATAAAAATAACAGATCTTGTATCTGCAATATCTGAAGACTACCAGTAATAGCAGACACTCTATTATCAGTAAGAGGCATTACTTTTACTTTCACAAGCAAAAGTGAATCTATTTTAACTATGGTACACTAGACTGTGACAGAGGTATCATAGCTACTATAAATTAATTACACAAATTAAGAATAGCACCACTTATTAGTATAAAATAAAATTTAGGCATGCAGAAATGTTTAGACAAAAGTTACACAAATTACTTTAAAATGATAGCATGTGCAACCTATGTGTGAAATTTTGATACAGCTAAGAACTGCAATAACAAACTTGTTCAAGAACTATCAATCTGCTGTGACTAGAAAATAAATATTGCGCAGGCTGTATAGATAGAACATTGTTTCTGTTACTTCATCTTCAGATACGGCCCTTAAGTTCAGATACATACTGTTTATCAATTCTTTATGTTCAGCAAGCGTCTTTGCAGGATCCAGCCAGTACTGTGAGACAGATAATTACAAAAATTAATTACTTAACATGGAAAATGCTCCCTTCCAACTCAAAACATTCTACGATTCTATGACAAGTACCCATCAAGTGTAAAGAAATTTGCTTCACACTAAGCAAAGAAAAATTAATTTTTATTTTCAGAAATGGTTTCACAGAGCAGGGAGAGAGAATGTCTAGAAATTTGCACCAAGGTAGGGGGGGCATAGACTCTTCCACCAAAGTGTTTACAGTACTAGTTGGACACCTGTATCAAACTGACCGACGTATGCTTGGTGCACCACAGAGGGATGAGCTGTTACTTGGGTTCCCATAATGTTTGACAATCTGCAGTATAATTTCTCACTGATTACTCTACCCCACCTTTATCAAACATCTAATAAAAGTCATCCTTATGTTACTGCTGACCACAGACCAGTTGTGTACTTCACATTATGGCTACACAGGTCACCAGCATCCTGCTCTTGTAATCCCTCCAGCTATTTATTTCTTCCTTAGCTTGACATTTCTGTGATTCAGTTTTGGAACAAAGTGCAGAGGCAGTTGCCAAGACCATTCTTGTCTGTATTTTCTTCAACTGTCTTCCCTCATACACAAGCTTTTTGCACCAGCTGAGATTGGCACCCCATCTTAAAACTCTGGAATTGGAAAGGCTGCAGAACACAGCTCCTAGAAGGAGTCATTAACAGCAAATTCAATCTACTCACTTAGTGCCCACCCCTTTTTAGCTGACGAACTACACAGGCCAACGAACAAAAGAACTTCTTACCTGCACCCCTGAACTAATCTTACAGGGAATAAGCATAATGTGATTAATCTAAAAATCTTCCCCTTCTACCCAGAGAACTTCTCTGGTCTAAAAAAACAAAATCGCTATTAGAACGAGTAAGTAGCAGAAAGAAGGGAAAACACTGCAAAGTATTTGAGTGAAAAATCACAAGCAACTAATTTCATAAGTGGCTATAAACAACTATCATTGTATCAGGCTCTAGAAAATATGTCTTACAAAGAGTGGCTGAGGGAGCTGTTGTTTAGTCCAGAAAAGAGGAGGCTCAGAGGGGACCTCATTACTCTCTACAACTACCTGAAAGGAGGTCAGTCCCTTCTGCCATGTCTCCAGTGAAAGGACAAGAGGAAATGGCCTTAAATTGCACCAGAGGAGGTTCAGATAAGATACTAGAAAATATTTTTTCACTGAGAGAGTGGTCAGGTATTGGAATAAGTTGCTCGGGGAGGTGGTGGAATCACCATCTCTGGAAATGTTCAAGAGGTGTCTGGATGTGGCACTTGGGTACATGGTTTATTGGTGATTATGGTGGTGCTGGGCTGACAATGGGACTAGATGATCTTGAAGATCTCTTCCAACCTTGATGAACCTGTGTGATTCTGTGATTACTTCGACAGAATACAAAAACTAGTAACTTCCATTAGCTGCTGATCCATCTGCAACGGAAACAGCAGTATATCTTGCTCTTGGTCATTGTTATTTCAAATCCTAGAATGTTTGTTAAGAAAATTTCCTGAATTTTGAATGAAAAAATTCTTCAGTACATGCTTATATCAAATACATCCAATAACTATTCAAAAATGAACCCTCTTAACCTCAAGAGAAGGTGGGAAGGGAAGAAGAAATGATCACACCTGTTCAAATATCCCATTAGTACTCCAAATCAGCAACAATCTAAGGTAGCACAATAGGCTGATACACAGATTTTACAGTCAACAGGTAGAAAAAAGGCAAAATAATTCTGCACATTCTGGGTATGCAATGCGGTTTGAATGTGATCTGACCTCTCCTCAAAACTGGCATCACAAAATGAACAACATGTTGTGAGTATAACTTGCTTAAGTCTGACAACTCTGTGCTACACTGCAAGATATCAAAACTATCCTGTTTCAAAATCAGATCAAAATCTATCACAGAATAACTCCTTCATTAAGTTCTCCTGAATTGAACTAAACTGAAATTGGCTTCAAGATACATTACCTCTTAGTCCTCTTTGCAGTTGAGCTTTACATGCATAGGTAGATTGATTATTTGTAAAAAAATAAAAAATAAAAAAATTAATATTAATGGATCAACACTCAAATTTGCAAGTGGAGTACAGAGCAGTTACAGATTTCCGGTTGTCTCTCTGCAATCTGAACTCCACTGCCTCTTGGTATCCACGTGATTCACTGACTGCCATGAGACAAACTAGAATTTGGCCAAGTAATCAAAGAGCATATGGACACATGGAGACAATGCAATTAAAATACAGTCACATTGGAACTTAATTCTCACTAGGTCGTACTTGACTGGCAGTAAAATGATATTCTTTGTATGGTCTTCTGAAGGCAATTTCCAAGCTTGAGGGAGGGGGACAAAATTCAAAAGGAAAACTTCAGATTCAAAGGGCATCTGAAGAGAGGAGAGGGAAGAAATCTGTTTATTCATATCACTAAATATTTCCTTTCCTTCCCTCTAAACTGAGCTCTAAAGGAGCCTCTCATCCCTCATCCCTGGAAGACAGATTGCTGCTACGTATACTAGTAAAAATAAGTATCAGCTGCCATGAGAAAATATGTGGGTGCACACAGGTGAGGTTAAACACTTCAGCATGGTGGGGAAGAGACAAGAATCTCATCTGCCTTTTCATTTCTCCAGTAGGTACTTAGCATTGTGGCAATGCTGCAAACCCACGCTTAAAATCATTGTGTAGCTATTTATTATTTCAAAGGCTGCCAAAATTTTCCTGAAGAATGCAAGGGGTGGGGGGAGGAGTGAGAGATTTCTAACATTTTATTTGTAAGCCAAGGATGAATGGAATTTCATGGATAATGAAAAGGCATTTTTCAAGCCAAAGTCAGACAATAAAGATGGGAACATTTAGAAATCCAAGAACCCCAACAACAGAGCCCTCAGAGCATACATAGTAATGTGTATTAGATACTTGTTAAATGTTTGCATATATCTATAAATAGTTCTGGGTATAATTACACTTTCAAGCTCATATGCTAAAATGCCAATATAAATGGAACAAAAAACCCAGTGTCTTATTAATTCACTTGCAGAGCAGTTGCTGACAACAAACCCTACATTTGTGAATGCTAAAGCAGCTCTGATGCTCAGCCTTCACTCCTTTCATCTGCTTGGCATCCAGTGTGCCACTTCTCAGTGCTTTCCCACCTGTATCTCTTCTGCACAGACTTACAAACATCTCACCACTGTTGCAAGGAGATGGAGGATGCAGCATATACCCAAATAGATGCAGGAGCCAAATTTTGTGAAAGAAGTATTTAACATATACAGAAGAAATGGAGAAAAAATAATAATTTTTAATAGCACATATCAATGCAACCGTCCAATTACTAAAGTGATGGCTACTAGTTTACTAATTGTTCTTTACAAACACAATATAGTATTATTTTAATAATTTTTTATTTACTAAGACTAATTATAAAGGTACAATGTAATTAAAGGAAATAATTCCCTTTAAACTTTTGGGTAGAAATTATTTAAAAAAAATATTTTGAAGTACAGCATAAAGAATGAATGGGGTTTCCTGTCCTTTGTAGTTTTACAAATCTGGCTCCCATATAAGCCAGATGTGTAAGCAGTATGCATCCAAGCTCCATGCAGTATTTCAAATTTAGCCCTTTTAAATGCCTGCAAACATTTTACCACAAATCTGGAATCTTCATTTTTTGTATCTGCTTAGGGTTAAATTCGGGTCAAATTCCATTAACCTGTTTGAAACAAAATATTAACTAGGTTAAAATGTTTGCTGAGGTATCAATCAATGTAGTGTCTGGTGCAGAAAAATCTGTCAACTTCAAACTAAATCCTGGACTGCCTTAATTAGATTCTTATGAAGCCATACCCATCGTGCCACACATCAGGTTTTTTTCACGTTTACAACAGCAAAAAACACAAGTTTGAAGAGAAAATGCATAATTTTTCAATTATAATCTGAAATTGTCAAGATTTTTCTGCAACTTAAGACAACACTAACAATTAGAATTGTTGTGTCAGGTTTTTTTCTACAAATGTTCAGTGCAAAGAACCTAAAACTGCTAAGCTCAAGTTGTCCCTATTATATAAGAAATGTAAAAATCTTCAGGCAATTCCTACATACAAATATGTATTTAACATCTTCTTTTCATTATTAGAATGTGAAGCTATATTGATTATATTTAGTATCAGATCATCAATGTGAATATCCTATTCATCCTGCTGCACTCTAAAAGTTTACTCTTACTACCTATAAATCACTTGACCACCGGGTTTTTCCAGGTTGTTTTAATCCATTAACATTCTTCTAAAATTTCTTTCTTGTAGTCAATATCATCAGTCTCCACTTTCTTTCCACTGGTTATGTCATCTATTTTAAAAAGCACAACAAGTCTTTTTCTTCCTAGACAATTTAGTATACTGTGCTTGTGGACAAAGGTAAAATCCATACCAAAAAAACCCCCCAAAATCCATTCAACAATACACAAGCTAGGTACAATTCAATTGTTTTACTAAGATCTTGAGGTCAGAATATGCAGTGCACTGTATGACAGTAATTCCCTAGAGAAAAACATTTTTGATTGCAAACAAAATTTTGTTAAAATTATGCCCTTCTTTCCATAGCTAAGCTACATTACAGCCTGTTCAATCTACTCCCCTATCTAGTTTGGTACATTTCCTCATAGCAGGGGAAACAAAACACATCAACACTGCAGGGTGGGTGCATGGTATGGAGAGAGGGCTTAGCTCCAGTATGAATAAACATGGTGATACAGCTTTCTGTATTTGTATTTCTCCTCTTAGAGCCTAAGAGAGTATCGTATGTTGTACATTATCATTATAATAGTCAGATCAACATTATCGGATAAGAAAAGAGGGGTATTTGCATCACAACCTGCTGTACAATTTCTTGTAAAAGATGCTTGAAAAGCCTGATTCTTTTGGTATTTGACAAGGGAATGCCTTTGGGCTTCAAAATTACCCTTTCCCTCATCAAATTCTGCTCAGCTTTTCATGAGATATTATGCATTAAAATTGTTATTTCCATTCTGCCTTTTATGTGCCTCAAGAAAATACTGGCCTCCTTCCAGAACAGTAACTAGCTTGGCTGTCCTAAAGACCCCTGGTAATGCGATAAAGGCCATAGCAAAGGGAATATGTGGAGAACACGTGGGAGCTGCAGCACAGCAGGAACCAGGAAAGTAGCAGGATAAGTACATCACTGGGCCAATGGTTTCCCCAAATATCAAAATGGTGAGAGACTGTAACAGGAAGAGTGTGGCCAGCAGGTCAAGCAAAGGGATCTTGCCCCTGTACTTGGCCCTAGTGAGGCACATCTGGAGTGCCGTGTCCAGTTCTGAGCTCATCAAGACAAGAGAGACCAGAAGCTCTTGGAGAGGGTCCAGTGAAGGGTAACGATGATGAGGGATCTGGTGCATCTCTCTGATGAGGAGAGATGTGGGAGCTGGGCCTTGTTAGTCCGGAGAAGAGAAGACTGAGAGGAGATCTGATTAATGTATACAGATAACTCAAAGGTGGGTGCCAAGAGGATGGCCCCAGACTCTTTTCAGTGGTGCCCAGAGACGGGACAAGGAGCAGTGGCCATGAACCAAAACACAGGAAGTTTCACCTCAACATGAGGAAGAACTTCTTTCCACTGAGGGTGGCAGAACACTGGAACAGGCTGCCCAGGGAGGGCATGGAGTCTCCCTCTCTGGAGACATTCCAAATCCATCCGGACGTATTCCTGTGTCACCTGCTCCAGGTGACCCTGCCTTGGGGGGGGGGGGGTTGGGCTGGATGATCTCCAGAGGTCCCTTCCAACTCTGACAATTCTGTGATTCTGTGAGGCAGTATAGAGCTTCCTAAGCCGCCCTCAGCTTCTGCAACACATATTCCGGTGATTGTGTCTCACCTGAAAACACCACATGAGTCAAAATGTCCTGGCAGATGAGGCAGAAGACAAAAATGTCAATCAAGACATGACTGACCATCAACCTTAAGAAGCATGAAGACCATACCTGGTTTCAGCTTAGCCTAATTTGAGTGTCACCAGTTTCTGCAGTACATAGCACAGTACATAGCACAGTGAAACCTTGTTCACTGATCAGAGCCCTACTCATACTACTAAAATAATTATGATACCACCCACATAAGAGGTAGCACACCAACACAGCTCTTAAAAGACCACCTGGAAGTGCTGAGGCATGCAAAAGTAATGGGGAAAATAACAAGTTCTTTCAAACCCTTAATAAGAAAAATGTTTCTTTTGTGACTGGTTTGTGTTCTTTAAAATACATAGTTTTGCCTACCCTGCTTTATTCATCATTCAGTTAAATATATAGTGTGACAAAAAAACCTGACAGTGCAAATAGTAAAGCACTCCCCACCACAAGCAATGTATTAATAAATAGCCAAACCTCCCAACACTTTTCTCTCTCTAAGACTAACTCAGGAGCATGGTTTTAAAACTAATTAGCAAGGTAACCTTTTTCCTCTTTCCTTAGGAAATCTACTGTGGTTGATCCAAAAAATATCCAATCCAAAATTCAAATCTAGGCGTCTTGCCAGCCACTACAGGACTAATTCCCACAACAGCCCACAGAGTTTTAGCCATAGTGAGCATGCAACTGAATATATGTTTACAGCTAAAGCACAGGGTGTGTTTGTCGCTTGGAAACTTTCCATTTATATCGCCCATTCTTAAAAGTTAACAAGATTTCACTAAAAATAGCAAGCTAGCAACATTAAACCATACACCATAAACCACGTAAAACTACACACAGTAGCACATTTTGACTCATTTATGAACTTTTTTAGATGAAACAGCATCAGCTTTTAGTTACCCATACACAGACAAACATGAGGAACTGGCATTTTCATATTTTGTTACAACACAACTCAGGTGTAAATGCAGCAGTACAAACATGGCCATTCACTGAGGTAGCATCTACATGGCACAGCAGGTGTACTCTGTAAGGTGGCACACAGTTGTGGTCTCTGGTTGTACCTCCTGTATCCACACAACACAACTCGTGTTGGTGCAAGAGCAGGTGAATGACAGAAGTGGGTTGAACACTTTCCTAATCCAGGGGAAAATCAAGAAGCATACACAGAACATTGGCTTCAAAAGTGTAACTGCTTGATCTAATTCAACCACAGGCCAAGCGTTATTCCCTTAATAAAATTAAGGGAATTTGAAGACCACCCTGTGAATACAGCACCAGTCTCTCTTGCTGAGCACCCCTTGCAGTAACCTTGCACAGACCATTTGGGGAGGTGGGGGAACTCCAGACAGTGCTGCCACAAGCCACTGCCTGCTTCGGCTGAAACATCTCAGCCTGGTTTCAATCTTCTTGTCTATTTAGGACTGTAATCTCCTGGTGGAAAAACCCTCAGACATCTGGTGAGTCCTTACCAAGAAGGTTCTAGAGAATATGGGCTCAAGGACACAGAGATGGTTCAGGCAGAGAGAAAATATCATTGCCAAACACACTCTGAAAGAGGCATCCAGCCAGTGTTCCAAGGGAAGCAGGTTGTTATGCGCTCAGGGACACAGCTTCCCAGACACTGCTGGGCAAAGTGAAGCTGGACAGTGTAAACCAACAAGCACTAGCTTCATGGTACAGTATTAAAGAGGAAAAAATATTAATCCTGCTTTCATATAACAATTTTTTTACTCTTTATACTTTCTTCACTTAGTTTTCAACACCATTCAGTATTTGACTGTGTTCCTATCTAAGATATTAGTGGCTATTCCAAGACTCCACTGCAAACAAACAGAGAAATTATTACTGGATACCTGAGACAGGAAATAGTGAAAGTTAGTGAAAGTATGACAATTCAAAGCTTTACAGGCATTTACAGCACAACAGGGTAAATTTTATATGTGGAAAATCCAGTTTGCTGTGTGTTTTACTCACTGTTTGGTGACTTCGGTCACAGTAGCGCAGTCCAAAGTAATCTATTTCCACCAGGTTTAAGTGACGAAATACGTAGCCCAGGACAACCGACCCTTTCGTTGACTTCTGTGGGAAAGAATTTACAGAGTCTATTCACAAAGATGCTCTGCTTTTGTCAGCTATGTGCAGTGGCATTCATGCATTTAATTA
Source organism: Neopelma chrysocephalum (assembly GCF_003984885.1). Taxonomy (NCBI): domain Eukaryota; kingdom Metazoa; phylum Chordata; class Aves; order Passeriformes; family Pipridae; genus Neopelma; species Neopelma chrysocephalum. The sequence goes on from NW_020925676.1 coordinate 2,123,872, forward strand.
GCTTTGTTTAAAAAAAAAAAAAGAGGCAGTTTGCAGTGCCTTTAACAAAAATTTCAGCAGTACAGATGGAAATATTTTGCCTTCATACATGTTTGAACAATAATTCTGTAAAATACTGTTTGGAAGCTGGCAAGTTAGTAGTTACACAGTACAAAAAGAACAAAAAACCCCAAACAAACACTGACAATGGAGATCAGGAGGCAAAACTGTCCTTAAGATATAAGTTATGCATCATTAGCTGCTCTGTTACTTATTTTTGTAAAGAAGGTTTAGTTTTATTTGCTTTACTTTTAAATATTTTTGATAGTAGAAGGGGGAGCAGTCTAGCACCGTGAATTGAAATAATCCTGCTGTTTCCTTGAATAGTACTTCATTAGGTGTCTACTACAGTATTTGCAAACAAAGCTGGAGACAATATTGCAAACAACATTTTCCTGTTGAGAATGCATTATAAAAAGCTGTCTTCCACCTGAGTGCCTCATATTTGTCGGTTCGCCTTGCAGCCAACAACACAGAGATAGGCAGATGGAGAACAATTACACAGAATGATCCCTCATCAGAATCAATTAGAGCCTTTGACTATTACAGTCCTAAATTCCACAAGAAAATATGGACATAACTCATAATTAGGTTTTGCTTAACTGTTTCATATTTTATAAACTACTAGATTGTAGCAAAATCACCAGAAGGATAGAAACAGGAAGAGGAAGTGGGATATTGATTGCACTATTCCACTTTTTAGCCTATAAACAAATAATTTCAAAATTAAAACAGCAAGGAACACTGATTAAAAAATCCTTTAATTTAGCTTTGCCGGTATAGTATCAATCACACGACAACAGTGAAGGTCTATTCTTTTTTCTTTTCAGCAGGTGCATTTGGTCAGGCTTTGTAACAATAGTCACAAGGGCAGGGCCAATTCAACAGTTTCAAGTGGCTACTCACATTCAAAGCAAGCCATGACAAGGTATACCTTACATCTCTGGTAAGATGGGAATTGCATATCCATGCTATTTATCAGATTTACTACATAACTGCTTAAACCAGAAGATGTTCTGGAAAGGTTCTCAGTGTCTAAATCCATCATACTGGTTATTTACATTAAGCAACTGCAATTACATATTCCCTCAGCATGTACAGTAAGCCTTAATGATCAGCCACAAAACAGAGAACAATCTGGGGAAAAACATGATTAAGGTAAGCAGAAATTCACTAAATCTCATTTTAGCATGTTGGATAAAGCAGAGCAACACAGTGATTTTATCATTAGATTCCTCGACAAGAAACTGAATTTGGGTTGTCAGAACAAAGACAAGAATCAGCTGTAAAGTGACTATCAGGAGCACCGCAGCAAAAAGACAGAACAAAGCAAAACACAACTTAAAAATACAAAAAATACAAGCAATAATTGTACTGCCTTGTCTTATTTTTAAATCAGTTGTTATTCAAAGAAGCAGAGGAGGCATCCCACTAAGAAGGACATAGTTATCATTCATACACTGGACTCAATGATCCTGATGGGTCCCTTCCAACTCAACATACTCTATGATTCTGTGTCACATAAGGCAAATTACCTTTACCATTGTAACTGTTTCCATTTTCATTTAAACAGTACAACAATGTCTTGGGAACCTAGAATTGGACAGGCACAGGAAAAGCTCTTATTTTGAGCCCTGACTCCTAACATCACGTGTGGATAAAGAATGGCAACACTTTCCACTTGGCACTAAACATTAAGAGAACATTTTAGACAAAAGGAACTCTACCATCAGCCACTTAGAGTCAGTGGATTTTGACATGGTTAACCACAGTGTGGACAGTAAATCCTTGCAGAAGGTATAGAAAGGATTACCTGCACCATGACTTACAGGAGACATGGAGTGGGGCCCATGCAAGCCTTGCTGAGCTTCTGTGATCATGTGAAGTTCAAATCTGTTTGCTTTCAATGAGCTTTCCACTCCTTGTCTGACCAGCAGCATTATTCTCAGCATCAGTTGGTTTTATTAGCAGTACTAAGAAACGCTAATCAAGCCACAAAGATTAAGTAGTCAATTTCCCATTCAGGCATCTTACAATAACAGTACACACTCCTGTAATCAAAGAAGCTTAAGCCTTATAGGAGTTCAACTTATATGACTCTGCACCAGCTTAGAATACAGCTACCCTTCTTGGCTGCAAGTCTTCTGCTTCAGTCAGCTGAGGACTGCAGTACTACATACTCTTTCTACATAAAGCTTTCAGGACAGCTTTCCTTCTGTGGACACTAAAGCTAGTGTGTTATCCCCAAGAAACACACACATTTCAAACCTGATTTGACTGAAATTTAAGCCTCCTTACTTTCCCTTCAGAGATAAAAGGCTTTTTAACTGCTTTTTACATCTATTGCTAGGCACAAATGCCTGTCAATTTATTTTCTTGTCCCAGCTCACTTAACACTTCTATAGTGGCAGGTCCTGTGGAAACAGATGGTCCAGCTGTGAGGAAATGCTGAGCAAAACCATCCAACTTAAAATGGCTGGGGTTTCTCCACCTCTGCAACAGCAAGATGCTCAGTGCTTTGGTTATCCTCAGCCAAAACAGACTGTGGGCTGTAGTCTCCACGTCCCTTTTCGCCAATCCCTTTCGCATCTTTCAGCAATGCCTGTGTGCGCACAAGGCAGTCCTTTGCAATGGAACAGCCAGGATGTGAGCCAGGCTCTATCCTCACACCCTTCTAACCTCACCTTCCGTAACCTCATATTTTCCCAGCATGGAAGAGCACTCTTCAGGTAAAACACTGCAACCTCATTTTTAATTCAAGTTCTCATTTTAAGCCACATGATTTCAGGGTTTGATGCCAGTAATTTGCCTCTTCAAGTGGAGTCAAGAAAGCAGTTTTGCTGATGAATCCCTAAGTGGCTACTTCTTAGTCCTAAAATACATTTTTACCACATTTGTAGAAAGCTTTGCCAACTAAGAAAAGTCATTTATTTCCCCTGATAAAATTACAGCAAAACTCGAACTAAAGCTATCAAAGATGTTAACAGGATTACATTCACATCATATGGCATTACAAAAATCACATAATCTGCCTTTCATTAAGCTCAGACTTGCTAAAGGCTTGCATTCTTAGGGATAAACCCAAGTACATTTGAAAATATCATCAGCAATGCTTTCAAGAGAGAACAAAGAGTTGTTCGAATGAGTCATAACATCTTTCTTTACATGTTAGCACTGCGGCTTCATAAACCAGAAATGCAGGTTTCTACTGGCTAAAGAAAATCACAGGGAGAACACTCAGGAGAGGGCTGATTCAATTGCACTTTTCTTAATCAAATTGTTCTTTTTAAAACAGTATATACAGTACTACATTTCAACATAATAATATTACAGTATATTTGTACATAGAAATTCCTATCTTTCACACTGCTCATTGCTTTTTAGCTCCAGTGAGGTTTTTCTAGTTGGATATTTTTTATTTTCTCTCTTGTGTTCTACAGTGCAGTGGAGGTCAAATCAGAACCACAGTTGATGTTAACTGAATTTAAACACAAAATGTCTGCCTCAGTAGGATGGTAGTCCCTCCCTCGAAGGAAAAGCGCTACAGGTAGTGAAGCCTCTTTTTATTAGACTAGAATAACACATTGCCTTTTTTAGTTCAAGAAGCCATCCTGAAACATTTCTCCTCAAAGTAATTCAATCCACAGACTCTATCTCTTAGAACCTCATAAAAGCTAAGGAACATATAGATGAATTTATGAGCCTTCTTTCAGGAAAAGGACTTAGAATTTTGGTTGAACATAACCTTCGACTTTCTGAGATGCCTTTCCCCATCAGAGAGTCACACCTGATGCTGAAGTTGTTATTCTGCTTATACACTGGCAAGAGATAACAACACAGAAGAAGAGTGGAAGTTTTCTAAAGCTAAACAAGGGAGTTTCTAACAGAGTATGGAAAAACGAGGAAGAGGTTATGGGGGATGATACACAACCATGCTGAGCCATTCAGACACACCTCTGTAACATCTCCTGTCAAGGACAGGGTTATGTGGGTTATGCTGCTAACAAATCCTCCAAGTGGGAAGCACATTTGATCTTTGCCTATTCTACCCCCTTACCTCAAGCTCAGAAAAGGCTAGTCACCACCACAGTTTTTCACCACATCCCACTGACAAAAGCAGCAATGCATAGAGCTCTGAAATCAAAGTTCTTGGTGTTTTTTAACAACACAGAATAAGGACTCCTTTCCCCCAAGGCAATCAACCACCTAATTTGCATAACATATGTTCAAGCAGAGCAAAATCTTTAAATTAAAAATGCTAAAAATGTACAAAATATTCACCTAGATAAAACAGCTTGACCTTAATTTCCAGAATGCATGTCCAAGCAGAGAAGAATTTACATTAATATTATTTTATATGTGCAGGCTTCCCCAACACAATCATGTAAGAGAGGTAAATACTTTCAGGAACTGAGGATTTAAAAAATGCAAATGTAATTCGCACACGGGCTGTCCTAAGTATACACCATTCAAATGAACCATCCAAACTGTACTAATCCATCCCTGCCTCTCTCCTCATCTTTTACTGACAACAGACATGCCAACCTGTTTTCAGAGGTTTTTTGTCTGAGAACTTCTTGGAAATTTATGGACACATGCACAGACCTCCCCATCCCTGTTCTGCTCTACCTGCTAGATTTAACATATGACACTGAATTCTAAGTGCAGTATATTAAGATACCTAGTTTTCACTAATAGTCAATCTAATACATTCCAGTAAGAAAACGCTATCCTAGAAAAATATCTAAATACCTAAAATATCTATTTTTTTTTGGTTTGTAATTATTGTATCTATCACGAATTTATCTAGTTAGGGGCCAACTCCTTAAGAGAGGGATAGATTTCTAGGAGCATGGACTCCGGACAGTTAAACATCTCCCTTTGTAACTACTCACAGTTTGACGTATTGTTACAAAGAGATGTGAACTGATCTATTTGACTCTGAAACACAGAAGAAAAAAGTTAAAGAAATAATATTTTTAAAATATTTGGATTATGGGAAATCAGTTCAGTGGACTTCTTTTCTGGGGGAGAAATATAAGCAAGTATATTTACATAGTGTAGCAATGCAATTTGTACATGACACACTATAAGAAATGCTCTAAGCAGGAATCAAAGTCCAATGAAGAACACAGAGGCAAGTGGAGCAAGCAAATAAGTAGTGGGAAGACAGCTAAATTCTGGATATGTAATTAAATATTTACTAGTGCTTTAAAATTGATCTCTCCTCTGCCATGAAGGATATTTTTTAAAATTACAGCAACTGCACTGTTGCTACAGTTCTGTCTAGAAGAATTCTGACCATACAAATTTTATTTTAAAATCTGTTCACTGATCTATTTCCCTAATATTAACATTATCCAGTTCATTAACATCTATATTCATCGTATGACAGATGAGTTAAGGTACCAACAGTAATGTATTTCAAGTTTTCACAGAAAAGAGCTCTTCTGAAGAACTGAATACCAATGAACATTTCCATCATTCTCATGTACTTTGAATAATTCTACATCTAAGAAAAGAACCGTTACAATAATAGTGAAATTTAAAAATACAGCATACAACCACTCATTTGGAATGGTTAAGATGTTGGTTACTACTATTTTTCTCCTTTTCAAAAACACTCCTCATGCATAGCTGTGTGACCTGGTGTACCTTCTGGTCAGGTACGGGCTCTGTGTGTCCTGATTAGGGACAGAAACACACCACAAGAACTTGGAGAGGCAGAAGACAAGTACATGTGAATTGATAATGCATGAACTTCTCGTGTGCTCTCACGGATTTGTTTTAAATAATTCCACATGAATATGGAAGACACATTCCTTTGGACCCACCAGAGCTGTGAAGCTGCGAGACAAGAGAAGGCCCTTTTCTCCAGGAAGCCGTGAGCGGTTTCATGGTCAAGCAGGGCTCCCATTAATGTGTGGTGGAAGTGTTACCCTGGCAGAGAAAAAATGGAGCACTTACTTTCAACACATTCATTCCAGTTAAAGTAAGCATCCCCTGTTTTCCAGGTCATGACATGGTTTCTGCAAAGTTTTTTCCCATTCATTCTTCATTCAGTCTTTCTTGAATCCTTCCTCACACATACTTGTTGCAAATTTAAAAGTCTATTTTTGATGTTGCGTATTTTGGCATTCTTGATTTCCATTTTGTCACCTTTTCAGCTCTTTTGCCTTATTTTTTTTCTGTTTTTGTCTTACTTCCTTTATTTCTTATGCTTTACTAAAGCAATATTTCTCACATTAATTTTGTCAATGTACATACAAAAAATATCATTTGCAGAAGAAATAAACAGGTACAATCTTTTTTGTTTCAGTCGTCTACTTTTGGTATGCTTGGTTCTATTCCTCCTCTTTGGCAGATTTTGTGATTTCTGCCTATGGGCAAGAGGGAGGCACTTGAAGTATTAAAGCTTCAATTCTGACATTCCTATCTTTTCTTATGGTCATCTATCACTTCTATTAAATTAGGTGCTGGATGCATTTTCATAGAGCATATTAAGTTCATTATGCACAGCAGTTTTTGGGCATAAGAATTTATAAATCAAACATGTCACTTGCTTAACTGCTTTAAGTGCAACACTGACAGGGGAGAATGTCAGTAAAGAGCTGAACACTAAAAAGCTTTCAGAAAGAGAAAATGTTTAAAATTATAGGTACTCTGTCAAACTGCTCAGAGATTTTACTATTACTTCAGCTGTTAAGCAAAGCAGGAATACTATCATATTATAGTCTTGTTATAAGAAGTTGGTTCAAACTACTAGCTGGTAGAATGATGAGAAGGTTTTTGTGTTGGATTGTTTGGGGATTTTTTAGGAGCAAGAAGAATGGGAAGGAGAAAAGATCAGTATACATGCCATTTCATTCAGTCAGAATGAATAGCTGGACTGTCAGAACTGAGCATACCTGCAAAAGCTTGTTTGTACAGGGCTCCACAAGACTGAACAGAAAGCAAGATACCTTCTCATGCTCTCTCTCCCTAAGCAAAGGCCAGACTTGGTGTCCTGCTTAGCACTTGCTCTCGACCCTGGAGACTCAGATGCAAAACTAATGGAAAAGACAAATAGAGGGTATATTTCTTGAAAGGACAGAGGCACCATCTTTTCTCCCTGGCTCTCACATGGATGACTCAGGGAAAGTAGAGAGGGGAAAATACAAGATAAAAATACTAGCCCTCTCCATTAAACTAGCCCTCTCCATTAAACAAGCCCTTCCGAGCACACGTATCTTCAGCACTTTTGCATCTTTCCCTCTGCAAGACGATGTAGATTTGTCCCTGATCCCTGATGATGCAGAGCTGACCTTTCTGTGGAGCAATCTCTGCCAAGGCACTTCGGAAGGCAGCTCAGGCCAAGTGTGAACCAGAGTTGTCCTCTGAAGCTGCTTCCAGTCAGAATAAAAGAGACTCAAGATGCACTGAGATTTCCTTGGTGGAAACAGCCACAGTCTCTACACTTTCAGGGTTCCATGTTCACTGGGCTTGGAGCAAAAGTGGTTTTGTGAGCTGTCCTTCGGGGAAGAATCACAAAGCCCCACTGCTGTTGCTGTTGGTGGGATTTGGCTGCGGCACGGTGCAGGAGGTTGAAGCCAGGGTGAAGCAGCCTCCATGAGATCCCCATGCAGGCGCTGCTCCTGGGGGACAGCATGATCCCTGTTTCCCATAGTCAATCCTAGGGCAGAATAGCTCTGCAGTCAGACTGCTGGCAAAGGGATACAGGGATCTCCTTTCCCACCCTGCTGCCAGGCAGCCCAGGACTGGAACGTGATCTCCTCTTCCACCACACACCCATGGGAATCCTGCTTGACCATGGAGCCACTCACGGCTTCCTGGAGAAAAGGGCCTTCTCTTGTCTCACAGCTTCACGGACTTTGGTGGATCCAAAGGGATGTGTCTTACATATTCATGGGGAGTTATTTAAAATAAATCTGTGAGAACACACGGGAAGTTCATGCATTATCAATTCACATGTACTTGTCTTCTGCCTCTCCAGGTGCTTTTGGTGTGTTTCTGAAGCATCCCTAATCAGTACACACAGAGGCACTGCTGACAAGAAAACATTCTGGTATTTTCATTTGCTGCTCTCCCTAGAAAAGCTATTTCTTTCCACATGTCAATTGCAAATCAGATATTTTGGTACTGAATTCAATGGTGTCCACACTGTATCCATTCAACAATATTTTATATATACTATTGCATTTTACGTGTGCTTATTTTAAGATTAACCTGTGTCTCAATATATTTTCATTGAAACATACTGCCCATTTACAATCCATATAATGATGATTTTCCACATCCCAAAATGTTTTCCAAAACATTTTATCCTTTTAAGTATTTAAAAGTTTTATTTCCAGTTTGATGGAGTTTTATTTCTCATTTTGGCTGACACTACAAAATTAATTACTTCTTCAGAGATAGACAGATAGAAGGCAAAGGCATACATATATGTATGTAAAAAAATGTACATACTTTTTCTGTACATTTTTGAAAACTCGATTGTCATGGTGCTTCCCAGAAAACTGATTTCATCCTGCTCAAAACTTAATTCTCATTTAAATTTCTCAAAATAAATATCTGGAACTTTGTATGAAAAAAATAAAGACTGACATTTTTTAAAAATGCCTTCATTTTTTTGTTTAATAGACATTCCCCATGACAGCAATAGAACATACACTGCCAGTATTTTTGTTCTAAAAATAGTTTTCTAGATATTCTCATTAGCAAATGTCACACACACAAACACAAACAAACAAATAAACTAACCAGTCAAGCAGTCACGATGTTTGCACCAGGACAGGAATAAGTTATCCATTATCAGGCTGTAATGGCTGCTAATGGGGAACTCTATACACCTGCATTCTCTCCTTCCCCTTCTAAAATTTCTGGCTGTCTTGAAGAGATGCTATCCAGTGCCACATACTACATGGGGTCATATTATCATTTTACTGGTACTGGGCTGCATTCAACTTTAACAGCCTTGACTGAAAAAAAACATAAAAGTCACTCCATGGGAAAAGAAGGACGCTAACAGACCTGTGGTAGCAGAGGGAGATGAAAAGGAGGTATCTGTCACCAAGGAGGTATCCTCGCTGCTTTCACTCTCTGACTAGTGCTGCCTGGCCCCTCACACCCACACTCACAGCAAGACTGCCTCATTCAGCTGTCAATCAATTCCTGAGTCTCAGCAGATTTCAGCCCTGCATATTCAGATAAAACAGAATCTGAGACAGGTCTTTTTTTTTTTTAAGAATGATATCACTGCACATAAATAAACAGAAAAGGCAAGTGTTAAGTTCAAATATCAACACACAAAATTTAAATTTAAAGCATCAACACAACCTGCAAACTATCAATTTATTCTATTCTGTGTATGTACTGCGTCAATGTGACCATCAATTGTTTCTCCTCCTCCCACAAATCACACAGTCTTCTCCCTGGCATCACTGCTCATCCCTGGCTGCCAGTCATGTGCTCCTTAATTAGATCTACCTATCGTGTCAGGGTTTGTTTTTTTTATTTTTCCTAACCACTTCCCAGTTCCTTGTCCTTTCCCACATGCTATCTCATTCCATATAGCACTAATAGCACCCTCCATGCTCATACTCCCTTGTCACAGACATTGCTGCTTCCCTCAGCTGGCCGTCCCCACAGGTTCCCATATATTGCCAACTTTGCCTTTATTCCTACATGAATCAAGACAGAAATTTCTCCATAGTCCTGAATTATGGGACAGGTAACAAAGAAACACATTTGACAGATCCAGATGCAAGGAAATTGTTTTCAGTTTTGGTGCCCAAACTCAAGCACTAGAAACACCATTTACGGAGATGATGTGGTGGCTACCAGGGCGTGGTAGGGATGGTATGAGACAGCATCATTATAGGACTTCACTGATAAAGTCTGAGGAAATCTCTCCTGAGAGAGATATTTCAGCATTTCAAATGGGCTTATTGTGGGCATATCTTTAAAAGAATAGAGAGAAATGGATCTCTGGCATGGTGACCATGCTGACAGAAATTACCAAGTCTTTGTTCCAAGGGTTTCTCAGACAAAAGTTGTCCGGTTTTATTTTTCTTTAACAGCCACTTTTTTAAATCTTATTTTACTCTTTGAAATAACTAAACTGTTTTGAATGAAACTTTGTGAAATAACTCATCACAGAGTTCAAAACTTGATGACTAGCAAACCTACAAGCAACTCCAGTGGGGCTATGTTCCGAGTCACTTAGATGCAGAGGGGAACCAGGTTCTAAAACATTCCCATAAGTGAGATTAAGGCACAAACAAGGTCAGATGCTGGATCTCAAAATGATAATTCAACTTTATTTTATAACACAAAGGAGCTGAGAGAAAGAAGGAAGACAGAAGAGTAGGAAAAGCTAAGGGTAACTGTTAAAAGCACCGGACAGGAGTTACCACCTCCATGAAGTGCTGCTGGCTCGCAAGCTGGTGGATCTCTGCTGGGCTTCTTCCCTCGGAGCCTCCAAGGAACAAACCTAACCGGCAGGGTAACAGAGTGGCAGCAGCTCCCCTAGCAGTCCCCGGGCATGGCCTTAAATACCCTCACCCTGGTAGCCCCTGGATGCCCACTGCCACTTCACCAGTATCCAAGCAAAGGTCGCCTGGTACCAAGATGGGCCCTGAGTGTCCACTGGCTAGTTCCCCAGTCTCCAAGCAAGATCTGCCCGGCATACATTTTTTGGGAGAGTAAGTCCTTGCTGCATGCTTTATTGCAACAATTTTTATCTTTTTTTTTCTTGTCTGCCTGCCTCCAGTGGCTTGCTAGGTGCCTCCTGGAGCTTTTGCAAGTAGCTCAGCTCCTCCACCAGCCTAGCTATGGCATTAAGGCTTTTTAGATCCATGCTCAAGTCAGTGGCAAAGCAGACTCCATCTTTTAATCAGACTCCATCTTGTAATCAGTCCATTACAGGCTAACAATCCTCTCCGTGGCACCTTCCATTAAGGAAGGCCCCACAAACTTTTCAGACTGAATTTACAGCTATTTCCTCAGAGATTTTATTTTAAAAGTCAGTGTTATTTGGAAGCAGTTCTTGGGCATGGAAGTGTAACAGTAACCCGGTTATCTCCCTATGAAAAAGTAATGCACAAAATATCATGTGTGGTTTTAAGAGAAACTGTGCCATATTTTAGTGAGGGGGTTTTTCTCCCCTGTGACCTCCATTCCTTTTCCCTTCTAGTAATAAAATCTTTTGGGTAATAACTTGATGTTAATCTCAGTGATTCAGACAAGGACACTAGTTTCTCACTGCTTAGTCTTCATCTGATCCCTAAAACAGGTAGTATATTTTGAAGTGCCCTTATAGGATATGGGAAAACTGCATAAACCAGAGAACTCAATTTGCATGTTCACGTACAAGGAATGAGGTCACTGTTCTACCAGTCAACAATTAGTAGCTACTTGCCACCAATATTGAATCTGTGTAGAAACTTTATATCCTCTAACATTATAGACATTCTTTTTCTTGACCTGTAAAAATTTCAGATATACCACAGTTTTAATTACGCACAGCAAATAAGATTTCCCATGTACTATATCTTGACAGATAAACCAGGATCATTTTTCTAAAACTGTGTGTGCAACCTGCCATGATTAACCTGTAAACTCATCAATAAAATTATGACAATCTCTTTATTTTTAATAGATGTTTAACATAGCAAGGTTGTTGGGGAAAGACATTTTTAATACGAGGATAAAAAACAGATAACTGCTATACCTTCATTTGAAACCTGTTCCTAAGGAAAGTTTCTGTTCTTTGATATGGAACCTGCAAGAAACTGAAAATCTTACGTATGGTATAATATGGTATGTATGATAGATATAGATATAGATATAGATGATATATCTCTACACAGACATATATGAGAGTTATATTTTTATATATGGTGGCTGCTTAGCTATGTTAACAAAAATATTCCAAATAATGAAAAAAACAACCCCCCACCATGCTTGATTAACATATCTACAATAATTCTGCATGAAACAGAATATAAAGCGATTATATACTTGTGCAATGTTGGATTAATTTCTTTACTCCCAGCTCATAGGCAGATTAGTGACAAGCATAGCATAAAGATCTATACACAAATATAACACATGTAATTTTACAGAACTAGATGCTCCTTTCTTCACATTTAGTATAAAACTAACAAACAGATCTGTTCATTAACAAAAGTTTCAGAGATGTAAACAGTTAACCTGTTAATGCTCATAGTCTATATATTGTGGCTCTACTAAAAAAGGCATCCTTGCAGCATCTTCAGTATCAGACTCAAGAGGTTTGTTAATAAAATGCCTCAGGCATGGTGACCTTTACTAATGGGAGTGGCTATGTGCTGTACTCTATGAGCCCACTCCCACACCTCATACAAGAAGGAAAACAGTTTTTAAAACAGCTTTCTGAATATAGACATGAAATCACAAACATATTTCACACTGGGGAAAAAAAAGGAGTTGGTTATTACCAAAAGACAACAAAAATCTGCTTAGAATCCACTGGTGATATGAAAATAACTCATTTAGATTTAAATCAATATGAATTTTATTACTGACTTTTAAGGCAGAAAATTTTAGATTCATGTTAGAAATAAGATTTGAAGTCTTTGACCTAAAATTTGCTCATCGTGGAGCTACTGGAATCATGAGCTTAATCACCTCTCTTTGGACCAAAACAGCAAACAGGTCCCAGCTACCTCCCAATAACCAAACAGAGTAAAATCTGATGATTGCAATCAAAACAAAATAAACTCTGAAACTGAAGACTGATTGTAAAAATTTTCTGTTTAAATCACAAGCTTAGTGGTAAGCCACTATTACTGGTTATTGTCAGGAGTCTGCACCAGAGGAGTTCCAGTTCTGTTACAGCTGTACCCTGCCACAGAGCACCAAATAAACCTGAAATGATCGTGTTTTAAAATGAATTAACTGAAAGTATGGGATATGCCAATGCAATTCTTTCACTGCAGGCAAAACATAACATGTTCTGCAGATTAGACCATTAAATTTCAAGTAGAAAATCATTACTTTCATTTTTAGCTTGATCAAAATCTACTTGGTGTATCCATTTCTTGAGGCCAAAATGATTCATCTCTGATCTGTGTTGAATATAAGACTTCTGGCAGCATAACTTTCGTTTACATTAAATATCGTGTGTGCTTTGCGTGATTTGGACATGATCCTATTCACACTGAAATTCGAAAGTAAAAAAAGTAAAACTTTTGTTTGAAGACAGGAGGTTCACACCCTTCAGTCTTGATCTAACTGCTTGTGGGTAAAATAATCTGGTTTGCTTAGAGTAAAACCAGCAGCATATTCAGCAGAACTAAATAAAGTAATAGCCCCTAGGCTTGCCCTTGCATTTTAGTTGAAACACCATTCCTGTAAGTTTTTAAAGTCTATCACTTTATGTGGACTGCAACCATGCCTATGGCCCATCACTTTGGCTGGTAAATGAGATATGCCCAGGCAGTCATTCCTGAAGTGCTGTAACAAAGTCAGTGACTTTCATTTTCCAGAGTAAATTACTACTAAGCATCCTTCTTTATAAAATATAGATTTTTAATTCTTGCATCTTTGTGGTTATATAAAGTCTAAGTCACAAAATTTTTCTGCTGACAATAACCACATCAAGACTGTTATATAAGACCATACCCAAAACTATATTAGAATACATCTCTCTCTCAATGTACACAGTTACAATGTATAAGTAAAATTATTTTTAAGTAACTATATTTGTTTAAAAGTGGAGGATGCTGTTTTCTTATTTCAAGCATGTCCCAAAATACTTATGTTTCCCAGCCAGGGAAAGATTTGAAACTTCATCCCATATAAAAGGAGAACAGATAGTAAGACCACAACTGTTCCTTTCAAGTTAGAAGTAAAAAAAAAAAAACACTATCCTGGTCATGAAACCCAGTTTCAAGTTCTTTTCTTACAGGTCATAATTGTATTGCACATTGAGCAATAGCAAAAAAAATTTAAAAATCCCCATCTGTTTAATTTTATTAGTGCAACAAGTCCTTAGAGACTCAAGACTTTTCAGTATCTTCAGCTGATGCAGATTAGAAGAGCTTCAACTGGGTTCACAGAATAATTCACAACATCTGTAAAGACCCAATGTTCAAAGAACTGTAACAAAGCAGTTGGCTGTACAATTCTAGGTGATAAATCTAAAGAAAATGTTTGAATAGGTCAGATGCACAGCTGCTGAAAAGTCAAAATCATTCTTGGTTTACCAAGCAGCAGGATATTGTAGGCCTTACTATGTTCTCCTATACAATGTTTGCTCTCATATCTGTCAGGAAGGAGAAAAGGTGTGTAACTCCACTGCCAAAACCAAGTGGTATAACTAGGCTCCAAAATACTTCACTGTTTGACAAGTCAGCTGGCGAAAAATCTGTTTTGACAGCACTCAACTCTTTGTGTCCTAACCCTGTATTCACTACATGAGCAAGACACTATTTAGGAAAACTATTTCACACAAGCACTTAAACAGATAACACTTACAAATCCAGCACTAATTTAAGACCTAAAGAATTTAAACTGTAAATTTAAGATTTCTGTTTTATGAAAAAGGGTATTTTGCAGCCTAACTATTCCAGTAATGTGCTTGAGAAACAGATGGCTAATTTAAATTAACAAGCAGAGTAGACTGCCATTAGGAGTAAGAAGAGGACAAATATTTCCTTCTGAGTCATTTTATAGCTATTATAGTATCTATTTTTGCGTGTTTTCATAAGCCAGACCCAAAGTATCTGAGATCAGTTGCATATTCACACCCCTACCATTCCGTGAGAGTTCTAGGCTCATCAGGATCAGAAGTCACACATCAAAAGTCTTCGCAATTTATTGTCATCATATCTAGACAAAGTACAGCTTTTTTCATACTGTGTATGGACTGATATGAGAAAAGTCATGACTATTCCTCCCTCTTTACTGGATGCCTGAGTTATATCACATTGATTAAGCCTCTTCTTCTGTAAAAATGTGAGTCTTGCCTTTCTGCCAAACAAAACTTGGAATAATTCTGAAGAAAACAATTATTAAACCCACACAGATAAAAAGGATGCAACAAGGCACACTTCTGCTGGTTGTAGGCTATTCTGACTTACTAAGGAACCACTCTTCAATGCTGAGAAGTGATTTTCAAGAACAGAAAACGCTGAGCATCTCACCAGTCTGATCTTCAATAAAATATGTGGCTTAGCATCACATAATAAATTATTAATTAAATTAGATAAAGTACAGCTTAGTAGAGGAACTCTAAAACAGACAGGCAGGCTAAAGTAAAGAGACAGCAGATTTTTCATTGTTTAAAGGAATATTACTAACACAAATTCCTCTAACTCTGGAACATACATCACTTGGCATTTTTTTTTTGTACTTACACAGTTAATACAAATGCCAATTTAAAATTAAGAAATACAAAGGAAGAGGCTAGACCTTACAAAAAGAAAACTATCCAGAGGACAGGATCAATAGAAATGAGATGATACTCAACCAGACAAAATTGCAAGGACATGCTCTTACACACCAAAACTATACATTTCAGTCACAGCTGGAATGTCACTAAGCAGAAATAAATAGAGTACAGAGGACAAAAGTGTATTAATCAAGCAGCACCACCAGCACTTTCACGAACATCTTAAATCAGCAGTTTACAAGATGATCCAATGCAATTCACCATCTTTTTGATGTTCAGCTGAAGGGCAGAGTGCTGCAAATTGTTCTGGAACCCCAGCCACACAGACTGTCACACCAACAGGAACCCGACAACCAGAGTTTTCCTCTCAATCAGAAGTCTATTTCACACTTCACAAGTGCTAAAGTAAAAGCACAGGATGTTTTCAGCCTAATAGTCATAAATTAAACATTGTAGGTTAGACAAAAGAGGAAATTATGGTAAGCTTATCCAAGTCCTGTACAAAGACAAACTGGGGTGAAGTTCTGTAGAGGGAACAAAGGCAGCAGCACAAAAGGGGTGCAGCACATGGACATACCAGTGTCTAGGAGAACTTGTCTACGTTGCAGAGATGTCAAGGAGGACGTAGCTGCAGTAAGAAGCAGAGTCAGACTCTCATCAAAGATGCTTAGTAAGAAAATGAAATGAACACAAGGTGCAGTAAGGGAAATCCCTTACCGGAGAGTAAGTGCAAAAAACAGGCTGCCCACAGGTTATGGAGCCTCTTTCATCAGAGATAGTCAAAGTTCATGTGGGAAAGTTCCTGAGCAATCTGTTCCAACTTGGAAGGCAGCTGAACTACATGATCTCCAGAGGTTCCTTCCAACTTTAATGGTCCTATCACATAACTTAAGAGCCACACATTACGCAGTCCACAGAAGAGACTTAATCAATGCTGCATCACACTACTTGCACTTGTCTGAAATTAGACTTGAATGTGAACTCATGAAAATAGTAGTTTGGGGTAAGGATGCCCATATCCCTGGCTTTCAAAGATGTCGTAAGAAATCTCTTTCTCATACAGAAAATATTAAAAGGAATGTATATAACTGATACAACTATAAAAACTGTGGAAAAAATTGGGAGGTAGTCTGTAAAATTCCCAACTTTTAAGAGATCTTGTATAGACTTGTAGTCAACAGGCAATATCAGTACTTTTTTATGGAAAAAGTTAAAAACATTACACTTACTGTTCTAAGATGATAAAATATTGTCTAGCCGAATGCTACTCACTTTAACTTCACAAATATTTTAAAGGTATAAATACACAAACTGAAAAACATTTTTATTTAAGTGTGATAGCATATGATTAATTAATAGTACACAGACTCATAATGACTATTCTCACAAAAATATTATATATTCATTTTTATATTGCTTATGTTTATATAAAGAGAAAGCAGCAATTAAAAAAAGTTACACAAAGCTCTTTATATTAACTACAACTCTTAACTACAGTGAAATATTCTAGTGCCAACCAGCAAGGCAGCTGAACATTAAAAGTAAACACACTAAAAGATAGCTTATATATAAAGTCAGTTACGCCATTAAACTCTGTTTACCTATAGCACAATTTCCAGAAATGCTACCTCTGAGGAGTTTCTAAAGAGAATAGTTAGAAAACTCAAGGCCAGCAGCACTTGTCATGAGTTCCTTTCAACAATTATTAACAGAAGACTCTTAGTTCAAGCAGCCTACTTTCAACAAATTACCCTGCTGCTAACAGGTCCACTTTGAAGCAATGGCGCAGGCATCTCAGTGACCCACATAAAGCTATTTCAAGCACAGCATTATCTGATAGCTTAGCATTAATTATAACGTAAGACGACTGACTTTGAAATTCTTACTTTTATTTTTGTCTTTCATGTTTTCATTCAATCAACTTAGCTACACATACCACTATGAATCATTATTGTTGAGAAAACTTTGGACAGCTTAAACAGAGCCAGCTATAATGAGTGCTATTAGAACAATGCTTTGACTTTCCTTTGGGAAAGGCAATGCAAAACTGAATTTGCTTACACTTACTAAATTGACGAGGAAAGAAACCCAGCCCCTACAGAAACTGGAAATCGATCTTTCACTCTTCAGTAATTACTGCTTATGAACTGGCAAAAAATTAAGACAGAGCCTTGCCATTGTATACAGCAGATATGTCTGAACTTAGCACTGAATTGTAACTGTTAATGGTGTCATCTCTCCTAATATATGTCACAGAGACAAATTTGCCGTTTTTGAAATATTACATCGATAGAGAAAAACATCTCTTACATGCAATTTTTGTTAAAAACAGACAATTTTCTTACTAGAGCTTTGCAGCTCAAGCATTTCACAGCCAAATCTGTAAATACAATTTTTTTCTTCTTAAAACTAAGATTATTCTTCATTCCTCATTTATATATGGAAATATTTTTTTTTTTCTTTTTCCTTTTCCTTTTTTTATTTCCCTAAGGGAGAAAAAAGTGCTATCTGCCTGTAAAACTCAGGCAGACCAGGCCATTTTATTTCTTTGAAATTAAAAAAAAAAAAAAAGAAAAAACCCACAGGAGGTTCCAGGACCCAGTTACTGTGTATTTCAATTAAAAACTTTCAGCTTCTTTGTGAAAAAAGTAAAAATTACGTAAACTCATATTTCATCCCTAATTTGCTGGCCTTTAACCAGCACAACAATACTTTGAACAGAAACAAGATCTTGACTGTGTCTGAAACCAAAGCCACAATACCAGGTCTGGTTCTGCTAACTCAGTCTCTAGGAGGGCATTTGAAAATAGAATCTCCATTCTGAGACACAATATATGTGGTATTATTTAAAGAAGACACAAAAACAAAACCTACTGCTCTGTGGAGCATGACATGAACTTCACAAGTGCATATACCTCAAACCTCATAGAAAGACCTGGATGTGTCTTCATGCCTGCTACTCTCTACCATATAGTAGAAGTAGTCCTTCTCACTATAAATATTAGTAACAATTTTGTAGCAGAACAGATCTCAACATATGCACTTGAATTGTAAGGCCACTGAAAAAATTTTATTGTATTAGGAAGAAGTTTCATCAAAAGATATTAAAGGATACATAGCAGAATGAGTGGTCTCTGTCTTCCCACGACTACTATGACATTCAATAACCTGGAAAAAACCTACATGATTCTACATTCAGACTTATGAAGTAGACAGAGGACACATTCTGTACAGTTAGGAATAAGTCTATTTGGAGCATGGAATTAGAACAGAAGAAAGCAAAAATTCAAAAAGCAAGACCCCCTTATTAGATTAGATATGTCAATAGACCTTGGCAAATTAGAGAGATGGGCAATCAGCAACCATATGAAGTTCAACAAGGGAAAGTGCCGGATTCTGCACCTGGGATGGGGCAACCCTGGATGTACAGACAGACTTGGGAATGAGATGCTGGGAAGCAGTGCCAGGAAAGGGACCTGGGGGACCTAGATGATGGCAAGTTGAATATGAGTCAGCAGTGCCCTGGCAGTCAGGAGAGACAACCGTGTCCTGGGGGGCATCAGGCAAAGCATCACCAGCCAGGCAAGGGAGGGGATTGTCCCGCTCTGCTTTGATCTGGGGCAGCCTCACCTGGAATATTGTGGCAGTTTTGAGCACCACAATATAAGGTAGATATTAAGCCATTAGAGAGCATCCAAATAAGAGCAATAAAGATGGAGAAGGATCTAGAGGGAAAGCCATATGAGGAGTGGCTGAGAACACTTGGTCTGTTCAGCTGGACGAGACTGAGGGGAGACCTCTTTGCAGTTACAACTTACTCATGAGGGGAAGAGGAGGGGCAGGCACTGATCTCTTCTCTGTGATGACCAATGACAGGACCCAAGGGAATGGGTCTGAAGTTGTGTCAGGGGAGGTTTAGGTTGGATATTAGAAAGCGGTTCTTCCCCCAGAGGTTGGTTGGGCACTGGAACAGGCTCCCCAGGGTAATGGTCACAGCACCAAGCCTCGTAGAGCTCAAGAAGCATTTGGACAACACTCTCAGGTACATGGTATGACTCTTGGGATGTCCTGTGCAGGACCAGGAGATGGACTTCAATGATCCTTATGGGTCCCTTCCCTCAGGATACTCTATGATTCTATATTCTATAATATTCAAGATGTTAGTAGATAAATACAAACAAAGCTTACAAGGTACCACATTTTCTCCATACATTAATTCACCATCCTCTGCTCTTCAGAGCTTTAAAGCTTTCATGTTGGTCACATATCCAAATAAAATATCATTATTCATTATCAGCATGAATTTCTCATATGTTGTTTCAAAATCCACTGACTGGAGCTTGCAGTAAGAAACAATGAAAAAGGTCTTCCATAAATATTGGCATTTTTTTCTCCCTTCTTCATTTTTTTTTTATTTTCATTAAGGGAAGAATAATATTATAATGCAATAATACTAATAAACATAAAAGAGTAGATATTTTATGCCAAGTCTACAATGCCTTATAAAACCCTAAAAAATTAAATTATCAGAAGTGTTAAAAATCTATTCCTTCTGCAGCCCAACTATGGCAAATTGTATTTGAAAATGCATTAAAAGTAACAAAATAAAATGAAAGATTATTAAAACAAGCATAAATAGGTGTTGTAACCAGTGTGTTTTTAAAATACAGCTAAGTATTTTTAAACTCCATAAAGTGGTAGAATAAAACTAAATGCATGAACTCAATGCTACAACTGGGGAGGGAGAGCAATTATCCACCATGACTATTGCCAAGCACATCTATAATTTTTTTAATATTTCCATTTATCAAATACCATTACTTGGGAATATGAACAGCATTATCATAACCATTTACAATAACATATTCTTGTTCTAATTCAAGAAAAAGAGCTTGCTAATATTTTTTGTCAAAAATCTTTATTGCTATAGTTAGCAGACTTGGCTGGCTTCCAGGTTCTCTTTCAGTTCCCCATCTCAACTGGACAAAGGCTGAAAACAAAATTAAAAGCTCTTGGGTCAATATATGGATAGAGAGATTGTTCACCAATTACTGTCACAGGCAAAACAGACTCAACTTGGGGAAAGGCGATTTAATTTGTTGACAATTAAAAATGAGAGAAGGATGGTGAGAAACAACAACGAAACTTAAAACATCATCTACTTCTTCCCAGACTTGATTTCACTTGTTTTCTGAGTCCTCTACCTCCTGCCCTCCCCAGGCAGTGCAGAGGGATGGGGAATGGGGCTCATGCTCAGTACACAGCAGCTCTGCTCTGCCGCTCCATCCTTCCCTCTTTTCCCCTGCTCCCCTCACAGCAGCCACCTCTGCAGACCCCTGCTACAAAAACCTTGCCATGTAAACCCACTGTAATCATGTAAATAGGTTACAGAATAATCCTTCCAGAGTCTAATTAGATAGTGTTCAATACTGATGTGATTCTGGAGGGTGGGAGGAGGAAAAACTCTGTTTAAGAGGTTTTGTAACATTTCAGCTCTAGCACCAGAAATTTCATATGTAACATTTCTTTCCCCAACATAATTAACCCCAGTCAGGGGAAAAAAATTAAAATCAACAATTTCCTTTGTATAAAATAAATTGGTATTATGACAGGAATCTGTTTTTCACACACACACACTCAAAATTTTGAGTCTGTTACAACTGCAACTCTGTACTGGAGATGTCTGGCAGTTATAAGAAGTAAATCTACCCTAAATGTTTAAAAGTAATACTATAAAAATACTAACAAACTAGCAATTAAATTAAAAAATCTTGTGAATTATATATCTCAAAATACAATTTTTAGTAGATAACTGTCTTCCAGGTTCAAGCAGAATTTTTGCAACAGTTTTCCTATTACCTGTAAGGTAATATAAAACCACTCTAGTAAAATCTGTAGGCATTCCAAAAATCACTAAAGTGGCAAATAATGATGAAAGCTGGTTATTGGTGAAAATAACCCAAGTCACTTGGTAAGACAGGCTCTCTGAAAACACATATTGTAACAACTGCAAAGGGCAAGATCATCTATAACAAGAAAATTACACCCATTTTATTAAGTGAGGTTTGCGTTCTGAAAAGCTGAAGTTCTGAGTGGAACTAAGGCATCACCATGAATAAGCAAGTGAACATGAGATCACAGTGATACAGTTATTAAGTGGGCGGAGGGAGAGACTAAAATAGCCCCATGAACTTCTGCTCCAGGTATCCAGGTAGGATGGTGGCAACATTTCAATATAATTAAATAAACATGATTAGCTCTTTGCCTCTATACTTCAAGAAATTAAAAGTGGTTCAGATGATGATTATAGAAAAACCAAACATGTAAACTGAAAAACTTGTCATTTGGGAGGAGTGAAAGAATCTTGACATTTCAGTCTATCAAAAAGAAATTAAAGGTTTGTGCCTCCCAGTATCAACATAAGGAAGATATTGGACAGATCGCTTTTTAAGAACAAAAGACAGAGTAATTTCAAATGGATAAAAGATATCTACACAAATTTGCAGTAAGCATTAAAAAAAAAAATTACAGTGACTATAACAACATGTCAAACAACCTAACAGGTGATATGGTAACTCTTAATTTGAAACCTTACATACTTGTCACTGCCTTTTTTTAAATTGAGCACAAATTTCTGGAGAGGCAGTACTGCACATATTTAAATTATCATCAACTAATGAAGACAGAATTATCCTGGGTCAGGACTGATACCAGGATATCACCCTAAAATGAAGTACTTACTGCAGTTACTGATTGCAGCTCCAGTGAGAGATGTCTGGCTGTCTACAAACACATTAGAAGAACATATATTTCAAAGCCTGGACATTTGATTCACTTGTTCATCTTTCCAGTTTCCTCAGAGCACTGCCAGCTGCATTCATCCATCAATAGTTGCCAGCACCAGTAATAATAAACCTCCTGACTTCTTGTTCTGCTAATGGACATCAACCACACCGAGCTGCAAAACATTCTTTGTTTGAGGGCATTTCCCAGGGTACCTTTTCTTTTATCAGGTATCATGCTCCACACATACCAAGATAAATGGCTTCCACCACGCTCTTGGTATTATTCCCCTTCACCTATTTCTTACCATTCCCTTTGCACACAAGGCATTTCCCTCTCACCCTTGCTTATATCCCTGTGCCTGCTCCCACCTCCTCTCCACTGACAGCAGAGTCCAGCAGACCCTCCTGAACCCTCCCCTCCTACCCAGTGCTGCAACCTACACCTGCTTCTCCACTGCTACACTCAGCTTACAAATGTTTACATGAAGACCTATGTGCGTATGGTGGGAGAAGATGAGGGCATAGAATCAATTATGTGGGTGTGGGTTCACTGAAGTACTGGAGTAGAACCGGAAAAAGACAGAGGGAAGGGCAGAAATCATGGATATTCATCTGTCACACACCATTAGCGAAAGCAGAAATGTTTCTTCTAAATTAAATCCCATTTCTCCATTAAAACTATGTACTCCCTACATCTCTACCCATTCCCAATGCCCCTTTCCTTGGGGGAGCAGAAGGGCTCATTGCCCATAAAACTCTCCATAATCCTTCTGAATAGCAGTGCTAAGGTTTCAGAGGCACATGTTGGAGGGCAGTAGCACGGGGCAGTGAAATTCTGAAATTAAAGAATTCTGTGATGGAGGGGTTATTTTTTTTTTCTCTACCCAGAAAGGTGAAAAGAGACTACTGGCTGATAAACTTTACTTCCCATAAATCATAGTATTGGCTCTGGTGATGCTCAGATTTTCTCACTGCATAAGGCAGCAGCAGAACCTACAGAAACTTCTGTGGATCTCTCATGAGAAAAGTTAAGCTAAATTTTACATGAAACATATACCAGCCGTTGTGCTTTATATCATAGCTATATTGCATACTACCATACAAAGAATGGGTGAGTACTCAGTAAATACGACCCCCTCTCCCACTTCAATACCAGATATCCTTCTCTGACTACCATCCTTCATCAGTCTTTTTGTTCATAGCAAGAAAGCAGTACTGCATTCAAATGCTGATGGATAAAAAGTGCTCTGAAATAAGGTAGGACAATGCAAAAGGGCTGGAAAAATTACTTCTATATTCCATTGCAATTGCTATGTCAGTAGATATCCTGAGGCTCTGGGATTCATTAAATTAAGGGCAAAATAATAGAACAAACATGACAGCAGCTCAAGAAAACAGTAATTTCATTCCAGGTATAAAAAGATATTCTAATGCATTTTGTCTGAAATAAGATGAATGCCAATTTTTAGGCACTTAGCTTTCTTGGTGTTCTTTTGCCAGAAAGGCTGTTCTGTCATTTCTGTCTCTGCAGGTTTATGAAACTATATAAGCCAGCAAAAATGAGCTAAAAGATGGGCAGTTTTACATAATGATTGCTCCAAATTTGAAGCTGCACTGAAATTAGCACTTAGTAGCAGGAAAAAAATCCTTTTCCTTCACAGTGATGGTGATTTTTCATTTCAATTTGACACAGTCTGCCATAAAAGGCACTGAATTTTCTTCTTCTGGAAGCTGCTTTTTTAAGAATGTAAAGAATTACTATATTCTTTAGAGTAAATAAACAGAAGCTGCTTCTGAGCTGATAGTTTCAGACTTCACTCTCTCCAACAGGTTTCTGTATCTGTATTTCGCTCACATTTATTTGTCTGTGTAATACCAGAACCCACAAACTCCATGTTCACAGCTAGTTTTGTAAGTCAGACACAAAGTTCTCCGAGATTTAAAGTGTCACACTTTGACTTACATATGCAAGCCACATATGCAACTTAACTTGTCATGATTGATTAGAAAACTAGATAATGGATACTTTAAAATGACCTTTCAGTTCCTCTTTTCAAAAATAAGTAAACAACCAGGAAGGGAATGGATTTTGTTTAAAATTGAATGGAAACTAATTGTACAAATGCTATTTGGATTCATTAAAGGGAGTGGCTTTGTTAACTGCCATCAAAGTTCCTTCCAAACATTTCTGACCTCTAGGTAAAAAACCAACCCTCCCTCTTTCACCTTGCAGATACAGGCATGGCTACATAACTCACCTGGCAGATAAGCCACACTCAGCTGGGAAGCCTCAGAAACAGCAGCAATTGTTAGTACTAGCTCTTTTCAACCAACCTACTTATACTGATTACTCTTTCTATGTGAAGCTTAATAACAGACATGGATGCATTTTGAAAGGAATAAAATGAAAAGTACCTTTTTGTGGGATCTCTCTGGCTGAGTGAATGAGAAAATGAACTCTTGCTTCAAAGCCCTGTGCCTGAGACCAAACGATGAGCTGTACTGAAAGCAGTCATGCATTAGGCTTCATGTCCCGATAAGCAACATAACACCAACAAAAAAACTTTCAACCTACAGTCTATTTTCTTAAAGTAAGCCTTTTTTATTCCTGCTATAAACTTGAAAGAAGATGGGTAGCAACTGGAAGGGTGGATGTCCCTGGAGCTGCAATCCAGAAGGAGAAAACCAAAGATGCACTAAATGGAGGCAGAGCAAAAGAGCAGAAAGAGACAGAAGGAGAGAGAGCATGGCTCCTTTTTCATTCCCACTGCAAATATTGTGCCGTGTGTGAAATAACAAGTACCCTGTTCAGCTCTGCCTTCTCCTGCCTAACAGGGAGGGCAGCACAAAAATCGGCCTTCAGGAAGCAGCTCATGAGCTTTGCATGTCCCACGTGCCTCATCCACCCATTCTCACACTGTTGTGAGACTCCAGTTGTGAAATTGTTGGTTTTGCAGAACCATCCTCAGATCATACACAACACAGTGAGAAAGACACGTGAGCAACCAAGGAGACAGGATGAAAAAAATGCACACCCTCACAACATCTAATAAAAACAGAGTAATAGGAAAAAGGTAAGAAAAGAGCAGGGATTAAATAGGAACCAAACAGCAATGAAAGCGCACTGCTAAAATTTTCAGAAAATTGCCTGTCAGGCATCAATTTATTGCACACTTTATCCATATCTGGGTTTAAAAGAATAATTTCTACTTCCCCTTGGGTACTGCATGTAAGTCTAATTACAGAACACTCCCACACAGGTGAAGTACACAGCATGCAGCCTGGATTGGCTTTATATTCCCATCATACTATTTATCACCTACTAGGCAAAAATCCCACGCCTTCTTCAGTCCCTACCTACTCTATGACTTGCTGCTATTACAGAGGTGAAAGGGTAAGCTGCTTTAGTATTTCACAAACAGAATACAGGACAGAGTAAATCACGGGAAGTAATCTAGAAACAGAGGTTTTTCATCAGTCCCCATGGGCCCAAGTAGAGATAAAAGAAAAAAATCTAATTGCATTGCCAGTAAGTTACTTACATGTTGGTAACCACACACATAATGTCCAAAATTGTCTGAAACAGACCCAGAGATGCTGTTGAGATTTGTTGTTTATTCGCTTTGAAAAACTGGCCATGTTCATTTGTGGCACTGTCAGAAGCATACCTGGCTTTCTGAAATCACGACTGGCACCCTGCAGTCATGTCAAGACAGATTATTTCCACAGTGATGCTCCACAAAACCTGTCGTGAACCAGAACTGTAATACTGCTATTTTCTTCACAAACCCACAGACTATTTAAAAGTCCAGACAGCAGCCTAAAACCCACTTCTAAACATTATACTAATGGAAACTTTGGGAATATTCAGATCATATCCAAAGGCTTCCCAGCCTGGCCAGACTTCAACTCAGAACACAGCTCCACACACAAATAAAGCACAAAACCACACCTGGCCTACTCAGGTAATGCAATGCAAACATCATTCAAAAAACTAAAATTAAATGAGCTCTTTGCTTCCAGGGAGATTTAATGCTCCCTGCTATTGTGCCACTGGGACAAACAGTTCTGCCTCCACTGACCTGATTTCCCTGATACCGTGTTTTGCCATGTCAGAGGCAGAAACACCTGGAAATGCATGTCAATGTTAGCAATGTACAGCTAGAATCACAGAAGGCTCAGGTTGGAAGGGACCACGGTGGCTCATCTTGTCCAACCTTCCTACTCAAGCAGGGACATCCTGGAGCACATGGCACAGGATTGCATCCAGACGGTTTTTGAGTATCTCCAGTGAAGGAAACTCCATAACCTCTCTGGGCAACCTGTTCCAGTGCACAGTCACTGCACAGTAAAGAAGTTCTTCCTCAAATTCAGGTGGAACTTCCTGGGCATCAGTTGCTGCCCATTGACTCTTGTCCTACTTTTTGACACCACAGAGCAGAGCTGGTCCATCCTCTGACACCCTCCCTTTGGGTACTTGCAGACCCTGATGAGGTCCCCTCTCAGTTGTCTCTTCTCGAGGCTGAACAGGCCCAGTTCCCTCAGCCTTTCCCTATACGACACTCCAGTCCCCTCATCATCTTTGTCACCCTCCACTGGACCCACTCCAGGAGTTCCACATCTCTCCTGAACTGAGGAGCCCAGAACTGGACACAGCACTCCAGATGTGCCTCACCAGAGCTGAGCAGAAGGGCAGGATCAGCTCTCTCGATCTGCTGGCAATGCTCTTCCTAATGCACCCCAGGATTCCTTTGGCCTTCTTGGCCCCAGAGGCACTGCTGGCTCAGGAACAGTCTGTAGTCCACCAGGACCCCCAGGGCCTTCCCTGCAGAACTGCTTTCCAGCAGGTCAGCCCACAGCCTGTCCTGGTGCCTGGGGTTATTCCTCCCCGGGTGGAGGACCCTGCATTTGCCTTTGTTTAACTTCAGACAATTCTTCTGTGCCCATTGATCCAATCTGTCCATCATCTCTCATGTCCAGTGTAAACCATAAGCAGAGACTGATTAATACTTTAAAACAGTCAGCAGCTGAACTGGAAAAGAAAGGCTGCAAGGACAAAGCACTGGAGAAGAACCTGTTTAAAAAATCCTAGATAAAATTTATACAAATTACATAAACCATACAAAATAACTATCCTGGAACATGTACAAACTCCACATCTTTATAATTTTAATGCACAGTCAATGGAAATCTGCAAAGCTGCTGTAAGATAGCAAATATGTCACCAATAGCATGGGAAACATACCTGAAAACCTTGACCTTATGTTTTCCAAAAATGATACTCAAAAATCTGAAACAATACACTACTTTTAGGATTTATGTGGCTAAAAATATATGGCGAGTTGATGTGGTCACATAATATCATACTAAACCATGTTTTTTGTGTTAATACTGGCATGACATGTTAAATTAGTCTCTTGACAAAAATAATTAAGACATTTTTATGGTATGCATGTGTGCACAGTCTTCTCTAAAATGAAGATTCCAGTGAACACCAATGTTTTGAAGCTTTTACCACCAATTCTAGTTCTGCTAGAACAACATTTATGTAGTTTTTTAAATTAGTGTTTTAAATTTCTTAAGAAAATTACACACACACATTTTCCCCATGCCCCTGTCAAGGGTCTTTTTCAGCAGAGGAGAAAGTTGCAAAAGTTGATCCTCAACCTTTCAAAATCAATGGAAAGTAATATTTAACTAAGATGTGTATACAAAGACACAGCTCCAATTCTTCAAATTTGTCAGAAAGATAACTGATACTGCACATCACATGGACAACACATCTGTCCATCCCATCATCAAGTATCTCTCTGTTCCTTTAAAAGGGGTTCAAAACCCTTTTCCAGACTTCTAGGACTAGCATGTGAACTAGAGCAGCTCAGCAATTCTTCAACACACTGCATGCTTCAGTCACTACTCTCCTGGAAAAAGGCTCTGGTCTTTCAATTTTATTTTTTTTAGGTAGACAGCAAGATGGAGAGATGCAAGCATGCATTACACTTATACTCCTTTATATTGTATATTCTTTTATCTGTAGTATATAAAAATTTTATGTATTTTTATGTATAACCCATACACACACATGTATTAGTACTCCACTTGTTTATCTACCAAGAATTGCTATTGCTAACACATCTGACTTGGAAATAACACTACCCACAATTAGTGCTGGACCGGCAGGATACTAATTCCTAAAAATTAGGAAAAAATGATCCAATATAACTGAACTGCCACCATTAAGCCTAAGCTTAATTACAAACTGCCAACACTTTATTAGAACTCCACTCTAAACAGCCCACCAAGGAAACTACTGACCTTGACATGTCAAAGGAAGCAATATTAAAGAAACAGGGACACACAATTCAACGATTTTATGCATGATAGTAAAACGTTTGAGTCTGTTTTGTATGAAAGCTCAGTCCATTCATTAATTTAGAAATTGTATATGTTATACTTTTGCACCAAATACTGCAGAGTCAGCAGGGAGCTTCAATATAATACCAACTAAAACAATTATTTTGATTTACCAAAATTGCACTATCGTAATTTCTCTGTTTGAAAAGTGTACTATTAAACCATAGCAAATTTACTGATGGAAATTAAATTTCAGGAGAAAGAATGAAAAATAACTTCTTAAACAAGCTGACATTACAGTATAAAATAAAGATACAGTAAAAACTGTTACATATTGGGTTTGTTTGATGACTATAATTAGCAAATTTTTTGAAATTATGGACTTTTCTCCCAAAATGTTTTCACTGCCTCCTGTGTAACATAAAAGGCAAGAAAATGTTTTGAAAGGCATTTTTACACCGTATAACTTTTTATTCATCAGCCCTGGCGTAAGGCCATCCATCTAAGAGAAGGTCACTCTAAACAAAAACCTACGTCCTGAGGACCTCACTGCCATTGTCCAAGCTCGTTTGGCCCCGGCAGATGAACCTTAGGATTAAAGGGTGGGCTCAGTTCAGCGCATGCTGTGTCTCACCTAAAAAAATCCATTGCACAGGCTTGAAAGGTAAAAGACTTTTCCCAAAATCTTCGTTCGCAAAGACTGGCCATACAACTTTTTATTCCATTTCAGGTTAATATTTTCAGTAACTACTCAGTAAGACCAAACACCTACAAAACTCTGCAGGTCAATTGCACAGAACATATCCAGATTGTCAAAAATCCAGAATATTCATGCACACAATCAATATTTACTCAAAGTTTTTGTTTCCAGCTACACAGCTTAAAAGGCTGTAGCTCACTATAATCTTAAACCAGCCCAGGTTCTGCAAACCAGAGAGATAATGAATTTTTTTTCACAACTAATTAGTCTGTTGAACTTTAAAATGAAACTTTTTCTTGCTGACAACAGTCTACAGCAACATGAAGTTAAAGTAAAAGGAAAAGGTTAATATGGGGAAAAGAAGAAACCATAATTTATTCTGCTTCATGATAACATTATGTCAAAACAATATTACACATCCTAAAATGTATCTTATTTGATGAAAGACGAGCATATTGAGAAGGCTGCGGAGAAGAACTCCCCATGTATTAAAGAAGTCTGTTCTTAGAACAGGTGCAATGCATTGGAGCAATACTTTATTTTTGTAAACTCTTGCAATGACACCAATTCCTAATATATTACAAGTGTGGTTGCAATCAACAAAAATGAAGATCAATACTGAACCTAGATATAAATCATGAAGTTTAATAAATCCATAAGGCAGGAAGGCAACACTAGAAATGTATTGGTGAAAGCATATAATCTGTGGACATGCCTTTTTTTTTCTTTAAAGAAACAATAGCTCTAGAAAAGCTGTAGACAAGAAAACAAATCCTATACTTTAGCACAAACATTTTTAATAATGATTCCAAAAACATGGCATATGTAAGGGAGTGAAGGAGGACGTGTAGGTTTAAAAGCATTTATTTTATATTATATATATTTCTGATGCAGAGGAGCAGGATTAATAAAAATTTACAAGTGGAATGAACTATGACTTAACTTCAAGTGTAAACTGTATTCTGTAATTATTTATTGCATGTATTGTCAGCAAAACGAACAATAAAGTTTTGTAAATTAACTAAGGCAACTAAATTTTCATTGGAATATTCCTATTTTGCTCATGCAAGAAACATTTTTGCAAAGGATGCAGAGACAGAACATTAATGTCTTTGCCTTACAAACTAGAGAGTTGTTTAAAGAAGGCTTTTAAATAGCATTCAAACTTTTCATGAAGGGGATACATGGAGGTCAGCAGGTGTTCAGTCCTTCTCTGCACCCCATACAGCTCAAAGTGGAAATTCTCAGCAAGTTCCCCAGTGGGGACTCCCCACTTCAGGGCACCTTGGTGGGTTGCAATCCAAGAGTTCCAGCTCCCACACACTCCTGCTCACAGTGCCTTTGCAGGGTGCGGAAAGGGAGTAGCTGGGACTAGCCCCATTCTAGTCATAGCAAGGTGGCATAAAACTCCTTAGGAATCACTGCCAACTGGAGTAAATTAAAGCAGACCTCAGGCTACCTTACACAGGGTTGGGCCAAGTCAGGAGAGGAGAAACACGCATCTGTAATTAGAACAGAGTTCAAGAAACTCATACTCTCTTAATCAAAAATATTTTTCCTCGTAATTTTGTTGAGCAGTAACAGTTTACCAAAGGTGTTTTTAGCATATCTCCTGCCCTTCCCATCTCCACAGCCACAGATACAAATACGAGCAATTCTAAGCAGGAAGGAGCATGAATGGAAAGGGACATTATCTCTGCTGTGTCATTCCTATCTCTACTGCACTAAGGATTTCTGGATATCAAAAAAGGGGACAGAGTCAAAAATTCAACTGCAATGCCAGTGCTGCTATTGAAGGTACTCCTCCTTCCCAGGACATGCATCAGGTATGTAACTTAAAACAGGCTTTCCCTAAAGACTAGCATCTCAGCAAGGCAAGTGCCAAACTGGAGACAAATACAAACTCTTATTCTAAAGTTCAAAGGGACCTTGGTAAAACTGAAGCCAATAACACTGGAAAATATTGATTCAATGTCCTTTTTATGTTTCTGTAACTTTGCTGCCTGCACAGCAGCTGGCAAGAAAGATGGTTAGTGTTATTTACAGGTTCAGGCTAATGTTTTACTGTCAGAATGGCAACATCACCACAAAGACACTGAAGAACTTTTCAAAGACGAGAGCTGAGAACTGCCTAATAAGAAACCATTACAAATGGCTTCTTCAAAGCCTGAGGCCAAACTGTAAGTAGCTTTCCTTCTGGATCACATGAATTCACTTCAAGGAACTTCCCAGAAACAAACTTAGTTTGGAAAAGATGTCCAAAATCATCAAGTCCAACCTCTGACCAATTACCACCTTGTCAACTCGACCAAGGCACTGAGTGCCACATCCAATCATTTCTTGAGCACTTACAGGGATGCTGACTGCACCACTTCCCTTGGCAGCCCCTTCCAATGCCTGAAAACCCTTTCTGATGTCCAGCTTTAACCTCCCTGGCACACCTTGAGGCCATGTCATCTGTTCCTGTCTCTAGTTGCCTGGAAACAGACAGCTCTTCTAGAAACCATGAGTTTTCTAAAATCATTCTAAAATCACGAGTTTTACCTATGGGAAGTAAATTCATGCAAATGTTTAAAAATGAGAAGGGACACTGGATGCAACAATGTCATGGAAATGATAAAAAACAGATCCATAAAATGAAGCCAATAAACTTAAATTTAAAAATTAATTCTGCAGAGACAAATAAATCTGTTTATGGCTGCAGGCATCTTTTTAAGAGAAGAAGGGTCAAGAAGTTGGCAGAGCTGGTGGGTGAGATTTGTTTGCATTTTTTTTGCTCTGCTTCTCTTTTGTGGGTTTGTTTTAAGTATTGCTCTGTTCTTTTAGATTCAATAAAATCCTAGGCTTTTGCCTCAACACATTTTCAGTCTTCAGGATTCTCTCAGATCTTCTAACAAAGAACTGTATGAGAATTTGTATCTGACAGAAGGACCTATGTATGAAAAGATCAGTTTTAATTAATATGTAAAATATATATTTCACACTGCAGTGCTCATGTCCCCTCATGTCACTTGCCCCTCCTGCTCCATTACCATCACCATCATTTGCAGAGATGAGACACAAAAAGAATGTTAAAATACTGCAGCTCCCTGTGGTAGGGATTGTAAAAAATACAACTACTAATCCTTAATTCCCATAACATAAGGTTAAAATAATGCAACAAACAAACAAACAAACAAAACTAAAAAAACACTAAAAAAAACTAAAAAAAAAAAATTGCAGAAACGTGAAGCCCAGACCCTTCCAAGGGGATTAGACTGGTAGAAACAAGAACTGCACTGTGCTCATTTACATACCATCTGAAGGCTTTGGCCAGCAGACCAATCTTGCCAGTTTCCAGCCTCCCTATCATCTTCTTCAGAAGTCTATTTCATATGACTTCTGGACTTCTGCTGGATCCCAGCCCAGCAAAGTTTAAAGCTCCCTTGGAACGGGAAACATTCTGCCAAGCAAATAGCTCCAGGGACAGCCAACATGAGGCACAGAGATACGGATACACATTTGGAAAATGTGTTGTAGTTTGGAGCAGAGGAGGGAGAAGCTGCCAAATCTTTTGTAAAGTCACAAGGTTAAGTCCTCCCTGCATGGAGACTCACAGGAAAACATAACAGAATAATAATCCTTAGAGGCAGCAGCCTAAGGACCAATGCAGCTCAACCTGTCAAATAAGAATATCCATATGGAAGCATAAAAGGATATGATGTTTAAAATGTGCTAATGACATCAGCTGACTTGCTGCACACAGTGCAAAAGGACATCTACATTCAACCTTCTACCCACAGATGAAATTGCTGCTCCAAGTTTTTTGCTTTTCTGTATCATTGACAGTGTAAGGTAAACACTGTCATCTGTTCACTGGGAGGTCTCGCTATTCCTCTCTCTTAGCAGTATAGGAAAAAAACAAACAAAAGTAGGGGAAGGGAGACTAAGAAAGATATTTAGATTAATTTAATCCACTCTCCTTGTCATCCCAAAAGGAAATAACACCACAAGAAGAACTATTCAAGAAAGCCAAGAGGAAACTGCAAAGCAATGTTTCATTGAAAACATTACAGAAATAAAAATGAAGTTTCCTGGGTGTATTCAAAAACATTGGGCAGGAGAGAAAAAGTCCTGGAATTTTTCTTAGGTACATGAATATGAAATGGTGATGGAAGAGGTCTGTATACAACGTAATGCCCCATATTCATATAATCTCCCCCATCCTGGTTGTCAGACAATTGCCTGGGTGTCTGTCCTCACTCAGAGTCAAAGCTTCCAGAATTTCCTAGCACCAAGTCTCCTAACATGCTATAAAAAAGCATGTTACAAAAGGTAAAAGATCAAATGTACTCTATGCACAGAGCCACTGAAGTTAGGAACACATGAAAGTAGTTTAACTGAAAACAAAAGTGACCCTGGCGAGATGTCAGGGAAAGCTTTCTACTAGAAGAGTAACAAAGGACTGCATCTGAGCTCCTGGGAGGCTCCTTAAGTTGAGGTTTTTAAAAACAGATCACACTAAAAGAACCTGCAAAGAAGGAACCACATATTTGTGACCATGATCTTGTGTAATGTTATTAACTATAAACTGACTATATATCCTACTCATCTAAATCCCTTCTATCCCTGTTGTTCTATAGAAGCAATCCTAGCCACTGAGAAATGATGATTTTACCTTCAACAGGAAAAAAAAATCATAACACCCGCTTTAATTCCGAGCTTCCTCAGAGAAGTATGCAGGCTTACTGATTTTAGGAGTCAGCAGGGTTCATGCTTTTGAGTTCCTCTCTGCAACCATGACAACAGAAAGTTTAAGTTATTTTAAATGAAAGCATGAAAGAAATTCAAGTATTTGCATTGACAAAAACACCAAAATGCAATTATCTATAAGAATCAGACTGTAGCATTGCAGGTTTGAAGCCTTTCAGAGAAATCAGTCCCTTCAAGATACTTATGTAAGCTGAACTACCACTGCCACAAACAATGAAGGCTCTTAGCTGACAGCAAATGAAAGGTAATGCAACTAAATCCTCTTATTGCAATCTAAAATATACTGAATTACTAAATATTTGCTATTCACGCATATGGACAGCTACCAGACTGAACACTTACCAGTTCGACCACAAGCCCAAACCTTTCCAGAGAAACTCGTAAGAATCAGCAGAGCCCACAAATACTACATGCAAGTAAAACCTTTAGATACTGCAGTCCCTCTGGAGAATTTAATTTCAGATAGGGTAACACACCTACCTCAATCACAAACTTTCAGCTCCATGTCTCTACATAAATGACTCTATGACAGACAAACTTCCCTTTTGAAATACGGTTGTAGTATCTTCTTATATGAAGAATTGCAGTATTGCTTTGAGGCAATCATTTCAGCAGCAGCTGCTCCTTAAACCTGTTAAATCCACATTTATTAATGCAATTTATTAATACAATTGTCTGGGATTGTTTGTTTATTAAAAATACAGGCTCAACAGGTGGATTGTATTTTATTTTTCCCGTGAAAGCAGATGCACTTAGTTGAAAGACAACTTTTGCATACAGAGAAAATCTTGAGATTTGGGGGTTCAGTGGGCTGGCAGACCTCATCGGATGATCAAACAGGTTTGATAGATTGTAGGTTCTGACCTTTGATAAGGTCAGTACTTAATGCAAAATTAAGTACTACCTGCTAGGCCTTGTCAGATGAGCTGCCATTGCAGCTTTGTGTTAGAGATGCTGAAAATGTTCAGGCTTGCCTAGAAACCTCCTCCAATTCACACTGCTCCTGGAACTAACAGTGTGCCTCCCTCCCAGCCTGCCCCAGGCAACAGTGTTCAAGCTGCTAATGCTAACCTATTAATTAACCCTATTATTTTTCTCATTAAGGAAAAGTTAAGCTGCAAAGTATAGAACTATTTGTATTGATATACACTGCTTCCATGCTGGTTTACTTTTATAATTTTTTTGCAACAAAACCAGAACATCCTTAAACAAAATAATGTTATGCAAGAACTGGAAATACATCAGTCCAAAGTTACCCATATTATACACTTCTAATTTGTGGCAGATGTCTAGTGAAATTTTCTCCCAGCAAAATTCTGCAAATTTTTACTACAAGGGCAACAACACCAGACTAATCTGCTATTCTGCCCCTTGAGACAATACTCCCTGAATTGACAACTCGGCCTTTTTTCTCCTCCATCCTACCCTGCTCCCATTCCACATGTGCTAATTTGCTCACTCGTGTATTGCCGCAGCCCTAGACCAGATCTTTGAGGCAGGACCTGCTTCTGCCTTGGCTGATTGTGAAGCATTTTGATGTTTTATCAGTGCACTCAAGTGCTACCACAACTACAACGTGTCACTCTACGAAAACTCCAGCCCAGATGCCATGTGGGAGGAAACAGCTTATATTGAAAAATAACCTAAATCTATATGTACTGTGAATGCCAGAGCATAAACTAATACAGTCAAAGGCATTGCTTAATTAAATGTTTAGTTCCTCCTTCCAGATTGAAAATGGCTATTGCTCCAGACAGAGAGCAAGGCTTGTTTTGTGTACACTTAAAACAACAATTACTGCAATTTCCTTTAGATTGTACTTCTGGTTTCCCTTTCATGCTTCAGACTTTGAAGAGCTAACAAAACCCACGCTTTTCCCTGCATTATTTTTTTTTCCCCCTTTTTGCAAGCCTGTACTGAATAGAAAGAGCCTGTATCAGGCCGGTCAGGTTTCCTGTTCCTAACCAACTTCAAAATGTCAGCACATTTGTATGCACAGTGAACTTCACAGCAAACACCTGTTTCTTAAAGGCACTGTACACTCTGCTACCTCCTGTAATTTACTGCTTGAGTACATTCTTTTGCTTCATTTTTTTGTACACTCGGAAATCAATGTTCAAAATTCAATTACACTACTTTCCTTCAGTTCAAGTGATTTTTCTTACCCTGAATTCCCTCTGTATGCAAGAAAAGGAATATGAATGAGAGCAAGCTTGAAAAACTAGATAATAAGAGCCATCCTGTTAGATGCTCTTCATCATATAGATAATAATATTAAGTCCATCTGCTCTATGTGGTTACATTATGCAGAAAAAAAATGCATATTAAATGCACATTAAGATGAAGAACGTTTAATCCACTGTAGGCAAAGGCAGAAGAAACTCCACCATTCTCAATAGAATTACAACGATCCACTGGTGGATTAGATACAAATGTACACTCAGTATAATCACCTCAAGTTGAGCATGAAGATGAGCACAGCACACATTTATATAACTTTCAAAGACATGTTAATGCAGCAAAGAACACTGACTTGTATTTTTGTGACTTTTCAAGTGCATGCTTAAACCTCAGTAGAGCGGGCGTGTAAAAATCAGGCTGGTTTGAACTCTCATCAAGACAACACACATAGTAGGATTAAACATTACTGAAGAAAAATTTATTTACCCTTTCAATTTTGAATTTTCTTTGGGGGCATTATCTGTTTATTAAAAGTCTGGATTAATATTCTTGGAGGAAATACATTATGTGTATGCCACACACAGCAATAAAAGTATTTCTGTATGCTGCCCAGCTGCAAAGTTTCAACCCTGACCTTTATAATACTCATGGACAAAAATGAAAATTAAGATTAATAAATAACTAAAAATCAAGAAAATCAAAAATGTCATGAGCTCAGATACAGATTAAGGAAGAGGAAAAAAGGAAACATGTCTATAACAAAAGGTTCGTTTTGATTGATTTTCAGGTAACTCAATTCAAGTGTTTTATTTCCCTCCCCGTCGAACTTCCTCTCAACAGAGTATGTCAAGTGAGAAGCATGGTTTCCTCCAGGACTTCTGCCTACTTCCAGAGCTTCTGCATGCTACAGGAAAAATTGTCAGCTTTTACAAAAACACAAACACTGCAAAGAAAGATTCATAACTACAACAACAAAAGTACTGAGGAACTTCTTTCCTTTTGACATTTTATAGATTCCTCTTCCTAAATATCTTAATTTCACCAAGACCTCTCCAATTTCTGTACAGACACACACAATACCAAAAATAAAGCTAATACTTTTCTGATCATCCATTCTGACTTTTCTTCACCTGTTTACAAAGAAGCAGACATCATAAACAAACACGGTTTGCATTGCAGTTTGTCTTTAGACAAAGACTTCAGAAGACAGTTATGAAACCTGTTTCCATCACAGATTTTTTTGAGAAGAAACAGAATAAATGATCGAAAACATGAAAACAGAATAAATCATGAAAACAGCAAACACTTTCATGCTCTAAACAGTCAGATTCAAGACCTGAATGCTGATGAAAGGCCAAGGACGACCACAAAAAATGTTTTACTTATTTTAAAAATACAGAAAATTTATTTTTATTTTATATTAACAACATCTAACACCTTCGTACAAGATCTAACACATTTTATTTTCAGTAAATTTTCGTTTTCTAATTTCTGCTTGCAGAAAAATTGGGTTCAGTTTGTCTCCTCTTGAAGTTGGTGCCAAAGCACACCAAAATACTACTGTCTTCACTGGAATTGAAACCAGGTACACAATTTCAAGTATTCCCAAATTAAGGAAAGACCTTAGTAATTCACTATTGCTTACACAGGGAAAAAAGAAACATTATTACTAATTGGATGCCTGAGGAAAAGAAGTGGCTTTTGCAGGAACAGCCCAGGGACACTGGAGCCACAGATGAAGGCACCACAAGGCCAAGAAAATTTTCTTAATAAATCTCATCCATATCAATCTGTAGTACTGAGAGAGCAGGGAATACTCCCTCTTTTTGGAGAAAGGCAGTTTGTAGAGGCGGTTTTAAAGGCCCTATAGTCTGTCAACCCTTAGCACAGAAGAACAAAAGATTACTCAAAATAATCCAGAATAAATGCGGTACCCTTGAAAAATACCAAAAGCATTTGTTTCCAAGGAAAATTCCCACTGCCTTAGAGATTGGTATGTTACAGGTGAAGAACACAAGCACTGAAAAGAGAACTGAAGGGTCCAGACAACTTATACACAAAAACAAAAGGCCTGTGGGCACATGTTTTGGAACATCTGAGTCCTGATGAGGGACTTTAAGAGAAAAAAGAAACAGGGGGAAGAATATGGCTGAATAATCTCACATCACTTCAAAGCAGAGGAAAAATATTTGATTTTTTGAACTTTAGAGCTTTATTCCATCCTGAAAACATTATTAAAAACACCTTTAAGCCCAGTCCCTCTTCCCCTAGACAAAGCAGCCAATGTAAATCAAACCTAAAAAGCTAAGGGCAAGTCAGGATATTCCCAAACCTCTTCAAAATGTTCCACTACAAGGCATTGTGGCTTTCTTCCCTCCATTCACAAAGGAAATGGCAATACAAGAAAGATTTTGAAGTATAACCATGCTGTCAATTTGCACCTCTCCTTCATCTGCCCTGGACTATTTTCTCCTGATTACCACTACTGAACTCAAGCTACTTCCCTCCTATGATCTCTTCTAAGGTGTCCTAATTTCCTCTGAAAGGAGATCCATGCACAGCTGTCAGGATTACTTGGTGCATGGTCCCCTTCAAGGCACCTAGATACATATCACTCACCCCTTACAGTCATGCTATGACACTCAGAATTAGGATGGTCTGAGGCTCAGCTTTTTTTTGTTCTGACATATTGGATAAACAAACCAACCACACACACACAAGATTGCCTGTCAGCCTGAAGCAGACTTGAAAGGACCCCCGAGGTGGAGGTCTGGGCTGTGTGAAACAAGTGCAGATGTGTCAGGCTGCTCCGCTCAGGCAAGGATGCCACGGGCCCCTTGCATTTTCTCACATTGTCTTCCCAGATAGCACAGGCGCAGCCACAGGAAACTACAGGGAACAAGAATCCGACAGTTCCTCAGTGGGAACAAATACTGAAAAATCAGTGGCAGTCATGGCCTTCCAGTCCCATTTGGTTTTGACACAGGACTTCCTTTCCCTTCAACAGCCTTGATGAGATTACACTAATTTATAAACAATAGCCATCCTCTGTACCACAGCAAACAG
The DNA here is from genome assembly GCF_003984885.1 of Neopelma chrysocephalum. Lineage (NCBI taxonomy): Eukaryota > Metazoa > Chordata > Aves > Passeriformes > Pipridae > Neopelma > Neopelma chrysocephalum. Next base: position 2,163,188 of record NW_020925676.1, read on the forward strand.
ATAACATCACCAAAACAGAGCAGACGCAGGGCCTGATGCAGCATTCTTCTGTATCTAGTGTTGGCCAACAACAGAGAATTCTGAAGACAGTTTATGATGTCCTCAACAGGAAGATGTGCAGAATCCACTTTCATGTTACATGTCATACTAGTACTCTAAGATTACTCCTTTTCAGAAGGGATATCTAACCATTTGCTTCAAGTTGCAAGTCAGTGCTAAACTCACTCCTCATTAATCTCCTAAGTATTTTTCCTCATTTTTGTAATTCTGAGTTGCTATTTTCACCAGTTTTCTGTGGTACTCACAAATAGTATTAAAAAAAATTTTATTTTCCCTTATGGTTCTGAATGTAGTCCCTTATAAAGACAACTCTTGCTCTGGTACTGTGAGGGAAAAAATAACTAAGCCCCATAACATTCCTTCCAGCCACCATTCATCCACAAGTAGGCAAGAAGTTTGTCACAATTTTTTTACACTGTGACACTGAGAATCTGAATAAAACTGATGAAACAAAACCTAGTGTATTTAAAACCTAAATACCTAATGTATTTAAAAGATTAATATAAAATAAACTAGATATTCAATATTTAATAAATTACAAGTGTAATACTATTTGTAATACTACAAATAACATATTCTCAGATTTAAATGAGAACCTTCAGTGAAATATATAGTGTGTGGAAAACAAAAACCAAGTCCAGTGTTTTTTATCTGGAAGATCTTTATTCTAGCTCGATCCTACATGATGATCAAGTGCCTTTAGATCTACAAAGTGTTAAAGCATGTGCTTGCATACATTAGTAGTCATGACAAATTTTACCACTAATTACATTGGAAAACTGCCATTTTCTGCCTTCTGAACACTTTTTGTGCAATTGAGATATGGAAGACCGTCCTTTTCCATTACTGAAAGGCATTCTGTCTCACACAGCCAGAGAATTTATCTCTCAGTGCATTGAGTTCTCATTTTCTGAGAACACAGGAAAGGCAGTAAAGTGCTGAGCTGTTTATTACCAATGTGGCTCACTCAACCACATACAGATTTTACTTCAAGACTTCAAGAACTACAGGAAGACAGAGTGTCTTCTTGTCTACCTTATGGAGAGCCATTTGTAACACTGCAAAGTTTAAAATGTGAATACTGACAAATCAATAAGTACATGAACCATACAAATTAGAGCCCCTTTTCCTCAAATTAGTAACTATTCATTATTATACTAACTGTATTATTTATTTTAAGTGTAAGCAGGAGCACTCAGATTTATAGAGGATTCCCCTTATTAAGCATAACTAATACAAATACCTGATAGGAGGGAGGGTTTGCCACTTGTAAGTACTTCCCTCACACCAAGACAGAATTTTGAAAAAAATCACGAGTGGCAAGGAGAAAGAAGGACTTCCTAAAAAGGAATCCTTATAAACCTCTAAGACTTCTAACAATGAAGTTTTAACATAACATTCCTAGCACAATACGTTAATGATGCATTCATCTTACTAAAGATTTCCATGCAAAATGATCAAAAATGCCTACATGGGTATATTACATTTTCGTTGTTACTTTCAACAAAGATGATTTGTAGTATCAATTCAAAGAAACTTCTGAGGAGTCTTTTTTCTGACTCTGGAAAGGTATTACTAGAATTACCATTCACAAAAGGTCTCTTCCCTTGTCATCACAGCATTTATTTTCCTCTCCCATTCATAATCTCAACCCTCTCTCTCTCTTTCTCTCTCTCTCTCTCTCTTCCTTTCTCTTGATTTCTAACCTCCCAAAGCTACTGTTTTTCATTTCCTTCCTTCACATCAACAGTGAAATTTACTGGCCATGAGATTACTGTTGCCTGTGTTCCCTGACACATCTCAGAGTGGACCTTCCTGACCCACTTTCTTACATTTGCCTCTAAAAGCATCACTAAGCAGTCCACTTCTGACCACTGGGACAACAGGCAAAAGAAGATATGGTATATTTAGGATGATACTGGAATTTTTGCTTTTAAGAAATCAGTATTTGTGGTCACAAACCAAGGAAAGCAGCCTTGTATCACAGATAAAGCACATTTCCCACTTGGCAAGACTTCCCCTCTTAATGCTACAGCAAAACCAAAGGAGCAGAGCTCTCATTTTGCAATGTTTCTATTGGTTTTCCACTTCTAAATAATAGCATGGGTTGACCTCAAGCATGTCCCTTTGACCTTAGTGCCTACAGTGTTCAACCGTCCAAAACTCAGGAGGCGACAGAAGAAATGGGAACAAAAGCACAATCAATACTGAGATGACAACCTTCATTTTAAACTGTGAAATTAAATTGGTGTGCAGCAAGCACAAGATCTGATCAAAAAGGCAGGATCTAAAATGTGTACTAAAAATGCAATCTGCAAAATTCTATGCAGATATGATTATTCACTTGCAAACATCTCAGTTGTGAATAAAATGCATCTAATATAGCTGTTCTATCATTATAAAATTAAATTCCTTGAGGCAAATAAATTTAAAAAAAAAAAGAATTTACAAAGAAATAATTAAAGAAAAAGAAACAAAACAACACTGGCAAGTAATCTCTCATCTTTGTACCAAAAATACAGATATTAGTAATGACGCAACATGACCAATACATAATTTCTTGTTTTCTCATATGTGTTCAATATCATCTTGGCAACAGATATTTTACAGCATGAATGACATAAAATTAGAGCTTTTGATGAAATCCTCTTTCTGAAGCACCCTTCAAATTATTCAGTCTCTTCAAGAGTTCCCCTCATATCCCGGGATAATTTTTAGCAGTTTTCCTTCTCGAGGGAAAGGGTTGCAATACTGCAGTTGATTTTTAGATTAGAATTTTAATAAACTATACTAATACTATTTAACTATACTAAATAATCTAATCTAAGTAATGTTCAAGAAATCCCAAGTTGCAGAAATCCAAAACTGCTTAATAACAAAGCTGCCTCACACAGCTTACATTTGCCCTGGTTATATTATGAAATTATTACTCAATGAAACCAGCAAAAATTATTGCTCAATGAAACAGAACAAAAAAAAAGAAAAAAAAGACCCCTCCGACAATAGTATTATCCAAACCTCAGGTTGACTAAGAGGTAACTTCATTTGGAAGTTAATGGATTTCCTTCTTGTTGTCATGCTGGTTTCATTCATTCAGTCAAGTACACCCAGGGAAAATAGAGTGTCTCAATGTTCGTTTATTTTATGGTTATTCCACAGGGTATTCAAAATTGCTGGTCTCATCTGTAAAGTTACTGGTAAAATTAGTAATCTATTTCAAATATGTGACAGTAATTCTTGAGGAACAGTTAATAGCAAAGTTTATGGGCTTTTTTGTTCCTTTCACTGTTTTAAAACTAGAATTGTGCACTGTTTCAGTCCATTTTCAAAGGACTGAAATAGTGCAAAATTTCACATGCACTATCTGGTGCTCAGTGTGCAATCAGATGACTATTTTATGCCCATAATGGAAATTTAAGTAAGAATAGCACCTTTCTGATATGGAAGGGCTACGTAGTATCAATAATTTACATTTTGTTAACATTTTTTTGCTGGTTTTGTTACAGGCAATCCTTATATGCACCATATCTATAACATTAAAGAAGAAAATATGTACTTATTTACACTTGGAACTTGATATTATCTGTTTAGTTTTCCTGCTGCTATGCAAAATCTGTACACATAACAGAAAACTCTTGTTTTATAAAGAAAACAAATTACAAGGCTGAGCAAGGTTTAGATTGTGTCCTCTTAATCAATTCACTTTTTATTAACTATTCTTCTCAAAGCAATATTTTGAAAATCTAGAAGAACCTGCCTTGAAAGTATTTATTAATCAATACAAAAGTGGGCAAAGGAAAGATATGACTAAATATGCTTAAACTTTCATATTAAAGTTTAGTAATTACTGTCAGTGGTAAATTACCACAGATGGAAAGCAACTGCAATGTACCATTAAAAATATTTTTAAGATTTCTGAAGTAGTGTAACTACATAATTAAGAAAACTTCTCACAGAAGGATGCTTTTTTTTAGTAAAAGGTAGAAGAATAAACCAGCAGAAATCACTTCCACAAAGAATACATTATATATTCACACAGCAAATGTGAATTTGACTTTTAATGCCAACTCTCAATTAAAATAATTAACACAATGTAAGAACATTCTATTCATAGTATTCCATTTCCTGCTGAAAAGTGCATTCATTAAGCATTTTCACAAGGATTAAAAAAAATAGGACCCTATCATTCCCACATTGATTCCTTGCTGTCCCCAGAGCTAAATTAGCTTGATCCAAAAGTGCACCCCACATTTTCTGTATTTACTATATTTTGAAGACATGAAGCCTGAAGCTGCTCAGCTTCAGTGAGGAGTGGGGAGGAAAAAAAAAAGAAAAAAAAAAGAATAATCCCCAGAAAACTTTCTAAGAATTGGTACGTTTATCTATTTCACACATTGAATCATATTGTCAATTATTCCATAAATACCTTTAAAACATCTATCATATTTTGATGAACCCATTCGTGTTTTTTACATATCCAGTCATTTAACACAGTTCCCAACATCAGTCACTCACTATTTCAGGTTTGAGGGGTTTTTTTTGAGGCAGGAGGGGTATTTTTTAAACCATTTTGAGATGCTGAAGCCTGCTTTTAGATATTTGGATCTCATTTTGTTAAATTCTTGGTGAATCAGCACAAGGAAAAATCTGTCTGGTTATTTCCCAGATAAAAACCACCCACTTTCATTGGAGATGGAGTATCTTACACAGAGATTCAACCCACAGGCGTAGCTTACAAACCACAAAATGCAACCCTTTATAGAGGGCTATATATGGAGGGCCAGAAAGCCTTGTATATCACAGAAGTACCAGTTAACACTTTAACATACCAGGTAAGTGGTATGGTGGCCAGAATATCACTATTAAAGTGTAATACCTAATAAAATAAGACACTGTAAACAGAGTCTTCCAGGAAGAACTACTATATCTTTTCTATTCATCACTTTTCTAATGAAATATTGCTGTTGGCCCATTACACATGTCAATCTAAACAGGACGTAAAAACAGTGCTTAGAGAGGAATTTCAAGGAATACTTCAAAAGTGCAATGACCAGATGGCTTAAGACTAATTAGAGAGCTTTTTCCCTGGAGAAGTACCCAATATTTTTTTGAGATCTTCCTTCCAACCAAAGAGATGCAAACAAAAAACAGAGAAGATTCACAATATTTTTATCTTCTTCAGGAAAAAGAAAACTAATAATTGCCTTAAACACTGTTTCAAGGGGGGAAAAAAAGAGTTGTTAAATTCCTGTTACATACACATTACAGGATGACCACTCTTTCTGAAACAGCTGATCACAAATAGGTTTCATAGCATTATTTTCTAAGGGCCCACAGAGGTTTCCTTAACCTCCACCAACAAGTTTTTGCAATAACGCACTCCAAACTCCTTCTGGGAGGACAATTACTCCAATTCTTAACAGAGTCAAAATATGTAATTCCCATAAGCCACCAGTCAGGTATCATATAAAAACACTACAGAGGTGTCTCGTGACATCAACAAATAAGCCATAACTACTTCGAAGGTAGTACTGTACCATAAAAATGCCTAAGTAATTGTTTAATCTAGGTGAAGACAGATCAAAGTAGCAGTCCTAGAAGAGTGATTATTTTTCAGTTGGCAGCTGCTTCTTACCACATTTGTAGAAAAATCTGTTAAAAACCCATTTTTTACTTGGGAACTTGAACATCCTTTTAAAGAGGAAAAGCTGTCCCAGTCTGAGGCCATATACCTCAGTTAAACAAACTGTACTAGAATCTGGTGAGTAGCCTCTTCCATTCCAAAACTGTTTGAACTAACAACTGCAATCACTTTATTATCTCAAAATCTGTACTCTCCAAAATATCTCTGCTAATGTACTACAAGGAAACATAAAAATTAAGACTATGAGACATCTGATGGCCTTTCCTGATTATTTAATTATTATGCTGGAGAGCCAGCTTCTACATTTTCATACAACAGTACTCTGACCTTAAACCATAAAGACATAAAGGGACAACAGAAAGACAGTACCAGTAACAGTGAGAAAACAGAAAAAAAAAAACAAACTATGAGCAGCAAAAGTCAGTTTGAGAAACTACAACGAAGGGATCATCACAAGCCCCTCAGACAGCATAACCCGTGGCAGACTCGTCAGCTACCAGGCTAATAGGGCTGGGAACTTTTTTCCTGGCTCAGATGCTGACCTGTTTGACTTCTTTGCATCTCAGCTTCCCCACTTGGAGTCAGAAAAAAACCAATCCTTTCCTTTCCCTAACAAGCTCTTTGAAGTCCACAGAGAAAAGTATCCCAAAACTGCACTCCAAGTCTTAGTCTTGTATCACCTTTTCTCATTGTTTTAATATGAAGCAAAATTTGAAGCCCACTGTAGTATGAAGAATTTGTTAATAAAACTGTAAGTAAAAAAAATCATGTTTTGATGTGGATAGCTGCTGTCAAGCATAGCAAGCCAGAAATAACTACTACACAAGCTAAGCAATGCATCTTCAAAACTCTACAGCAGTTTGGAGACAAGTATCTACTTCATGACATATTTCTGATTCACTGAAGAAACAAACTTGCCTAGGACTCCTACAGGCACAGAGCTTAGTCTTCCACCCTTCAAAGCAAATAAAACTATATCCACTAATATCCAGCAAGTACACAGATAGTAAATAGCTATTGAGCTGTGGGTTTTATTTCTAGCAGACATGCATCTGCTTGGGAGAAAAGATGCTCCTATAATTATTTAAAAACTCTGTTCCTGTAATAGTTCAAGATTTGTGTTTTCTGCGTAGCTGCAAACCAAATTAAAAGTGAAAAAGACAAAAGAAAGATCACATTCAGAATCTGAAGTTCTAAGGAAACCTTTGTTTTAAAATAAAATACATAAGAACATTTACAATCTACACACAGGTGCCAAAGCTGAAATTCCAAATAAAAAAAAAATTAAAAATAAAAGACTCCGCATTTAGATGTGTATGTGTTAACAAAAGAATTATAATGAAACATTCATATTTCAAGGTTAAAGTGCCAAATGACGGAACATGACAAAATTTATGTCCTGTTTCACTAAGAAATAATAATGTAATTTCTGTGGAAAGTTGTAGAATAAAAAACAAACAAGTGTTCCCTGAGCAGTTTAAAATGACAGAAGCCAGGATTCAGTTGAAAAAGCCAGTTCTGCCCTCCTTCACCTGTGAAGTGGACTAGGGCACTGATCCAGCTGAAGACTGACCCAGTAAGGCAAATCAGTGGTTACCCTTCAGCTGGACATGTGCTGCTCTTCACGCGCAGCTGCACAAACACTTTCACAAGTACAAAAGTAAGGAAGAACACAATGGTGGAAATCACTGACTAGGAGAGAGCTATGCAGTTCCTCTCTTTAGGTTTACAAAGGCTTGTGGAGCTACAGCACTGGGGTGTGGCTTCACATTATACAACTTTAATCTTGGGGAAAAAAGCAGGAAAAAAAAATACAGGCTGCTACAAAAAGGGAGATTCTCCTTTCCCTAAGGTTCCCTGCTGTGCAGTGCCAGTGCCTATGCCAAAATGTTAACAAACTACTACTTTTCCTATCAGATCCTCATACTGTTCCAACTGAGGCCATGACTCTCTGTGGTTGGATCCAAGACAGAGAAGCAGCAGGTGGAAGGGAATATTTAGCATTATACCACATTCAAATCACAGTAAGAATGGCAGGAAACCACACTCTCACGTTAAACTAGACAGTTCCCAACACTGGAAGTCACACATTCTTGAAAAGAAGTTACATCTTCAGACCCTTTCTTTCCCATGGGACAGTAATTTTTATTGGACACTGTACAAACACTTCACTTTCAGGCTTTAGGTTCATTAAACTAGCCAGAGGACTATCTTTACAGATTACTTTTTAACATACTTCTGCAACTGCACATTTACTGGCACCAAAAGCATATATGCATGCATAACACACATACCCACATCTGTGCATCTAAAGGCAAGGTTTTTCAGAAGTGTCTAAACTTAGACTTCACAGATCCTACACAGTTACTGAATTCCAGCGTCACAGTGATTTGCTTACTCCTCTGTGCTACACATGGATTTGCCATGGATGACCCTATTTGCAAGCAGTTGATTCAGCAAAGCTTGAAAATTCTCAGTACATGTAGACCTGGTAATAACCCACATTACAGTTAAAAATATATTGTTAAATGTAAGCTCCCTTTCCCCCCAACCCTCCTTCATATTTTCCTCTCCCCAGTTGCTTCATCAAACTTTAATCATATAAGCTGAAAACATACAGGTATACAGACTTATTCTTCGGAAGTCTTAGGTAAAATTGATAAATATGATTCCAATATACAGTTTCCTTTCCAACAATAAATTTTGGAAGAACTGATTTCTTTCATTTTCTTTTTCTTTTTCTCATCCAACACTGAAACGACGTTCTTACGTCGCTAATAAATTCCAATTACCGGCATTTCGAACAAGGGCTCCGAGTGTCTCAGACATGCGAATTGCTGTCATCAGGCTTAACCAGACAGGACCAAGTTAAGGGCCTTTAGAAGAATCTCAGTTTTCACATGCTCTGTCAGGGCTCATTAGCGTTTGGCAGATGACTACTTTGAAGAGTTCATCAGCGCCGAGCGCGCTGTAGCGAAGCCAGAGCTGTTCCCACCGGTCGGGAAACGGGACAGCGGGATGGGGACGCGGCTGGACCTTCATCCCTCCGCTCGCGAGCTGCTGCCCGCCCCGGGGGCGGCTCCCGCTCCGCTCCGTTGCCTCCGGTCTCTCCCGGTAGAGAGCGCGTTCCAAGGCAGGCACGGCAGGGAGCCCAGGGCAGAGGGAGCGGGGAGTGACTCAACCTGGGCGCGCAAAAGCCGCCTCTGTCTTCTTTTCTTGGTAGCAAGTACAGAACAATACCTGTGGTGGCGAGCGTCCCGAGTGCCGCGGGGTGATTGGCACCTGCTCGCTTAAATGAGTATCTCGATGTAAAAGCCCCCCCAAAAGCCACGTCGTGCCCCACCGGCACGCGTCACTCCAATTCATCTGTCCATAAGGAAAGTTACGATGTTACTTTTTCGCCCCTCGAAACCCCGTTTTCCCACCGCCGCACCCTTCCCGGCTCCCGAAGCGCAGTCGGTAGGCAGCCCCCGAACGGGAGCCCTACCCAGGAGGCTCCACCGCGCTGCATTCTGCAGCACCGCCGGCGTCCTCACCTTGATGCCCTGCTGCTGCGTGGTCAGGGTCAGCTTGGACTCGTCCAGGAGCAAAACTTCGCAGTAAAACTCCTCCGGGACCGCGCAGAAACAGCCCATGCCTGCTGCGGTGGCCGGGGGGGGGATGGGGCGGGGAGGCGAGGAGAACCCCGGAGCGGCGACGGAGCGGGGCTGAGCCGGGTCTGGGCCGCGCCCGGCTCCGCCGATTGAGCCCAGCGGCTCCTTAGGGCGCAGATCGCAGCCCCGCCGCCATCCCGCCGAACAGCCTGGACAGGGGGTGCCGGGCGCTCCCTGTGAAAAAGATCGGCGGCTTGTTTTAGGAAGGATCCCGGGGCAAAGCCCGCGCTCGCGCCCGGCTGTCACGGCGGCTCTCCTGTCGCTGCCGCCCCAGGGAGGTGCCGAGCCGCCCACCCGGCCCGTCCCCCGCCCCGTCCCCCGCCCCGTCCACGCATGTTTCCGCGCCTCCTCTTTGTGTGGAGCTGGGGATGCTGGCGGAGCCGCTTCGCCGCCGCAGCCTGGGGAGAGCGGGGGATGGTCCCCGCCCGGCCAGCGCGGTACCTGCGGCCGCGGACCCTGCAGGGCGGCGGCGGGGCCCGGGGAGAGCGGGGCTGGCGGCCCTCGGCTGCCCGTGGCCGACCGCCTCCTCCCCATCGGGGGCGCAGGTATGGAGGGGAGCGCCACCAGGAGCCGGGAGCGACCCAGCGCCTGGGCAGCCGCCGGCCGCCTCCTGCCGGCCACGGGCACGGTTTCCCCCGGGCACGGCTGCCCCCGGGAAGGACGGGGCCGGCTCTGGGACGGGGAGCGGCAGCGGCACCTGCCAAGCCCGAGGAGCCGCCCGTGGACTGCTCCGCGCCCCCCCCGGCACCGGCACCGCACCGCATCCCTCGGCATCCCACTCGCATTCCAAGTGCGGGGCTGGACCCTCGCTGCCCTGTCCTCGAGCTCAGCCAGTGGGGCAGGAGCCATGGTTCCGGCCCCGGTCCTTGCTCCTGCCCCGTCGCCTCCCGGTGGCCGCGGCAGCACTGACCCCTCCGGGCTGGGCCGGCTCTGCTCCCCAGAGGGCGTCTGGGAGGCCTGGGAGCGGGTTTTGTCTCCATAGTTGGCGTGGGAGCGCTTCAGAAGACGTCATGCGTGAAGGTTCTGGAGAGGTTGACTTTAAAAGGCCCTTTTGGCAGGAAGTTTATTCTCCACCGTGGTGTTAAATACTGAGCTTGCTACAGGTATGTTCAATTTACAAACCAACAGCCCTGTAGTATTAAAAAAGAATAAAAATCAAAACCAAAACCCAACTAACAAAGAAAAAGTAGAACACAAAAAACTTGCAACTGCCTCTGCAGTTGCTGTCTATAGTTTCTGGAGCACGCACCAGTCCACCTCTGCATTTTCACTGCTGCAGAGTCCTGTGCAGGGCCAAGATGATGCTTATGGGTCCCTTCCAACTCTGCATGTTCTGTAATTCTGTGGTTCTGTGCGATCTATATTCTATGATTTTTCCCTTTCAGGCAGAAAGTTAAGCCCTGATCCCACAAGTGCCTGCCCATTTGCTTAAGTTTGCATGCATGAGTCATCCTGTTGAAGAACATACAAAGTTTGCATGTGTAAATTTAACAATATGCAGAAGTGTTTTTCTTATGATTGTTAACTTGTTCATATTGCACAAGAGAAGGGCACAAGGAGATTTCTCAGTTGACAAGCCCTACTAGGTATGTAGGTAAGTCTACTTTAAATATGTGTCCTAAAAAAAACCCTGCTACTCCCAAGAAATGCCACTTTCATTTTCGTGTTTGAACTTGGGCAGTGGGGTGTTGGGATCTCTGTATCCATCCTATAGCTGCAAAAACAGTATTCCATGAGCACTGTGAAGATCAGGACAAGACCCACTATATATGTTCATAAAAATAAAGACTTCTGAATAACTTATGAAATATAATGACTTGCAAAAGTTGAAAAATTTGAGTTCCTAACCTTGTTTGTTGGGCAATATATGAGAATGTCATCCAGACAGCATGGGAAATCTGGAAAATTTACTCATGGCTTTCTAAACACATTTTTCAAACAGTTCTTGAATCCCTGCTGAATAAACAGCAGACGGTTTTCTAGAGAACAGATGGTTCCTTTTCCCCTTTCTTTAGTCTATTTAAATCCATATATCATGCACATTGCGACATAAACTACCCCATAAGTCAAAGTCATTATATATGTATAAATCAATGATTAATCAAGTGAGAGGGAGGGCTCAGTGAATTCATAACCTGCTTTGAAACCTTCAGTTATGATTTTTAAAGGTTCATATGGCTATAGTCACAATCCCAAAGTCGATCAGTTTAGATCAATACTAACCTTGCTTATATGTTGCTTATAAGATGTCCAAGTGAATTATTTCATGTTTTCTCTTTTTGAAGATCAGCTGCACATTGGCTGATTGGTCCATGGGGCAAACACAAAATATGCACTCATGTTGAGTTGATGCCAGTGTTTAAAGAATGGAGTTGTTAACTTATGGACTTGTCTCCTAACCAGCTGCTGCCAACAGCTCATCATCATGGCTAGGCTTCGCGAACAAAGATTTGGGAAGGGCTCTACCCACATTTGTTACAAGTGTGCTGGTGGCTAAAAAGGCCAATACGAGATAGACAAGTCCGGTTGCAAAAGGCACAGCAGAAAGACTCCTTAGGTGGTATATTCTGCAAGGTACGAGTACTTCTGCATTGTCTTTTCTCCTCAAGAGTGATCCTGCATGCTTTCTCAAAAGCATCAGCAGCGTTATAGATAGTGTGTCTCCAGACCTCCCAATTGGAGGCCAGAGTAGACCAGTTATGTTGATCAATATGGCCCAGGCTGAGATGTTGTTTCAGGGAGTCCCTGAATCTTCTCTTTGGGGCTCCTCTCTTGCGGCAGCCAGTGGCAAGTTCACCATAAAGCAGGACCTTAGGGAGGCGGTGATCTTTCATCCTTGAGACGTGCCCTGCCCAGCGCAACTGTGTTCTCAGCAACATGGCCTCAATACCTGTGATTGCTGCTTCTTCTAGAACAGGTGTATTAGTCACATAATCTGACCAGTGAATGTTTAGGATTGTATGGAGGCAGCGTTGATGGAAGCGTTCTAGGAGTCGCAGGTGGTAGCGGTAGATGACCCGTGATTCAGATCCGTATAGAGAGTAGACAGCACAATGGCTCTGTAAACACTGATCTTTGTACTTTTCTTCAAGTGTTTATCTTGCCAAACTCTTTTATGAAGCTTTCCAAAGGCACTATATGCCTTTGCTAACCTGTTGTCTATCTCTCCATCAATCTTACAGTCCGAGGAGATGAGGCTACCTAGGTAATTAAACTGCTGGACTTATTTGAGCTCTGATTCACCAATGGTGATATGGGGATGATGGAAGACTTCCTGAGGTGCAGATTGATAGAGAACTTCTGTCTTCTTCAAGCTGACTTCCAGCCCAAAGAGCTCAGCTACGTCTGCAAAGCAGGATGTTAAATGCTGCAGAGCTGCTTCTGTGTGGGTAACAAGGGCAGCATAATCAGCATAAAGCAGCTCCCGGACAAGATGGTTTAAGGTCTTAGTGTGGGCCTTCAGTCACCTTAGGTTGAATGGGCTTCCATCAGTACTGTATCGAATGTAGATACCATCCTGATCATTGAGGTCTGCAGTGGCCCTTTGGAGCATCATGCTGAAAAACACTGTGAATAGGGTTGGTGTGAGAATGAAGCCTTGTTTCACACTGTTCGTTATTAGAAAGGGCTCAGAAAGTGTGTTGCCATATCTGACTTGGCCGTGCTGATCCTCATGAAGTGAGATGATCATTTTAAGGAACTTGGGAGGACGTCCTAAACATTCCAAAATCTGCCATAGACCTTTTCTGCTCACAGTATCGAAAGCCTTGGTGAGGTCGACAAAGGTTACATAGAGACCTTTGTTCTGTTCCCCACACTTCTCTTGCAGTTGTCTGAGAACAAATACCATGTCTGTGGTACTTCTGTTGGCTCTGAAACCACACTGACTTTCAGGTAGAATTCCCTCTGCTATAGCGGATATTAGTCTGTTCAAGAGTATTCTTGCCAGGATTTTGCCAGCAGTGGAGAGCAAAGTAATACCATGGTAATTTGAACAGTCTGATTTAGTACCTTTCTTCTTTTACAAAGTGATGATGAATGCATCACAGAGGTCTGATGGTAGTTGGCCTAGTTCCCAACAGCGCACCACAAACTTGTGAAATTTAGCATGGAGTGCAAGGCCCCCATGTTTCCAGACTTCAGGTGGAATTCCATCAACCCCAGCTACTTTGCCAATTTTCACCGGCTGAATGGCCTTGAGGGTTTCTCCTAAAGTGGGGGCAGTATCCAATTCGTACTTCACCAGTTGTTGTGTGATGGACTGAATTGCTGAGTCTTGGACTACTCGGTTGGTACTGAAAAGAGCCTGAAAGTGTTCAGACCATCGATTCAGAATGGAGGTTTTATCTGTCAGAAGCGTTTGACCATCAGTGCTGGGTAGAGGGCTTTGGACCTGGTATGTAGGCCCGTATGCTATTTTCAAGGCCTCATAGAATCCTCTGTGATCACCCGTATCTGCACATAATTGAGTTTTTGCAGCTAGATTGATCCACCACTTGTTCTGGATGTCACGAAGTTTCTGTTGGAGCTTGCTGCATGCAAGACGAAAGGCTGCTTTTCTTACATGACAGGATGGCAGTGCAAGGTGAGCACTTGGTGAGCAGTTCTCTTCTTCCTCAACAATTCCTGGATCTCTTGATTGTTTTCATCAAACCAGTCCTTGTTCTTCTTGAAGGAGAACCCCAAGGATTCTTCAGAGGACTGCAGGATGCTGTTTTTAATATGATGCCAAATTCTTTCAGGAGAGGGATCTACAGAATCTATGGAATGGTTTTCGAGCCTAGTTTGAAGATTTGCCTGGAATCCGTCTTTCACTGTGGCTGATTGGAGATTGTTAACTTGGAGTCTTCTCCTTGGGATACTGCCCCTTTTAGGTTTGAATTTAAGATTGAAGTTAAGTTTACAGCGCACAAGCCAATGGTCTGCTTGGCATTCTACACTTGGCATCACACGGGTATGATGGACATCGCGGACATCTCTCCGTCGCACCAAGACATAATCAATGAGGTGCCAATGCTTAGATCTGGGGTGCATCCAGGTTGTCTTCAGACTATTTTTCTGCTGGAAGATAGTATTAGTGATGGTGAGCTGTTGCTCTGCACAGAATTCTAACAGAAGGCGACCATTATCATTGCAGTTTCCAACACCATGCTTGCCTAATATTCCTTTCCAGGCTTCAAAATTCTTACCTACTCTGGCATTGAAATCACCGAGGATAATGATCTTATCATCTGCAGGCACCTTTTGGGTAAGGCGGCGCAGGTCAGTGTAAAATTTATCTTTTTCGGCCGGATCAGCTTGGAGAGTTGGGGCATATATACTAAAGAGGACAACGTGTTGCTTGTTGTATAGTGGAAGGCGTAGGGAGGTAATGCAGTCAGAATGACCTGTCGGCAGATTTTCAAGTTTAGGAACAATAGAGTTTTTGATCATGAAGCCAACTCCTGAAAGATGCCTTTTGGTTCTGGGTTTACCTGACCAAAAGAGTGTGTAACCAGCACCCTGTTCTTTAAGGCTGCCTTCCTCGTGGAGACAAACTTCACTGAGAGCAGCATTGTCAATGTTGAGACGAGCCACTTCATGGGCGATTAGGGCAGAACGACGCTCAGGACGTCCTCTATCCACAGAATCGAGCATGGTTCTGATGTTCCAGCATGCGAGAGTCAGTTTGGGTAGACCTTTGAAGGCAGGTGTATGGCTTTGTCTTTTGATCTTTGTGTGACCGCATTAGTAGAAGATGCCCATTGGCTGCGGTTAACCAACTGGGTGAAGGTGGAGATGAGCTTTGTTTAGGCCACCTTTTCTAGGCCCCTCTCCAAGTGGAGCAAGCAGTGCTGTCCTTGAAAAGGTTGCTTGGTTGTTCAGGGTGCTGCCCCAAGAGACTGTCATCTCCAGGGTCAGTCTCAAATGACCAATGTCCTGAACTGCCTGCATGCAGGGTTGGGTCTGCGGCTTCCAGTGCACCTTTCACCTGCCGTTTCGACCCTCACCTGTCGCTACAGGACTTTTGTGAATGTGGGTAAAGCCTTCAAGCCTGCGCAATGGATTTTTTAGGTGAGATGCAGTATGTGTGGAACTGGACCCACCCTTTAATCCTAAGGTTCATCTACCAGGGCCGAGCGAGCTTGGGCGGTGGCAGCGAGGTCCTCAGGACATAGGTTTAATTAGAGTATCCTTATCTTAGATGGATGGCCTTAGAGGGCTAAGCGAGTTCCATCTGCCCGGGTTTGGGATTAGAGTTGTCCTTCTCCTAGGATGACTGCCAGAAGGCTAACGAGCTCATCCTGCCCAAGGATGTAGTGTATCTGGCCCTATGGTTTTGACCTGTCTGGCATGGGCAACCCTACTGAAGGCACGTACCATCGCCAGCGTAGCTCGCAACCACATAGGGGTACACAGGCTTCATTCCTATTAGAATGATTTGGGCAAGTCTTTCATTTCCTACTTTACTATCACCTATCTATTTACAATCTCAGGGGAATACCCAGGAACAACCCTTTGTCCTGACCACCCTTTCAGGATGTAACAAAGCAAATATATCCATAACATGCCGAACCTGGGCAGTAGCGGGCCGTGGGGGTCCTCGAACTGGCGGGAGGGTGAGCGGGGCAATTCTGTATGAAATGTCGCAGGTGAGCAGTGCGTCTGAAGGTATGTGGTAACACAGTGGGGGAAGGATAAGGTCAGGGTGGATAGTGGGTTCTTTTGGAATGATGGGGGTCCTGGCCAGGCTAGGGCTTTGAAAGGCACCCCAGCCTTGGGTGGGTACGGGGGCCAGAACGGTTGGTTTGTTTGTTTGTTTTTGCCAACAGCTAGGCACTTGATAAAGCAGCAGTACCAGAACCTGCCATTTGAGATGAAAACCTGGGAGAGGATAGTGAACTATGAAAATATTGAGGAAATTAGCCAGGGGAGCAGAGGAAGAGTGGGTGGAATGGATGGGATCTATACTATGAACCAGTATGAGCCCTGAGAAACTCAGGAAAGCAAAACAATTAGAGGGCAAGAATGTAGGGCCCAAGCTCTTCTTGGAGCTCCAACTACACAAGATCAGCCCTGCCTCAGTAGTTCAAGTATCAGACCAGCTCATAACTTGCAAGGAACATAAAACAGTCATCTTTTTTTCAAATCTATTAGGAGACTGAGCTCCTTTTTGCTTCGCTCTATAAGAAAAAACAAAGGTCAAGTACCACAAAGGAAAACTCGTTGACATAAGCTGTCATCGCACAAACACTTATGGACATGCTTAACTCAGGCGTGTAAGTACAGGACCAGGGCATAAAGGCATTTTTGTCTATTGCCTGTTTGATGAGGTACCCAGCAGAACTCACTGCAGCCTCTGTGATGCAGTACACCTTCATTAAAATGTTCAGTTTTAGCTTTAATCAAGTATTTTCAGTGAGGTTGTATGAACAAGACACTGAGCACCACAAGGGCACCTATATATGAAGTGACCTATATCCATATTCTAGCATGTAGGCAATTAGACTGTCCAAAGGACACAGGTTGACATATCTGGTTTCTCCTTAGTTTTTACACAGTTTTGTTCACAAACATTTACTTCCAGGAAGTTGATCATGTAGCAAGAGTCATGATGACTTGTCTTAGCTGTTATGACTATTGCTTCGCTATCACTGTTCTTTATTGATATGTAGTGATGCAATGCCTGCATGTGAGTGTGTAAAGAGTTAAAGAGAGGCACAAAGCAACCTCTTCATCTTCCTTGTCAGACATCTTCCTTGTAAAGACAAGTCTCCTGGACTCAGTTCTGTGCTCAGGAGGTTTAATGAAAGCACTGAGGTTTAATGCAAGAAGCTTGAAATGAAAACAGAAAGCAACAGCACATACTCTCTGGGCTACATGGATAGCCCTGAATGCATCTTTCAATAAAGAAAAGAATCTTACCAAGATTATTGTTCAATAATTATTATCCAATAGGATCTGGGGTCTTTACAGGAAAAATAAGATACAACTCCTTCAGCAGCACTGCACTGGTTTGGCTTGATATGTGCCCATCTGCCCACACACTACTACCCTTGAATGTCTGCAGTCCTCCCAGAGAGTTCTCCACAGGTTCAACATGCCATTAAGACCTTTACTTATTTGTGAGTTTTCCACCCAAAAAGAGGAGCAAAGTAGGCAATGGAACAAGAATCATTTCCACATAGCATTTTACAGCACTCAGAGGCAAAAGTTTGAGTATGTTACAGCAGTGCATGAATTCACATTTCTCACTTCACTAATGAAGGCTTCACTTAAAACACATTCAGGAATGCTATCATATAAAGATTTGTTCTAGATTCTGTGTTACTACACATTAGACATGTATGCATTCACTGCACTATTAGAATCCATGGTGAAAATGAAAAGATTGTAAAAACAAATTTATTCAGATATTCATCACTTTTATATTTCCTTCAAAAATGTTGACATTTGCTGTAACAATACATTTAGAGTCCCTAAAATAAGACCTGTCAAGACCACTTAATTATGAGAAATATTATATTAAGGCCAAAGTTCAGATATACAATGCAGTGATAACACACACAAAAAAAACCCCACTGAAACAAACAAACAAAAATACTTAAAAGGCCCCAAAATAAACTTGAACAGCTGATTAAATGTGTTATTAATTCTATAGCAATAAACACCTTGAGGTCCCCTTAACTGACATGGCACTGAGTGACAATCCATTCTTGGTTTTGTTTGCTCATTAAACAATGAGCAAACATTGCAATACTGCAAACACACTCTTAACAGTCAAGGCAATAATAAGTATCTCTCATTTTCTGAGTTTTTCTAATAAAGAAAACATGAA
Organism: Neopelma chrysocephalum; assembly: GCF_003984885.1. Taxonomy (NCBI): domain Eukaryota; kingdom Metazoa; phylum Chordata; class Aves; order Passeriformes; family Pipridae; genus Neopelma; species Neopelma chrysocephalum. The sequence goes on from NW_020925676.1 coordinate 2,181,363, forward strand.
ATTAAATATACTTTCTCCACCTAAAAATATAAAATAAAGCTTTCAGGATATTCATTGTAAACTCTAGAGCTAAAATCAGAAACTGCAAAATCTGTATACTTTTATCAAAGCAAGAAAAAAAAACAGTTTCAGCTACTGTTTATTGAACCTAATTTTGTGTGTGATGTGGTTTTACAAAATGTCCATCAATATTTTGACAAGTTACCCCTATGCAAAGAAGAACCAGATGATCCTGTTTTATTTTGCTTATGCTTAACTTCCTCGGCAGAACTTAAATAAGTTTTAATAGTAAAGATAATTGGGTGGCAAGATGTAACAATCTAACTTTCCAAGAGGAAACAAAACCAAGCATTCTTTTCAGGACTTCAAGTCATGTTCTCACAGTTTAGACTGGTACCTTGGAGACGCGGTCAGCAGGGAAAATAGAGGCTGTGAGGAACTGTGGATATTTGGGAAGCAAACTTCTTAAAGAGAAAAGGCTATCTTTTTCAAAGAATACTACCCAGTGAATAAACTGTCATTGTCTTAGTAAAACACAACTGAGTAGATCCAGATCAAGCACAGAAAAGAGAAGATTATTGTCTCTGAGCTACTGTACTTTTTCCTATTACGTTAGAATAGCTCCAGAAGTATATCTTTGGGATAAGACAGTGAGCAATGATATGCTAAAACCTTCATGCCCAGGGAGCTGGTGCTATGCCTGTTCCAAGGCACTAGATATACTCTGATATTCTTGTAAAAAGCAGTTGTTGTGAAGGCACTTAGTGAAGCATATTTTATTCCAAAGACAGGCTGGCCATGCTGACTGGCAAATGACAAGCGACTCAGGTAATCAGTCTGCTGTTATTTGCACCTCACACTGTTCAAACACTACAGAAACCATGTTCCTCTGTAACTATCACCTCTTCTTTTCCTCTCTCCAATTTCTGAATGCAAGTCTTGGAGATCCTCAATTCTGTTTCACAGAGATTCATTAGACAGAGGTCTACATATGCCATGGAAATAAAATGCAGGGACTAAACCCAAGCAATGATCTAGGCAAGACAAACATAGGCTAAGAGCACTCCCTCAGCCAAAACTCCAACCAGGTCAAGAAGGCAACCAGTCAAGACCTCATTAAAGTGACACAGATGCCAATTAAGACAAACATTCTATATAGGGAGTGTCCTCCACCCATAAGAGAAAGTATTTATATAGACAAGCCATCAGTAGGAAGTTCTAATGGAAAAAACTGCTGACTATTTTTAAGTTTAATAAACTTACCACTGAGAACCTTAACTTTTACAAATTCAGGTCTCAATTTTTTTTTAGAAGTATTAGATCTTTAATTTTTTGTCTTCCGATGTCTGGATATTACAACCATGATTGAGATCCTAAATGCTAATTTTAAATACAGTTTCTAAATTAAACCTGTCATTCTCATATAGCTAACTCAATTTCGACTATTGTGAGATGTATACTAAAATAATATCAGCTGTAGTATACAGCAATACTTCAAGTTTTGGGTACCTGAAAATCTAGATACTTTCTAATAAAATTTGTGTGAAGAATTGCCCTTTCTGGATAAGCAGTGCTCTTTAGCTAGAGCTTGAATGCAGAAAATGTAGTCATTGTCTGGAGAGCATCAACTATTGTGAGCTATGATGGGATGCTGCAGGAAATGGGAAGAAATAAGCCTTTTCCTCAGTGACTACACTTATCTGGGTCATTTTCTTATGCAAAGGGATTTAAATAGCTCCCTGCAACTGATTAAAGAAATAACCAGGTTGTCATATATCTTGTGGGCTCAGACATTTGATAAGAGAAAATACAGACTGAAGCACGTTACACATAGCCTGCTGTGTCTTCCTTTCAAGTTTTCTTTAGGTAGTTGATGGATGGAAAGGATTCCCTCAAGCTCCTACACCAGTCACTGAATCTGAGTGATGCTGAGCCTGCAAAGGGATTGCTCCAATTCAAAGTCAGACAAGGCCACTAAACTGCCTAATTGATTTCCTGTTTATCACATTCCCTTGAATATAGGGAATATTTCCTGCTGCAGAGGCCAAGAACTCTCTCTGATAAAGTGTATTTTCTGGAATTATTAAGTCAGGCTGAACAATAGGATGATCTGGAAAGTTTGCCTCTTTTCTGGGCGTTTATTCATAAGTGTGGTTACTCCTAACTGACATGTTTCTGTGTGCATCAATACATAGCTTTTGAGTCTCTCCTTAAAACATATAAAAAAATTGTAAATAAGATCTGCATGGGACAGGAACTCCCTTAATATACCAAGGAAATTAAAGAACTTCAGAATAAAAATTCTCAGCACCTAAAGTTATTCTAGGAAATAGATGAGGTAAATAAGACATTTTCAAAGTCCTAGTACTGCTACTTTTCATATTGTCATGCTGTATGTCTGACATGGTCTTTAAGAGTACAGCAATGGCTACTGTTCCTCATCATTCTGTACACTTAAGAGTTTAAGTTCATGCCACCCAACTTTTGAGTTCAAATTATTTGGCCATGCAAACACTCAGGTGCTGGGAAAAAAGAAAAAGATCAATTTCCAGCAGAGAGGGAGACAAGGAAAGGGGAGGAGAAAGAGTAGGAGGAGGAAGAAACTGATCTGTTTGTTGCTGGGATGAAAAGAACCAAAAGTAAGTATACAATACAGAGGTGAAAGCTAGGAAAATAAAAGAAACAATGACAGGCACATCAGAGAAGAGAGAATAATTAGAGTGGAGGGAAAAGAGCATGTAAACTGAAAAAGAGTAAGAGGATGAAAGTATTGTAAAAATGCTCTAAGCAAGAGTTGCTTCTGTAGGAGCTGAGCCTGCCAACCAGGGATAGAAAGACAGTATCTGACTAGGTCATGAAAATGTAAACAGCTTTGATGGAATTGAAGTGCAAATGCTGCTTACACAGGTCTTATCCTCCAATGTAACATTTTGCCTTGAAGGCAGCTGTCATGTGGTCTGAGATCCGTGAGTGTTCCTCTGCTTTATCTGCTCCCACAGACCTTCTGTGCTCCTCACCATCCCAAGCCGTGCTCTTTGCCTGTCTTCTTACTTTGCTACATGGCATAACACAATTTTTAAATGTGTGCTTCTGGTGCTTTCAGCAGGGAACTAATAATGCGTCTCACTGTAACTCCTAACCACATGGGTTATACAGCAAGGCATACGATAATTGCTAACATAAAGTCTTTTTTGGCATTTTAAGTTTTGATTTGGGTTTTGTTTTTCCCCTGCACCTGAACAAAACTAAGCAATTGCTGAAGAAGCAAAGTACATTTTTATACTTTGAAAGTAAAAAAGGGATTTTGTCAGTCTTAGAGAACAATGCATCCCACATTAGATGTTGAGAGATAATCCTAAATATCTCAGTGTTAAAGTGTACACCTCTATGCATAGCACACTATGTATTCTAACTGACTACAGCATGGACATTCCTTTATTTACTAGGACACAAAAGTAGGAACACAACACATAAAATGTAGCACTATTCTAATACATATATATATTCTCATATATGCATGTTTTCAAACCCACCACATTACAGAATAGCACAAATTGCTAGGGATTGATATAGCAGTGCTCCAAGGATGTAAGGGCTCTGTACACAGCATCTGTGAAGAGAAGATTAATGAGTTTAAGCCATTTCTTCTCTATTAATACTTCTACAGAAACGCTTTTTCTTTACAAACTGATAGTGTTCAATATTCATAACACCAAGTTCACTGGTAATGTTTCCATTCCTGCCAGCACTGAATGATCATGATGAATATTTAATTTGCTTGTACATGTATTTCATATCATGTTCATGCTGTTTTGATACAGTCTGGATTCCTGGAGCCTTAATTCATTGCCAGAACAGCATACCTGAAATACCACTTTGAATGGTTGCTTATTTATACCCTGAAGTCTGTTAACCCACCTGATGCCTATAGCCAAGTTCTACATCATTCCTTGCATATTTATACACATGTGCTTGCACAGACTAAATTGTTACTAAGTTTACCAATTAAAATTTAGGACTTGTGTTGTACTTCTGTTTGCTTCTGTCTGTACCATCAGAAATTAATTAATATAGCATTAAAAATAAGTAAAAGTTTTGTATTTATACTGCTTTATACAGCTGCTAACACCTGCTTTGTAGAGGTGCAAAGAAAACCAAGAAGGCTGTATTGACTGTATACCAAACATTTCCAATGCTTCATTTTTTTTTGTAAAAGATGTAAGGAGTGGCAGAAGGAGCAGAGAGCTGACTGTAACAACTTTGACCTTTCAGAATAACAATTGGGTCTCCTAAAGCTCTTGTTTCCTCTACTACTTTGAAGCTTTTCAAAGAAAGCATGACTACTTAGCTGGGCATCAGCACGAAGCTTCAGGACAAGGATCCCATTTTGGGGATCCTGAAATTTGGGGATCCAAAGAAATTTGAGAAGCTCACCTGCTTCTTGTTCCTTCCTGTGTAATCCTTCTGCCTTGAAGCAACCAGGTTTAGAACATTGTTGAGCAAAACTTGCACTGGGTACAAATGTCCAGGTGTTGGTAGGACATGCTGCAGGGGTGGCCTCTGGGGTAAGAGGATGGGTCAGCCCCACACATGGACAGTTCCATGCAGCTCCAACACAGCCACTGCAGGGCACAGCCAAGTCCCTTAGCCAAGGTGGTGGTGACCCTGTAATAACATATTTAAGAAAGGGAAAAAATGCTGCACAATGGCTGTGAGGGAGGACTGAGAAAAATCAGAGGAAGAGGTCTACAGATCCCAAAGTCAGTAAAGAAGGAGGGGGAGGAGATGTTCCATGTGCCAGAGCAGACATTCCCCTGTAATCCATGGAGGACCCCATGCAGATGATGCAGAAGATCCCATGAAGGAATCTGTAGCCCATGGAGAGCCCTCTCTAGAGGAGCTGTTGCCAGTGGAGGAGAGTCCACACTGGAGCAGGTTTGCTGACAGGATTTGTGACCCACAGTCTTCCCAAAAGCTTGCACTTTGTGGAAGGGACCCCATGCTGGAGCAGTTAGTGTGGAAAGGACCGATGTTGGAGCAGTTGGTTATTGGCTTAATTAAAACATGCCTTCAGAGAATGGATTCTGGCATTAGGCTGCCTCCAAGGATTGTGTCTTCTGTCTAGCTCTCCTCTAGATAGTAATGCCAATGCAAGTCCCTTTGATACAGAAGAAAAAACTAAGTGATTCTTCACTAAAGCATCTGTTCTGAGCAAACTGATATCAATAGAGACATCCAGGAAAGAGCTTGCATGGACGAATATAGAAATGTTTAAAAAAGAGGCAGATTTAAAATCTCAGCTTATCAAAACCAGAAATAATTAAAACTCAGTATGCTTAAATTAATTCTTAATAGTTTTTGCTCCTTTTTTTTTTTTTAGTTTTACTTTGGTTTTCATTTAGTAAAAGAAATTCTCTGTGTGTCCTACAATAATACTTGGATTCCTAGGCCCACAGGTCTGCAGGGATAACATCAGTGGATTTTTCCCTAAGAAAAGCATGTTTATAGGTCTAGGATTCAGCCTTGAACTTTCTTTTCTTCAGCATGGAAGAAGTAGCAGGGAAATTGTGTGTAAACCAATTGTGTCTGTACAAGAAGTGTATAACTTATATGCACTATATAGTTTACGCTGTGTCTGGAAATTATCTTCTATGAGATTAATTAACCTGCAGAGTGAGGGTAGGACAGGTGTACTGATTCAGGCTAGACAACAACAAAGCAGTATATTTAAAAACTTTGCTGATGTTGTCACAAGAAACCCCTTGGTGGTAAGGACATGCCTATTCTTCTCATGGATCTCAGCCTTCTGGAAACACAACTCATATCCATCTGTTTTTCTGTGCCATAGGACTCACATTCTCAATTATATCTTTTTGCTTGAGGACTGGGCATTTCTTTTTGTTTGCTCCTGGAAATGAGGTTCGTTTGATAGGACTATGAGAAGAGTAAAGCCCCCAGTAAAGGCCTGTGTGCTCCCTGGTGACAGAAAAACAGCCACATTACTGTGGCTCCCTCCTGGCTAACCACTTCCAAATTCATTTAAAGACAGTTTTCAGATAACTACTTTGCACTAAAATATCAGGAGTGTGACCTTCATACAATGTATCACATAATCTAATTTTGTTTTACTGCTGCTCTTCCTTGCAGAAGAACTGGCCATTTTTCATGATGACCTGTGTCACAGAAGCTGTGTAATGACATGACTAGGGCTGCACTCACTTTCTGCAGACTTGAGTTTCACTCATTTATGGGAGAGAAGGATCAAGGCAGCAAAGACCAGCAGTCCCAAAGATGCCATGCTCTCTGGCTTGTCCTGATACACAAGCTTTCTAGCCAGTGCCAAAGGTTAAGGGGAAGAATGTGCCTTTTGCATCTGTGCAGATCAAACATACAGGTTTTTCCATTGTAAAAAGAACCATGAAGAAGTTGCTGATTTGTTCCAATTTCTGTGAACTATTAAATTTTGCCGATCAATAAGGAAGATGGATATTGAATGTGCAATGTGAAGTATAGGGAGAAGAGCAAATTGGCTATGTAATGGTTTCCACAAACCATTGTTGCAAATTTAGTAACTAGTAGTATATATGCAGAGACTCTTGAATATTTGTAAGAACTGAATAAAGGACAGTCAGGCCAATTAACAACAGTCCCAAGGACAATTAATCTTCTACTAGTCTTACTAACAATACATCACACAGGTTCATCACAGGTGTTCCTGCCTCGTGGTTATGGATTACAGGGATAGTAGAATGAGAAATTGCTAACTTTGCCTTTACACAAGCCGCATACCACTAGATGGCATTCAAAGCATGAGTCATAAATTTCACTGCAGTCTTGTTAGGATTACCTTGACCTCGTTAGTAAATTAAGGGAAGCCATTATGTACCCAGAAGACCACGATGTTTTATTCAATGAATCCTTTAATAATGATATTGTGCCTCAAGGGAATCTTGAAAGAGAGAAGCACCAAAGTTATCTGGCTAAAGGGCGTTCCGTAGAAAGCAGGAATTGTGAAGAAGAGGACAGTATGACTTCTGAAGTGAAATATTATATCAAATATCCCAGAAATGTTCCAGTGAGATAAAGTAAATAATAAAACTGGCAAAAAAAAAAAAAAGGTAGAAGCCCATGGATATGGAAGAAAGCTACTATCTGCACACACATGCAAAGCACGTATACATATCTTATCCCTACACCTATGCCTCTTGACAGGACCAAGAACAGATAGCGTAGCTCCAAAAAGAGCAAACATCCTGAGTTAAGACTATTTCGTCTATCTGAAACTACATTATGGATTCATACAGAAAGGAAATTTTATTTAAAAATACAGATACCATGGTTTAAAAGCAGAAATAATAAGGTCTTAATTACAGTACGATGCAGAAGAATGCCTGAAAGTTTCTGCTTTCTCTCTCATCACAACTTCCTTCTCTTTCTCTTCTCAGGCTCACACAAATAAAATTACACACACTTAGTTTCAAGGAGAATATATATGCAAGAGGTAGCCGGGCAGCTGTGTTCAGTTGTACTATTAGGCTACCTCTGTGCATTAATCTAAAAGACCTAGAATTGTCCTGGGAAAACCAGGGGGGACACCTCTCCTCATTCGCATTTCCCAAGAGTATTGTCAATTCAGCCTGTGCCAAGAGAACATGGAAAAGGGATGGGGACTTCATGCCAACTCTTATAGTTCCTGGAAAAATGGATTTCAGAACTCAGTATGCAATCAGTTATAGAAACTCTACAGCCCTTGTGTTGCAATAGCGTAACCATAGACTGGTCATTTATTAGAACCAACTGCAGGCAAAATAGAAACTAGTCTGTTATCCAAGAACATGAATAGAATATCCCAGATATCCAATAAAATATCCCAGAAACAAGACAGGGTACAAATAAAGACATAAGCACATGTTTCTGAAGGAGAAGGAAAACTTGGCAGTGCTCATTACAACCAGTTTTTAGTTTATTCGGAGCAGTCTTGAATCATCCTGGAGTAACAGTCACATTGTTAGGAGTCAAAGAGAAAAGGATGAAGTTCTAGGTTGGTAGAACATATCACCCTCTGGAGTACGTGTTAGAATCAAACAGAAACCAGGGTAAGTAAAGAATCAGTCACTAAGGAAGCCAGAATATCTCTTTTGATTTTTCAAAGGTTTAAATTCCTTTACCATGTTAAGTACTTCAAAGGTAGCCAGCAAGTGCTTTCAATGACAGTGAGTTTTCTATGTTTCCCATATAAGTCTGACTTCTTTGTGGTACATGTAAGCTTTGCCACAAAAATCAGCATTCACAATTTACATTTTATGACCTGCTTAAAAGACTGCAAAGAGTTTGTTATATTGAAACACATATTGGCCAAAATATGTAAATCATTCAGGTACTTCATGTGCAGCTGATTCTCTGACCAAATCACAACAGGCAATTCATTATGCTAATATTTTTACAGACACCAGAGCCATATGGACATGTAGATTCTCCTTTGAACTGCCTTGACACATCCTCAGCATGGAAACCTGCAGATACCTTTTGAAATGGTGTGTTGAAAAAGCAAAGATGAAACACTCAATACAGCACAGTGTAACACAGTGGTCTTTGTAATACACCATTTATATTACCTTTCCTCTTTAGCTTCGGGAGCATATGAAATTATATTGGACTGTTACACTGACTTCAATAAAATGAGCACAAGCGGTAGGTGTTTTCGCTTCAACTGGATTAGCAGGAGTAGAACTCAGAGGAAACCACAGTGTTGGTCAAGGAAAAGTCATTCAATTATTTTATGTAAGTACCATACAGAGAAACCTAATCCTACTTCCTTTTTTTTTTAATCTAAACTGAAAATACTCACTGTTTCCTCACAAGTAGGTTTCATGTGCAAGAGTAGATTAGCAACATGGAATAGATCTCGTAGGCTCTGCTTAACTTATTTTCACCCATTCATGAGGAATCTTATTACAGAATGAAAAATGAACTGAATAAAAGAATTTTATAGCCTGATGAAGTTAATCCAAGTGTTGGCTTTTGGATTTTTTTTTAATTATTAGGTAGTCCTATAAAGACACCCAAAAGCTGAGGGAACAGCAATAGCTCTCATGCTCTTTGTGTGATCTAAAATAACACCTTGAAACCTCTCAGTTCTCACTACATCTTTCTCTATTTACAAGCAGGTGTGTCAGGCACAATCCACAGAGCACGTGCTGAAGTGCATCCAAGTTGCAGAGATGTTATCACTCACGCTGTATGTCATAGAGAAGACTCAGCTGTTCTGGTTGAGTTAATGAGTTACCTGAATCAGAGGAGGCTGCTGAATATGTGTATTTATGAGATTAACTTTCACTTCATAACTCCATAGCTGTGCTTTTCTTTCTCTGTTCCCATTCCACCTTCCAAGCTTAACCTCTCTTTGTTCAGCTTTTCTCTTTGCCCTGAGAGTTTCCCTTGCTCTACCCTTTCTCCTTGTTCTTTTAAGTGCTCCCTCTCCACAATCCCACATGCCCTGGCTCTTCTAGAAGACTTTTACCAGGGATCAAACAAGCCTGAACATGCAAATCCTGTGATTAATTGTCGCGGGGCTGGAGGGGGGGGTGGTGGGAAGGCTGCCCAAGCAGCTGCACAGATAAACCCTGAGCCCAGGCAGAAGTTGAAGGCAGCTGTGCTGATGCTTCTGCAGCTTCGGTATGGTGAAGGCCAAAGAGTTTGTCCTCCTCAGCCTCAATACATTTCAGATATGACCAGGCTCTGATATTTAACATGACTGGGGTTTGGCTAGTTGTCAAGCCAGGCTTGCAGCTCCCTTGCTGCCAGGGAAAGGGGCTGATGGGCGATGCTACCACATTGACCTGGGATAGGTATTGCCTCTCACTGCTGCTTCCTCAGCAGCAGTACATGGGGTATTTGGCTTTCCTGGTCTGCAGGATAGCCAAAACAGTAAGGCAATTTTGTTACTCACAGCAGCCTGTTGTCCTTGATGGCTGCCTTGAGTTAGCACTGCCTCCTATTCTTAAGGCTGCCAAATTTTTGGATGTCAGAAGATGCCAGAATTAAGGTGATCCTGTGTATGAGACAGCCTTTAGTTACATTTGCCTTGTCTCTGAAGAGCCATTCCCAAGCCAACTATACAGAAAAAGCTGTTTTTTTCTACTGTCTGTCAAAAGTTAGTGTGGGTTTTCTGAAAATTGTAAAGCTCTTCCTTCCTTCAAAGGAATCATTATGGGCTTTCTTAGGGGGTTCCTTGCTACAGTATCCAGGCACTTCACAAATACTTATGAAGCACTTAAGTAAGTGGTATCCTGCTTATGATACACAAAGCTCAGTAGCACTGCTGGAAGATCTTATTCCACTCCACAACCTGCTGCCCCTGGACCAAACTGAGTAACTGATTCTATACTAGGATGCTTCATTTTCTGCAGAAGGTGATGAAGCATATTATCAGGGAATGAACAAGATGCTCTGCCTTCAAGTTTCACAGGCATTTTTTGTCTGTAAAGGAATAGTGAAATTCAGAGTACACGCTATCCAACCTGGTACAAAAGTTCTGTATGAATTAGTTCCAAATCTGGCTGTATCAATGCAGGACTTAGCAGCCCAGGAGCAGCACCACACCAATCCTGGCTGGGATCCAAGCCAGTATTCTGATGAGAGGTCCACGACAACTCCTTGGCATCAGCCAGAGCTCTTGTGTATCTGAGGTGGAACTGGACAGCACCAAGCAGGGCCATGGACTTGGACAAACAGATTTTTCTGTTCTCCATTCCACAGGCTTAACACCTTCTTCCCTGCTTCTTCTGCTGTGTTCATCCCAGCTGTGTTCCTAAACCACCACTGGTTCTTTGTCCTACTCCTGTTCTCTTCTCTGTCCATCTTAATCTCTCAGTACCCTTCTTCCCTACTCAGGTTACTGGTCCCTCTCCCAGCCAAGAAATTCTGTAAGAAATTCTGAACACCAGGTGTTATTCCTGTCTCTGTTTCATCCAGATGGCTCCAGGCCAACGTCTTCCTCTCTGCTTAAAATGAAGCTTTAACCGCAGGCCACAAACATATTTTTATGTTTTTTTTCATGGTCATGTATTACAGTATCACCCATTCTACTGTCCAACAAGGAAGACTTACCAGGAGCCCGTGTCTCCCTTATTTAAAGGTGTCATGGTGACCACAGAAAAATAACTCTCCTTCATAAATACACATGTGCTGTTAAAAAAAAAAAAAATAAAAGAATTCCCAAAGCTTTAAGGTATTAGAATACACATTACTATTCTAAAGCAGAATAGAATAAAGAGAGAAACAGAAATCATAGTGTTAGAGAATCAAAGAAAATACATTTGGGTGGACTCTTAAGAGATCATCTTATGTTTAGTAAATCTTGTGACAAATGCCTGTCCTGATTCTTTGGGCAGTCTCTCTAACAGTGCTTCAATAAACAATACTTCAATTCCCATTAGAACATCTTGCCCAATATTTAGCTAAAATCTCTCTTTCTCTCATTTAAGCCCATTAATTTTTATCCTTCACACTTTGCACGGACAGTAAAGTGTTTGAGTTTATGGCAGCCTTTTGCTCAGCTTCAGATTATTATCATGTGCCCCATCAGTCTTCCTTAGGCCAAAAAACACAAGATCCTCCAATCTTTCCCTGCTGGTTTTATTTGGTCCTATTGAATGTCTTCTCCAGACTGCCTCAAATTACTTACATCTTTCTTAAGGCCAATACTTAAGCCTGGGACAGACTCTAGCTGAGCTTTACCAAAGCTGCATTGAGCAGACAGATTAATTCTCTGCTATATCCCAAATATCCTGTTGTTGCCATGGGCAACAGCAAAAAGGAATAACCGGTGGCTGAGCCCCTTCTCATTAGTAAGAAGAGTATTTGCCACCCAAGGAGAATTGACAGAGATAAGGAAGGTTGTGAAAAGTGGATACAGGAAACAAAAAACACTAGCTGAGTCCAGATAAAGGAGCAGCCAAGGCGAGTGAGGGCAACACCATATGCAAATAAAGAATGAGAAAACTGCAGATAAAAGATGAACACTTTACAGATTGGTTAACTTAAAGGAGATTGCGGTCATGCACAGACCTCTGGCATGTGCTCTCTCCGGGTTGCCAGGGCCCAAGGCTGTGTGGCCAACACCTCTGTGCTGCACATTCACATCTGTATCCACAACATCTGTGTGTGTGGGGAAAACTGCCCCAGTGGCTGCTGCTCAACTGGCCATATTTTTCACCCATTACTATTCTCACATATACACATCTTGAAATGTTGTTTCCCTCACAACAGCACTATTTGATTTTTTTTTAACTGAAGTTTATGTTGTAGTCCAGTGATCTTCAATTTTCTCTTTGAAGGACTGCTGTCTCAACACCTTCACTTTTTAGGAGCGATAACACTTATTTACCTTGCCCTTGTTCCTTCTTAATGCCATCCTAATTATTTTGTTTGCCAAAATCATTTTGATTTCTAAACCCACCCTCCAGTGCACCCACTGTCCTTTCCTCCTTCATTTCAGTGCAAATTAAACAAGCTTACACTTTATCTATGCAGCTTATTCATATTCTTTCTTTAGTGTCAGAGTTTGGAACCGGTACATTTCGAAACAATATTTTTAGATCAATTTTGTTAGTTATTTGTTAGGTGTTGGTTTGCTTCCTTTAGCAGATAAGGTTGAGAAAGACAGCTTTTTGGTAGGAACATGTAAAGTTTTGCCCCTGCTCAACTTTTATTATAAATTAAATTTCTAAACAATTTTTGATAATTATAATCCAAATGGCTAGATATTTTTAGTCATATAAAATGGCAGAGTTGCTAAATGTGTGCCTGTTTCTCAGTCTTCTCAGAATTTGTTAGTCACTTGAAATACTATTTCAAATATTTATCATTGAGAAAATAATAAAATCCATATAGATACTGCTTTTTATCCCTCCCTCTAAAAATAAATCTATATTTAAGTAAGAATTTAATTAAATATATTAAAATCAAATGGTATAAATATATATACTAGGACTAAACCAAATCTATATACCTTGAAATAATTTTTTCCCATGCACATTTCAAATACAAAGCAACAATATTGCTTCTTCTTAAACAGTTGTAGAAAACTCCTTTTTCAGTGCTTACTCTCTGAATAAAATTTACTATCTACAGCCTCAGTGCTGTGGACACAGCACATACACATCACTTCAAGGCCCTAGTTGCTTCAGCATAACCACAAGCATCAGCATTTGCCATGGTGGAACATAAGTTGATATTGTACATTTTCCCTTTTCTCTGTGGACCAAGTGTCCAGCCCCTGGCCAACACTAACATTTTTCCACTATCAAAGTGACCAGCTCAAATGCCATTAAAATCTCCTTAGTGTCCCAATTTTCTCCCAAAATACTGATTTCTGTATCTTATTTGATGCGTACAGTTTCAAAGATTCCTCTTAGAATTTGCTATACAATGTAGTTTAATGGTGAAACAAAGGCCTGCTTTCTAAAGCTGATGATCCTGAAAGAACTGAGAAATCCTGCTCCCAAAGCTACTCTGTTTCCCCTGCATTTCCCACACATTCAGTGCTTTCTAGACCTGACCAGAGCAGCATTGGCCACATTGAACAAGCACTTCTCCAAAACATATGCAACTGGTAGTTACCATAGCAACACGGAGATGTCAAGTGAAATTAACAAAGATCTGCAGCACTAATTATTTCACCAACATTAATTAATAATCTAGATATTCATAATATTAATATGTTCATTGTATTAAATAATATTCTAGATGTTTTAAGGAACACTTTAGGAAATAAAGAGCTTGCAGGTCACTCTCAAACAGATCGACAAAGTAGCCTCTGGTTTTAAAGCCAAGACAAATTAATCAATAACTACATGCAATTGGTTGCAAATGCTTTCCTAATTACTAACTCCTGACTGATGCAGAGCATATTCAGCTACAGTCTCTATCTAGCTTATAGACCTCTATCTAGCAAATAGACCTTTGGATTTTTGTGACATTCCTAATGACCAGCTCTTCGAGTCTTATTCTACACAGATACATTAGCTGAAGAGAAAAAAACATTCTTTAAAAGATCATAAGTGGAATTTTTATAAGTACCCTAGCTAGGTATTAGAGATGTCTCTTTCAAGGAGGCAGTAGGTCTACAAGTTTGACTCTCATGAGAGTCAGCATCCTTCATACTTCTGTTTATACATCTGTTCATAAAAGGAGTGCAAGTCTTAAATAATGCAGATACTTTTTAAATTTTACTTAAATTTTGTGGAGTGATTAAAGAACCATTCCTCAACTGGAAGGAACATGAACAGTAGGCCAGTATTAAGTTTCCTTACTCCATTTTTGGAGCCTATCTTGTTCCTAATTAACTATGGCATTGGGATACAACCTACACTGCAAAAGAAACAGTGGTATTTAAAGTGGGTGTTAAAAAAAAAGGATCCTTCAAACTTCATATTCTTTTGGAATTTGGCAGTGCCCCTTTACAACAACATGTGATGACTGTAAATAGCTGATCTTATCACCTGACTCTACTTAGCTGCACTTCTAGAAACCAGAAAAACTCTCTAGTCTTTTCTAAACCAGTTGGTCAACTCATTTCCATACCTTTTCAGAAAATGCTGTATTTAGACATAGGTAAAATATTCTAATAGACACAGTATATGCGTGGTTGTATTGCACTGACTGATTATAAAGGCTAATGTGGCAAACAGCATCCTGACCCACAGAGAGTTACAAATTCTCAACACCTTTAAAGATTAGGACACACTAAAGGACACCCTCTTTACTAGCTCCGTCTTAGAACAGGAGCAAAATACTTCCTATTGGTCAGATCTGTGCAATGAAAGTTTCAGGTCCACAGCCAAAAGCAATTTGCATCATCTCTGTTCAACTTTTTCAGAACACTTTCTTTCTAAAAATATAACACTTGATTTTCTCAAACGGACGTTACTTTTCATTTCTCCATTCTCTCATAAAATGCTGTTGAGTTGCATTACCTTTCACTGGATTTTGAAAATTCAAAGCGATTTTCAGTACAGAAGTGTCTCCCTTTATTGTTTCAATTAATAGACTTAATACATTCAGAAATATATACATTTTCCAAAAAAATCTAATTTATTCCTGTTTTGTCACCTTTACTTACACAGACTAAAGCTTAATTATTGCCAGTTAGTCTATTCTAGACTACCTTCTTCAATTTGATTAAGAAATTAATTTGAAAGATTGAGTTTTCTGTCTTTGAAGTGCTCTGAAGGATCTTACCAAGTCAAGCTTTCTCTATTTTGCCTGAGGCTTCTCACCAAGAACTTTCTAATAATCCACTAAAAATCAGATAGCACCTTAAATATCAGTGTTGTTGTAAGTACACTGTGGTCACAATAGTATATACTTTTTTGTTCTCAACAAGAGGACTTTTAAAAAAGACTATTTGGAGTGAGTTGCACACATTTTATTTGCATCTGACTCAGAAAGTAAAGAACAAATTCCCTCTACTTAGCTGATTCTCCTCTATCTAACATGGAAAAGAGCTGAAAATCCATAAATTAGTGTGAAGTGCTGTAGTGTGGCATTGCTGCAATGTCATTCATTGTAAAAATACTGCAGGCATCTCATTTTTACCAGTTCCTTTGTTCCATGTTTTTATTCTAGATAATAGGCATAAAGGAAATTTTAGAAGCTATTTTTTGTCTCCATATATATGAATTTAGTATGCTCTAAAAAACACTAACCTAACAACTGTAAAGAGCTACATTCTTTCTTTTAAGTAAAAAAGAAATGGCTCAAGCAGAAATCATTCAAACAACATGAAAAGATCTGATTCATTGTTTTCCATCATTTTCTATGACTGTTACCTTAGTTATAAAAACACAAGTTCCATAATGAAAGTAAATTATTACCAGGGTCCACAGTATTAAGCAGGGATGACTATATTGTCCATGAATACCAAAAAAAAATTTTTTTAAAAAAGCTAAATACAGAGGAGAAGTGATCTGCTGAGAATAGTAAACTGTTCAGGATAGTCTAATCTAAAGCTGGGTGACTCAGTAATGAAATGTTAAGTGAAATTCAGTGTCAGTTTCCTGGGAAAACCTAACATAATTATGTTACCAGAAGAAGAACTATTTACTCAACTGGTGGAGAACATACAATGCTTATTCTTAAAAATCACTGGCCTATGGAAGTGCATAATAGGGATCATGCTAAACATTAGCCAAGATGAGGAGAAGGAGAATAATTATATTAGTTGTGCCAACTCAGCTCCATATTTGGGAAAGTAACATGGAGTTCATTGTGCGGACAAGTGCAACTTCAGGGTCAACAACCACCAGAGATCACTGGAGGGACCCCCGAGACAGAAGCAGGAGGGAACATGTGCAAAGGGGAGAGAATATATGCTAATGAATTTGGGGAAATGATGTATTCTGGGAAATGATGTATTCTGTGTTTATTCTGGGAAAATCAATGAATACAAGAGCTTGTCTGTCCTTGGTGTGCACGATAGGCTCGGAAGTATCCCCCGCCAAACAAAGAATGCCTCCTTTTTAAAGCTAGAACTCTAGTGTTAGAAAGTTTACTTCCTTCCTCATTTTTAGTAACAACCAATGAGGAACTCCAAATCACAACATCTAGGTAAAAGAGAATTTGGAGTCATTGTTCTCTGAGAACATTGTCTCTGTCAGCACCAAGTTTTGATGTGCTTATAATGGCAGCCTTATAAAGGGTGCTAAGGATGAGTAATTAGGGAATCTTAAAAGAGAAGTAGAGGATAAACTGAAAAATACCATTATATCACTCTTTAAACTCTGTCACTCCTGCATTTTGTACACGCAGGTCTGAAGCATGTAGTGGAAGTACAGAAGATAGAGGACTCAGCAGCAATAATCAGAAGTGTAAAACAGTTTTAAGTTTCTGTATCAGCTCAATCCAAGTAGATTTGGACCCCTTAGTCTGGAAAAGTGGAAGAGAAGGCAAGGGAAAACTGAACAGAAGAGAGCTGATTACTTTTTCTCATAGATCAGGCACAGGGAGCACAAAGTGAAGTTATCAGGCAGTAAGCTTAAAACAAGTAAAAGGGACAAAACATACAGCTAAGCCAGGGAATTAATCATCTTCAAATATCAAGTAGTCAGAGTAGGAGTGGCTATTGAACAGAACAAGTAGGATTCAACCTCTAGTTCAGGAAGTTCCTTACTCACTGATTGCTGGATACTCCTTACTTCAATACCACACACTTTCAATATTATTATATAATTTCCTGAGTTACCTGCTAATGGACACTGTCTGAGATGGGTTACAGGATTGTCTTTGTTTTGACCCAGTTCTGACTACGCCACTGTATTTTTGTGCAATATGTTCTAAAATATACTGGTTCTAGGGCTGGAACTGACACAGAACAAGCCACAGCATCAATGAGATACAAGTGATTTCTGGGACTAACAGGAAGTCTATCCCTGCATTTCTATGAGTTTGGGGACTCAAGCTGTCAATGCCACAACAGTGCGAGTTTTTAAGAATCAGCATTTATTAATGTAAAAAGCCAGAAGGTGAAGTCCATTGTGAATGTGACTGAGATTTCCAATTAATTTCACAAAGGCAATGTGCAGACACCAGATACAAAAGATGTGGCTACTACCTAGCCAGGATGAAACTCTAAGCAGAGCTCCTGTGGTCATATCCATCCATCAGCAAATTCCTTGACTTGGACAATGCTGTTGTTTTCATATTTTTGCAATGGTAGCAAGCCTTACTCTAATTTTGGATGTAAGCAGTGCTGTTCTTACCAATAGGAAATATATGCTACTGATTAGGTAAGAAAATAAAGGAAAAAGTGCCAAAGGCAAAGGTTCAAATTAAAACACCATTGGAAAGTGGGAAGAGAACTCTTCCCTTTGGAAAATTAAAGTAGGATAAACCTGGAGGAGACTTATTTTTAGGAGGAAATGTATCTTAAAGTTGACCTGCCAGGCCACATTAGGTTACAGAGCTCTGCAGAAAAAGGTCACCACACTTCTTACTAATGTATTACTTCTTATGCTGCTCACAGCAGTAATCTCTGGCACACATTGATCAGCAGTATTAAAAGGCTACAAATCATAAATCGTGTCCTACTTTTATCTCCTGACGACTTCAAGTCACGTGTCTCACAATATGTTTAATTTTTTTTCTTTTAATTAATTTTTTTCCTTTAGGAAAAAAACCCGTATTGTAAGCAACATAAGCAGGTAGAGGAACAGGAAGATTAAGAGGCCAAGATTAAGGAAAAGATGAACAAATAATACAGAAAGATATATACACTCATTGTAAAAAGAAAAATTCAAAGCAAAATGAAATATTGAGTTTATATCAAAACAGAACATTCTGTGGGTTTGTGTTCATTTGGTTTGGGTTTTTTTTAAGTATTTATATAAAAATGAGGTCCTAATAGAAAATTAAAAGCTTGGACTTCATTCCATTCAGGCAAAACTAAATTTTCAATCTTGGAATTCCCACTGAACAGAAATTACAGTTTACAATCAGCTTTTGAATTCGCCTCCTTCATTTTCATTTAAAAGTTTTCCAGCTTGTTTATCTAAGGGTTGGAGAAATGAAGTGCCCCGGCCATTGAACCCTAACAATAAATTGATATTTTTCCATTAGTTAAAAATATGCTCAGAAGTCATCCTTCTGGTCACCTATAGCCTTCAGATTTTCTCCATTAGTATCCCTTAATATTTGTTCTCTACAGTTCTAGGAAATCAGGTTGACTATTAAGATGTTGGATGGTCAGCATTCCCCCTCAGGACATCCTACTGACCTACTGAGCTTTCCTGCCAGTTTAACCTCAAATCAGAAAAGCCTTTTGTTGGTAGAATAGTTCTTTCAATGTGGCCTAGTTGCTAGTTACAGCAAGATTCCTCCAATACAACATTTCATTTAAAAGCTTTTTCACTGCTATTACTATTCGATAGCTTGGGCTCATTTTTCCTTCCTTCCTGTACACACTTGTGGGATAAATGAATTCAACTGTCTTCCTTTTGAGTGAAAAAATTGTCTATCCAAACCAACAAAAAATATTTGAATATACTCCCTTCCTAGTTAGACTCATTTTCCTCCTTTGTTGGATGCAATGTTTTTAAAGATTAATTACTCCACTACAATCATACCCCAGACTGATGCACATCGTGTTGCAGACAATCCTTTTATTGAACTTCTAATCTTGGCACAATCTTGTTCGCAGTCTTAACACACAGCATAAATGTCACCTTGATCCATCCTATAATTGGATACCGACTGCACGGGAGCACAGCCAAAGAGCCATTACACCCTGCCGAGGAAGAATAACCTTCTTTTAGAGGAGAGACCTATGACAGCACCAGAGCCTCAAACTACTGCCACAACTTCTCCTCACTGTCATTGACAGTAATAGGGTCACCTACTGTTTCACAAACAGTATCTGTTCACAGAAAAACGTTTTGCTTCAGTTGACAGCAGCTTTTCTTAAAGAATGAGATTGGTATTGCAAGAGAGGCAGTAATTTGCACGCAAACAAAACCATCAGGCTTTTGCTTTTTTCTTTCTTTTTTTCTTCCACAAAGCACTAGTTTGTGCCAGTGATACATAAAATATTAAGGTATCCGCAGAGCGTCAACTTGCAATGAAATGTTTTAGTATTTCATGACAGTTGTTTTTTGGTCCAGGAAGAATTTATGCAGTGATAAAGTGGGAACTAACTAATTTGCTTTACACTGCACAATACAACATGAGCTTGCAGGGTAGACAGAGTGTCTCAGTATAAGCATACCAGTAGTTTTCTCTCTTCAGAGAGAAAATGTGAAAATTTATGGATAAGCCCAAAATTTGGATATTATTTCCTCTCACTCAAATAATGGCCAATTATAGTTATTGTGAGGGCAAGAAGATATGAAGGACGTGGTAAATACAGACAGGATGAAATACTCTAAATTTCATACACTTAGAAAATACAGTATGATACACAATTTTGGTTTCTGCTGTTACAGGCTCTGCTGCAAGGCTTGCATCCCTCAAGAGGTCTATGAGAAGGGGCCTGTGCGCTGTCCTTAGCACTCCTTTGACCTTAGTGGAAATCCATTCTACACAATTGGTTAAGGAAAAAGACCCTAGCATGAAGCCTTCAATGCAATGTTTAGAGCAAAGAAAATTTACATCCATTAAACAACAGCTGTGTTTTCTCTCTTTGCCACTCAATTTTCCACATAATTTTCTTCCTTTTTTTACCTTACTTTTCTTCTTTATTTCTTCCTTTCCTTTACTTCCTTTGGCTAGAAAGTTAATTGGGAAATATATTGACCCAATTTTACATGTAATTTTAACATGTAGAAGTGGCAAGAAATTTAAAGCTTCAGCTTTCCTAACACTTATAATTTAAAACTGCAGGAGTTTATTCTAAGATGTAACAGTGGAAAAGTGTGTTTTCATGCAGAATAGATTATGAAAAATGAGCCTTTTATCAACACTGTAAACTAAAGAATTATATGAGTAAACTAGGCAAATAAAACTAATTTCATTTTGAGCAGTTTCAGAAAAAGTCCTCTCTTATGCTGGCTCCAGCAGCAAGATAAACAGTTACTAACATTATATCATCAGAAGAATTAATTTGCTGATCACAAGCCTGAGGGAACTACACTGTTACCTAGCAACTAGTGTCAGTAACCTTTTTTTACTAATTTAACCCATTGATGAGTGTGAAATGCATAACTGGTGAGTGGATTTGCAACTTCTTTGCTGGTCTGAGGCTGTTTCTGACCACATAAGAATGAAAGCCACTTTTTTGCCATTTCAAATGACCTACGCTTGGCCTCTGAAGAAATAAAATCGTTACACATTACCAACATCTCCCGTGAAGATTAATCTGTCACATTAATTCTGTCACGTTGCAAACAGCCTCAGCCCAGAGGAGACTGAGTGTGACTGAAGTTTCCACACAGTCCAGCTTTTTTTGAGAAGTCCAGGTTTTCCATATAAGAAAGCTGCATGCCGCAGTCCGAAGGGGGGAGGGGAATGGGGCCGCGACCCAGCACAGATCCAAGACACAAAGGTGGGATGCAAGTAGAAAATTTATTCCAGCACACCCACGGGTTTCGTCAGCTCCGGAGGGAAAGGACCAGAACATAGGGCGGAGCAGGAGACAGACAGGCGGGGGGACAAACCAAGATAGGGACACGAGCAAAAGGGGAGGAGCACAGGAGGAACCAGGGGAGGAAAGGGCGAATTGGGGCTGTCTCCTGCTGCAGCTTCTCCAGCCAATCGGCAGAGAAACAGAGGAGCAGGGAGGTGAACAAGCCGGGACATGCCCGGGAAATACAAATTCTGGCGAAGCATATAATGTGTATATACATAATAACTGTAAAGTCTGAATCATAAAGTCCTTTCAATCACTGTACATCTTTTTCCACTTCTGAAATTTTCCCCATTCTGATTCCTGGTCCTTCACAGCTGCAGTATATCTTTTACACTTTTTTCTGCATTAACCACTGTAAAATTTAAATGTAGTGCCAAAGTAGTGCTCCCACAAGGCATCCTTAAAGATCTCATGTTTATGATGCATCTTTCAATTTGTTCTAAATATAGAATGGTTTGTAGTTGTTGCTGGGCAGTCAACACATCCAATGAGTCAAGAACTCCAGTTAAACTCTGGAAACTAAAGGGTTTATTATTTGAAACAAAATCTCAAATTGCATCTGTTACTTAAATGCCAGGAGACCGTAACAACCTATCAGCAAGTCTGTCTTACTGAATTAGTTTCCTAGAACTGTATTTACAATGGATGGAATACCTAAGATCAGTCCTGATGACAAACCAATCACTCTCCTACAGCAGCACAATGTGAAGCAAGTCCCTGAAATTAAGTGAACTATGGTACGCATGAGACCAGAGTGAGATCCCAGAGGTCACAAGCTTTTGACAAAGGACGAAAAAGGCCACTGTTTTCAATATCTGTAGTTAGAGATTTGTAGTGAGTAAATATAGAACCACCACTGTCCAGACAACCCTTTTCTGTCCTGACCTCTGAATCTGATCTGGTGGGAGCTGAACATACCACATAAACTCATACAAAGCTTAATGGAGGCAGCAGCATAACTCAAAAGATAAAGGATCAGATTCGGGACATGAAGGGCACTCAGGATGGGATGAACAGCAAAGGCAGCTTCTCACACGGCCAAGTCTGGCAGACATTGAAACCTATGTAAAGCTAAGTGAAACTGTATTTTTTTCAGAAATTTCAAATGTATTTCAGAGTAAACACAGGCAGGCTGGACTGCAGGTGATGTTATACATCCTCTTGCTACACAACAAAGACTCAAATGTACAACATAACCTTTTTTAACTCCACAATCCTCATGTATTATGGAGCTTTTACAATAGCTGAGGAAAGATTTTGAATATACCACATGACTATGGTGATTGGCCAGGACATTTTATTTGCTGGTTTTGTGATCCTTGAAGAAGTCAGTCACCTTCAGAGAGTTGATT
Source organism: Neopelma chrysocephalum (assembly GCF_003984885.1). Taxonomy (NCBI): domain Eukaryota; kingdom Metazoa; phylum Chordata; class Aves; order Passeriformes; family Pipridae; genus Neopelma; species Neopelma chrysocephalum. The sequence goes on from NW_020925676.1 coordinate 2,203,836, forward strand.
TTTGCTTTGCAAAATGTTCTGCAGTATGAACACCCATCTAGCTGCAATATTAGAGAGAAGACAACACCTTCAGCAGGAAAGGTTGGAAGTGTCCCAAGTAAGAGGGAGACATCTTATTTAAAGAGAATATGCAGGCAGATGAAATTATATTAAATTTAAAAGAAAACAAGATGAAACATTAGAAAACTGGTTACAGTAACCCGCTAAAGGAAAAAACTAGATGATACAAATTTCAAGGTTAGACAGTTTACAGAAAAGTATTCTGAACTGCTTGGTGACAAGTAAAAAATAGAGGTCAGAGAAACTATGCTTGTGTTAATTGGAGTGGAAAACAGTTGCTGATGAAGTGATCAACTGTCCCTTTTCACTGGTTTACTTTTTCTCATCCTTTACCTATTCTGACCTGTATTATCTTAAAATGCCCTTTTTTGACAATAATTGTCTCTATTGTCTCAACACTTTCACAAATAGCCATTTTTTGTTTGACACCTTGACTTTTAATGATGTCTTTTCTGACCTTTTTTTTTGTATTCTCTGGATGTATTTATTAACCTTACTTTGATTTGTTGCAAGAGTGCTAACACAGCACTAATTCTGGTTTCAGCTTGTTAGCTGTAAAGCAGGAGTTACACCTGAATCCTCTTAATGTCACAAAAAAAATCTAATTCTCCTGCCTCTGCAGCCTGAGTCCTTAAATCTCAGGACAAGGTAACAACCTGTGAAGCACACACATTCCTACAGGCAACGCTAAAGAAAAATGTGATAAATAATTAGGTGTCATGATTTATACATCTGTTCCTTCTAGATCCTACTTGCTTCAAAAGTACTGGCATTTGATTAATGTGGTCTTCCTTTTGAAGTCTCAGCTGAAAATACTAAGTCCTGGGTGAACAGATGGTGAATTAAACTCAATGATAAGAGAGAAAAACTAAAGCACTTTGAACAAGGAAAAGGCAGGCATAAAATGGAAACAGCATTTTCATTCCTTAAAGACACAATACACAATATGTCTTGCTGACCAGAGGAGGACCCCTTAAATACTCCGTTTCCTCATTTGTATTTAATGTCTATGTATTTAATTTTTAACCTTTTTTTAGCACAGTGTGTAACACTGAAAAACACTGAAATACTAGTTTCAGGGTTTCGCAAAAAAAAAAAAAAAACACAACAAAACAAAACAAAACAAAATACTGAAAGCTCCTGTTCTTTCTCAGATAATCCTGTTCATATCAATGCTAAAAAGAGAGCATGATTCCTTTGTAGAACTGCTTGTTCAGTCTTGGTAAGCACTCTTCCATCCCGGAAGAGTTTGTGGAGGTAAGCAGCACTGCCAAGGCAGCACATGGATCTTAGATATATATGACCAGAGAAGAAGGGACCAACTGGAGAGGCATAGGAGAGGACATCTCTGTCCCTTTAGTTGAAGAGGAGGAATGTTTCCTTCTCATCATGAAAAACTCTGTAGTAGCTAGATAGAATTCCCAGAGAGACTCATCTACTACTGTAAGGATGAAGCTGAAAAGACAGGGCTGCTCCTGAAAATGTTTTGCTTCTGCTGAGCTTCTGTTACTTGTGTCACCAACATCTGAAGTTTCTAAGCTTATTGTAAGACTATCACATTTCTATTTGTAACATCCTGTATCTTTAATGCAATATGCTGCACTTCACTGAACCATCAATGAAACAGCAGCAGATGTTTGTGTGCATCTCATCTGTGAAACTGTGCCTGGCTGGCTGAGGCAGACTTTCAATATTGTGTTTTCTACTGTCAGTCCACTTGAAGAGACTTTGTTTTATCTTTTTTGGCTGCTAACCCTTCTTCTCTAAATCCCACTGCTGAAAATAAAACTTTTAAATGGGGTGTTTAGACAGTTTTACAGATGTAAAAAGCAAGCAGATGTATAGAACATTTTTTTAATTCCTCCCTGTATCTTTCTAGGCTGGTTCTTAGAAGATTAAAGGAAAGTATTAAGCACATATGTGTGCTTATGTTCACTTCATTTCATACATCTCCTCTTTCAAAGTGGGACTTCTGCGGAGGACTTTCCAAGAATACAGTTTACATCAAATAAAACAAGAGCACCACAACACAAGTGGATTGGTTAACCAGCACCCAGGAAACTACTAAACTCCAGAGGTTTACCCGAGGGAAAAAAAAAAAGATGTAGGTTCTATTACAGAGATTGAAATATCTGCACCAAATGCTTATAAGATCTTCTAGTTTAATCCAGATATCCATCCCCAAAAATACTTGAAGCAAAATATTACACAACCATGACCTTTGCGTTACTAATATCGTATTATGTGTCAAAATTTTACTTATGCTCCATCCATTGTTTTCCTTTGGTTCTTCCTGTCTAGTTTCTAGGGCAGCTGGCCACCTAGCATTTAGTGGAATTGAGGTTATATGAATATAGTCCTATATTAGTCATATATAGTCCTATATCTGCAGTGCAGATCCTCATCAAACATAGCTGCACCTATGTCAGGCATCTTAATCATAGCCCTGGGAGAAATAGGTTGAGCGATGCAGCTGGGAGTGACTATAACAAAACAGGTTAAGATACCTCAGAGTGTGATGTCTTAGGCCTGATTTTCAGGGGTGATGAGGTCTAGAACTAAAGCAGCTCACCATGTATTTTTCAGTTCTTTCTAGATGTATACTTCAACACTGTTACCCATAAAGAGGTTAAAAGTCCTGTGATCTTGGATCAGAGGATTGCAATTTCAGTTGCAGAAAGAAGTAGAAATTCATTATTAGTGACAGCTAAAGCTAGTTCCTACTACCATTTTTCCACTGTGACAACTGGAGGCTGAATGTTCTGCAAATGAGGAAAATACATGTGCCTTTACAAAGTGTGTAAAGTATATGTTTCTGTGCATGTGTGCTCCAGTTCATTGGATATTGGGAGAACTGAAGATCAGATCAGAAAACAGGTGAAGATTAGAGGTGAATAAAAGGTCTTGCAAATATATAAAATTTAAAATATGAACTGGCCTTCTATACCAGATGGAAAAGATGTGAAGAAACAGAATCAACAGGAGGAACCGTCACAAATATTTCTTGTTCAGTTCCACTGGCACTACCTACTTGGGTGTGAAACACAAGCAGCTGCTTAAGCTATTTTTAAGTTTCTTAATATTTGCTAGGGATGAAGTTACATATTTTAAGATCATGTTACCAGACACACTGTAACATGGTCACTCCAATTACTGATAATACATGGTAATGGGGATTTAAAAATGCTAAATTTTCTCTAATTATATCTAAATTTAATTGCTGATTTAGCCTGTAGCATATATTTATTTTACTCTTCTTTTCCCTAAACAATTACATACATATAAAACACAGGAGTGCATAAATATTACAGTGTTCAGAAGTTTTTCTTCCTATTTGATTGACTATAGGAATCATCGAGATGACAAATAGGCTGAAATGCACAATTTCAACTTTAGAATTTATTTGAGACTTAACAGCGCTGCTTAACAGTCTCCTTGTTAAATGTGTAGTGATCCATTTGGTAAGAAGGCACTCATAATGCTCCTGTAATCACTGGGAGATGGCTCACTGTCCTCCGTATCCTCTCTAAATTTATTTTTCTTGGCAAAAAAAACACCCCAACCCCTATATGCATTTAAAATTCTCAGATACAACTCTACAGGTACCTGTGCCTCACCTAATTATTCAGGCACCTGTTCTGTAAGTGGGTCCAGGTTTTGCCCTGCAAGTGGGCACAGCCGAGTTCCTGCAGATATTCGAGGACCAACTGTGTGCAGAGTCAGAGGGGAGACAGAGGAAGTCACCTTCTGTGTAATAGGCTAATTGTTAAAGGAGCTGTGAAGGAAGCAGGAGGTTTGGCTTTGTGGCCTTCCAAAGCGCAAGGGAGATCAAAAATCTCTGTTTCTTGTTTGTTTTATAAAAGTTCTGATGCCACCTGCAGGTGAAATTTCCTCTGACATCTATCTACCTTTCTTTTCTGTCCACCTGCCACATGGCCTTATCCCTTTTGTCTGCTCTGGCACTTCCCAAACCCTTCTGAGAGATGAGATAGAACACCACCAAAAAAATGAAACAACCAACCACCCTCCTTTTCCTGTGTAGTTTCTGACATGTTGGTGAATTAAACCAGCCTATGGAGGTCTAATTAGTGTCGGGGCAAGTATTAAAGAACCAGGAGCAGAATCCAGGCCTCTTTTGATGCCAACAAGCTACAATATTCGCTACACCTATCTCATGCAGCTGTGTCTTAGACTGGGGGCTGGTCACCAGGCTAAAGACCAGACTGTCCTGTCCAGGTATCTGAGAAAGTTACCTTCCATTCTTCTTGTTGGATTTGTGCCACTATATAGCCAGGAGTACAAGTCTATTGGATCACAAGAGAATAAGCAAGTGACAAAGAGAATGAGCTTGCAATTTAATGCTGTTCAAAACAGGTCATTATTTATTTTTGTCACCTCATTGCTGCTTATATGAGGAAAAAATAGAAGTTTAAGTGTTCTGCCTTACAGTTCATGAAAATTTGCAATTTTTTCCTTCCAGACCAGTTAAATATTCATTTCATATATTCACACACATGGCCTTAACCAATAATAAAAAGCATTGTAGAAGCCAATTACAAAAGTAGGTAGTTTATGGCAATGCAGTGATATTTCTGATCTTTTTTCCCCCATGTCTGCTTCCAAAATAGAATTGTTAATAGAATGGTATACCCATGCAAGTAACTGCTGTGGCATTCTCAGAGTCACACTTTTCCCATATATTGTACTTTAATCTGAAGAATTGGTTAAATGATCCCTTTTTCATATAATCATTACTAGTTTTCATCTTCAAAAACAAAATCTAAATCCAAAATGAAAGACTATTGATGCTTTAAGGTCGTTCTGGTTTTTTGATTTTTCTAATTTTTATAAAGTTTTATAAGTAGTTGTATAGTAGAAGTAGATTTAGAAGCAGCAGCATTTCATTCCTTTACCCTTAACACAGAAGCTACATAGATTACCAACCCTCTAACCCCATTCTATGCTCCCCATATCAATTCTACCCTGGATTCCATTAGAACGTTTAGTCTTACTCTAAGATAGGCCTTTTCTGTTTGGAAAATTCTTGTATCTTGGCCTAAACCACAGAGTACAGTCAAACTTTGGGTAACTATGTGCCCCCTTTACCCCAAAGAAGATGAAGATTGATGAAGAGAGGGTCCCGAGAAGACTCCTGCCTCAATTCTCCAGGGGCGGGCCGAGGGTGGTCCAGGGCAAAAGCCATGGGGTGGAAACATCTGGGATTGGACAGACAATATTATAAATTGGAACATCTGTAACAGGGGGTGCGCATCTTGTAATCTTATGCCTCAGAGGCACAAATTAAAACCCTTTCCTTATCTCACCTTCGAAACTAATTTGCTTCGGAATTTTTCCTCCTTGAATTTTCTTTTAGGCATCACTACATATAAATGTGCTATTTCAAATCTGATCAATTTAGTATGGGTTTTAATAAATGCTTCCTGTGCTCATCACAACTTTGCAATTAAACTGAAGGAAAACAGTAATTTTACACTGACATTGCACTGATGATAGGACCATCTCCCCTACACATTTGACTTGTCCATTATTACATTACTTAATTAGGAAAAAGGAAATGAAGTCTCCTTCTCCTTAGGCGATCAATTAGACTTCCCTATTTTCTTTCCCTCCACTCCTCATTATTAAGATTAAAATGAAATTACATAGATTAGCTGCTATTTCCATCTGAAAGCAGGAAGTTCTGTTACAACAGACTATTGAGTTAAAATGCAAAATTTTGAGTGAGAAATAAAACCATAGCACTGTCATAATTATTTGGTTTAAGACATGCATTTCAAGGAAATATTTTTAAACTTAAACCCCATTATTTAAGCACTGATGAATTGATAGTCCAGCAGCAAGAGGGCTGAAAATTGTAGTGAAGAATCTCCGTTATAATGCTGTTCTCCTTTTCTCAGCAGGATGGTTACCTGATCTAATAGAATCATAGAATGGTTTGGGTCAGAAGGGACCTTAAAGATCATCTACTTCCAACCCCCTACCATGGATAGGGACACCTTTCACTAGACCAGGTTGCTTAGAGCTCCATTCAGCCTGGCCTTAAACACTTCCAGAGATGGGACATCCAGGATATATCTGGGCAACCTGTGCCAGTACCTCACCACCCACACAGTAAAGAATATTTTTCTTATATGTATATCAACCTACTCTCAGTCTGAAGGCATTCCCCTTGTCACTACATGCACTTGTAAAAAGACCCTCTCCATCTTTCTTGTGGTTTCTCTTTGGGTACTGGAAGGCAGCAATTAGAACACCCTGAAATCTTCTTTTTCCAGGCTGAACAATCTCACTTCTCTCAGCCTTTCCTCATAGGAGAGGTGCTCCATCCCTCTAATGATCTTGGTGGTCTCCTCTGGACTCACTCCAACAGGTCCCCATCCTTCCTGTGCTGGGTGCCCCAGAGCTGGATGCAGCACTGCAAGTGGGTCTCACCAGAGCAGAGCAGAGAGGCAGAATTCCCTCCCTCACCTGCTGTCCACACTGCTTTGAGTATAGCCCAGGACACACTTGGATATCTGGGCTGTGAGTGCACATGGTCGGGTCATGTCCAGCCTCTCACCCACCAGCTCCCCCAAGTCCTTCTCAGCAGGCTGCTCTTGTCTGTTCGTCCCCCAGCCTGTGTTGGTACATGGAGTTGACTCAATCCAGGTGCAGGTCCTTGCACTTGGTCTTGTTAAACCTCATGAGATTCCCATGGGCCCATTTTCTGAGTTTGTCCAGGTCTGGCTGGCTGGCCCCATCCTTCAGGTGTGTCACCTGCACCCCTCATCTGTAAATTTGCTGAGGGTCTCAATCCCTTTTTCTACATCATTAATGAATATATTAAATAACACTGGTCCCAATTCAGATCCCTGAGAGACACCACTTGTTGTCCAGTGTCCAGTGGGATTCTGAGTCATTAACCACTAACCTCGGATGTGACTGCCCAACTAATTCTTATCCATCTAACAGTCCACCCATCAAATCCATCTCTCTCCAATTTAGAGACAAGGATATTGTAGAGGGCTGTGTAAAAGGCTTTACAGAAGTCCAGATAAATTACATCTGTAATCCTTGCCTTGGCCATTGATGCAGTCACTCCATCATAGAAGGCCACCAGATTGACCAAGCAGGATTTGCCCTTGGTGGAGCTGTGCTGGCTGTCCTGAATCCACAAGCCTTAGTAGAACTTCGAGGAGGATCTGTTCCATGATCCTCCCAGGCAGAGAGGTGAGGCTGACAGGTCAGGGTTTCCAGGGTTCTCCTTTCTACCCTTTTTAAAGGTGGGTACAATATTTCCCCTTTTCCAGTCATCTTGAATTTTACCTGACTGCCATGACTTTTAAAATATCATGAGAGTGGCTTGGCAACTACATGAGCCAATTCCCTCGGGACTCTGGGATGCATCTCATCAGGTCCCATAGACCTATGTACATTCAGGTCCCTCAGGTGGTCACAAACCTCATCTCTTATAGTGGGAGGGACTTTGCTCCTCCATTCCCCATCCTGCTGTCCAACCATCTGAGGGGTTTGAGAAAAGAGGTCGCCATTGAAGACTGAGGCAAAAATGTTGTGCACCTCAGCCTTCTCCTCATCCATTGTTACCAGTTTAAAAGCATTGGTGGGTACATCTTCTTTGACCTGAGGATCGTCTCATATTAGTGCATAGTTTATTTCATTTAGAATCATAGAATATCCTAGTTGTAAGAGACCCACAAGGATCATCAAAGCCCAACTCCTGGCCCTCCACACGACCATCTCCAAGAATTACACCATGTGCCTGAGAGTGTTGGACAAACACTTCCTGAACTCTGTAAGGCTTGTTGCTGTGACCTCTTCCCTGAGGAACCGGGTCCAGTGCTCAACCACCCTTTGGGCTAAGACCCTTTTCCTTATATGCAATATAAACCTCTTCTAACACAGCTTCATGACATTCCATTGGGTCCTGTCACTGGTCACTGCAGAGGAGAGATCAGTACCTGCCCCTTCTCTTCCCCTCACAAGAAAGTTGTAGACTGTAATGAGGTCTTCCCTCAGTCTCCTCTTCTCCAGGCTGAAGAGACCAAGTAACCTCAACTGCTCCTTGTATAGTTTCTCCTTCAGGCCCTTCACCCTCTTCATAGCCCTCCTTTAATAGCTGTAGAATTTTCCGATAGTGTGGTGCCCAAAACTGCCACAATATTCCAGGTTAGGCTGCCCCAGGTCAGAGCAGAGAGGGACAATCCCCTCCCTCCACTGGCTGGCAAAGCTTTGCCTGATGCCCCCCAGGACATGGTTGGCTCTCCTGGCTGCCAGGGCACTGCTGACTCATATTCAACCTACCATCGACCAGGACGCCCAAGTCCCTTTCCATGGGACTGCTCTCCAGCCTCCCTTTCCCTGGTCTGTCTGTACATCCAGGGTTTCCCTGTGCCAGATGCAGAATCCGGCACTTGCCCTTGTTAAGGTCCATACAGTTGGTGATTGCCCATCTCTCTAATTTGCTGAGGTTTTTCTACATGACCTCTCTGCATTCAAGGGAATCAACAGTTGCTCCCAATTTAGTGTTGTCTGCAAACTTACTTGATGTACCTTCGAGTCCTACGTCCAAGTTGTTTATGAAGATGTGGAAAAGCACTGACCCTGGAATGGAGCCCTGGGGAGCCCCACTAGTGACAGGTTGCCAGCCTGATGTCATCCCATTCACTATAACCCTTTGTGTTTGTGCCTGGTCCATGAGCCAATTGCTCACCCACCGCATGACGTGTTTAGCCAGCGGTGGGCTGGACATCTTGTCCAGAAGGATCCTGTGAGAGACAGTATCCAAAGCCTTACTGAAATCAAAAAATCTACATCAGCTGGTTTCCCTTGATCCACTAGGTGAGTTATCTTGTTGCAAAAGTAAATTAGATTTGTCCAGCAGGAACTTGGCCTCATAAAACCATGACCTCATGGATATGACTGATGTTGCCCCTCAAGTGTTTTTCATTACCTTCTAGAACAATCTTCTCCATAATTTTACCAGTCACTGAAGTGAGACTGACAGGCCTGTAGTTCTCATGTTATCCTTCTTGCACGTCCCGAAAACTGGGACATTATTTGCCAGCTTCCAGTCAGCTGGGATCTCCCTGGATTCCCAAGACCATTCAAAAAGTCATGGAGAGGAGCCTTGCAATGACATCAGCCAGCTCTTTGAGTATTCTCTGATGAATCCCATCAGGTGCCATAGACTTACAGAGATTTGTTACACTTTAAACTCACATTCTATGAAGATTAATGAAAAAGCTGATTGGGAAAGTAGTTAATAATTAAAAAGCTTGATCTCTATCTAGTGCATATGTAATTAAGAAAGGTGTGAACATTCTTTTTTCATTAGCAATTCAATAAGTACCTTGTGCCTAATACATCCATGCAGACAACAGCATTCAGCATCCATATAAAAAATTGACTCCAAGATATGGCAAGAGGTTGCCTGGCAAAAGCTCTTTTATTTTATTTTGAGTGGCATTTTTGGGGCAGAGAGTGAAGAAGGAAAGAGCTGGAAAAGTAAGTTCGACTCAAGAGGCCTGTCCTGATCTAAATTCCTATGTTACTGGAAGGCTGTGAGTCTGCTCGGTGTGGACGTGGACCCCACACGGGACTGCGCCTCGTGGCTCTGTCGGTGCACTGTGCACAGCTCCTCTCTCCCTCTGTGTCTCACTCAAGCTGTGTGGTTTCTTCTTTGACCCAGCCAAACAAGATTCATTAAGAGGCACAAATAAACTGGGTTTATTTTTATGTCGGTTACATGAGGGAGATCTGCGATGTCGGGCTCCAGAGAGGAGTGCCTTCTCTTTGGATTACGTGCCAGGATAGTCACCCTGAAAAAAAGGATCCTCATGCAGACCTGGGCTTAGTTTCATTTCTGTAGATTACAGTAGTCCTTCTACCCAGCCCTCCTGAAGGCTGCTAAAATTTTCAGGTCTGCTCACACGGAGAGAGTGGTTCAATGAGTTTTGGGCCTATAAGGAGCAAACACACATTCAAAGTGTCCTTTCTCAGAATACTTGGGACCTGTGTCCCCATGACCCTCAGCTTAAGGTAGATAGAACAGTTCAGTCACTTTTTTAGGTTTTTGGAATGCTTTGTTCTGACTCAGTTATAAAGTACTATAAAGTACTTTATATTTAAATATAAGAAAAATAGGCCAAAGGAAAAGAAAAGGTGGAGAAGTTTGGAAAAACAAAATACATTCAACAAAGCAATACACTGAGAGGGCAAGATGTGAACTTAAAGGTATGCTAATACGGCAACACTACAATCAAGAAAACTGAAAAAAAAGCTAAAAAGGAAAGAAAAAAATAAAAATAAAAAAATCCAGTACAAAACAAAATCCGCAACAAAAACGCAGAGAACTTCATATCAGATATTTTAATTTTCTATCGTATGTCTGGACTACCTACAAATTCAACGTTTCTCTACAAGAGCTGTAGTAGCTTAGAAAAAAAATAGCTGTGTGACTGACTACAAAACTTTCATGAGGAAAAACAAATCAAATTGTGCAAAAATCCCTCAATATTTTAACAGCAGCAGATCAAGACTATGAGCTCCTGACTCTGCTCCTTATGATGCCACCTTGTGAGGACTGTAATTTTCCCCTGCACAGTGCTGCCATTCTTTTCCATCTATTCCCTCCAGGTAGAAAAATAATGAATCCACTTGTTTCTTAAGTTGTTTGAACAATTATCCAGCAGTTTTCTCTGTATCCCATTGAGTTCATATATTACAACTGAGTGATTTTTAAAGGATCTTTTAACTGGGCTTGTTCTTGTCAAAAATCCAATCCATCTTACTCTGGTTTAGTTTTGTTTTTTAAAGTAAATGCAGCACATGTTTAAAGTGCTGAAGACAGAAGTGCTTGATGTGTTAGCTTCCATATTAAAAGCATTCCTGCTTTATTTTGTGGGCTCTTTAATATACCAGAAAAATAAATTATTGGGGAAAAATATAATGCCTTTTTTCATATTATTCTTTTAATCAATGTTGGATGCTACACAGGAAGATTTAGATCCATTTTGCTGGTTTTCTTTTGAGGCCAAACAAAAACCAACTGATAAAAGCAAAGGTATCAAGACTGAGACTAAGAGAATGGCCTACATCCTATGAACTACGTCCTCTAGATCTGCTTTTAAGTTTATACTTTTTGTCTCGTTCTCTGCTCTTGCTTTCACCTACAGCATTATAGGTGATAACAATAATGGGAAACACTAAAAAAATACCAGATGCATGCCAGTGACAGCATTCTAATGCCATTATCATTTGGTCCTTCTCTGAAACATAATAAAATCTCATCTACACCCATGCTCCCACCATTTTATATTTTGAAAGGAAAACAGTTTAGGTGCATCTCCCAAGGTCAGAAAGTAATTTACTGTCTGTGCTTATAAAATAGGGATTCATGCAAGTGGCAATAATAATTGTTAATTTATTTAAACCACAGCTTTTTGATCAACTGCCCTATTACTGATAGTCTTGGTGTTTTTCTGCCTAATGTCTGAACTAAGTAAGAAAAAATGGTATTCACTTTTCTGTGTAAAATAGTAGTTCAAGACTAAATTCTAACACTGCCTCTCAGAGTCATTGCACCCTTTCCCATCATGGTGTTATCCAGAAGCTGCACTAGAACATACACAACTATGAATGGAAATACTGTTAAGCAAAGGATTTAGGACAGTAACATGTCAAGCCAGCCCGAAATTCTTCCTCCTCCTTATAACTCCTCATTGATAGTTAATTTCTGAGAGCAGCTTTTCAACCAGCGGTATATGAATGTACCAGTAATTTAATCTCAAACATGTTTCACTAGTTTGCTTTACAAAATACCAAAGGCAGCAGGAGGAAAACTTTTCACAAAAGGCAATAGATACAACAGCTGTTTCCCGCTTTGTCTACTATGTCACTCTGTGAGGAAATTCAATTGATTTGACATGATTTGTTCTAGAGAAATCCACGCAGGCTCTGTGTCATGGGTTAAGATTGGCCCCCCTGAGAGCCAGGAGTCGGGGGCTCAGAGGTGATTGGGTGCCAGGGCAGTGTTCCCTGAAGGGCCAATCACCGCTCGTCTTGTTCACTTCTGCTGAAAAATCATATATACACAACCACTGGAAGTGGTTGGCAATTCTGTTGGTGTCTGCTGCTGTGTGAGGGTGAGAAGGCCAAAGGGGTGGCAGGGCCTCCTTCTTCCCTCTCCGAGGGGGGAGGGGAGGCCCTGCGGCCCACAGCCCTGCCTAAGCCAGGGTTGGAGGCAGCATTGGAATGAGTGTGTGTTGTGAAAGAAGAGATTTGCAGCACCTGAGGTAAGAGGGAGAGGCAAGCCCCTTGTGAGGAGGCCAGGCACTCTTCCCACCCCCCGCAGCTGGGCTGCGAGGCGCTTGGGACAGTGTATAACTGGACTGAGCTACCTGTGGCCAAGGCTAGGGGGCTTTTCGCTCTCTCTGTTTAGTGGGAGTGGATGCAAGGCTCCGCACTGAAGCAGAGCCAAGTGGACAGGCTGATAACGAGAGCAGCTCGGTGCCAGGGAGAAAAACCCAGGTGAAATTGGAGACAGACCAGAGAAAGGCCCAGAGGATGTCTTTGCCATGATCTAAATGGAGGACAGCTGAAAACTCAGAGGAGGAATCAACATTCCAGGACGCATACGTTGATAAGCTGACTGAACTACAGCAGCACAGAACCAAGGTATGAGACTGAGAGAGAGAGATTACACAGCAGAAATGACACAGAACCAAGGAGAAAGGACTCAAAGCTATCTTCTTGGACTTCATGAGGAAGAAAAGACTGCAGCAAACAGCTGAAGGTTGGTGGGGGAGTGTTTCAGGTTCCCTGAACACTCTCATGAGAGAGAGACTGCGTTACCTATCAGCCTTGAAAGGCTTTTTCCTGGACTAAAGTTAAAGGGAGAGGCTTAAAGGGACTGATAGAAGTGTAATATATATATAGTTGCTTTTAGCTTGTATAGTATTTATTTGTGTAAATAAATGTATACTACTTCCCCTTTCCTCCATAGAAGCCTCTGCCTGAAAGTTCTCTCTTCGGTGTTGAGATAAAATTGTGGGAAGGGGTGGGGGAAGCCTGGAAATTGGATTTTGGATTTCTAATGTGGCTCAAACTGCCACACTCTGTCTTACTGCTTTATTATCTGAATACTTTCAAACGATTGCATAGAATTTGTTCCCATATCTTCCCAAGAATCAGTACCCAGCGGGACTGCTCTGCAACTGATGTTGTCCCTCCCACATGCCTTTTTTAAGGATAAGTAACGCAGTTGACTTTCTTCCACTCTTCCTTTTTCTTTGAAGAGACTTTGGAAGCAATCGCTGAGGTTTACACAGTGTTGACCAGAATATACATAACATGTTTGTATTCTTTCAAGGCTCTCTTCCATTTTCTTGCCAGTTCTTTAACCCTTATCTAAAGCTACGTTTTATTCTGTTCAGGCAGTGAGCATAAATAAACTCTAATTGCCTTTCTGTGAAGAGCGAAGCAAGAGAGATAGCTGAATGCTTCAGCCTTCTCTGTTCTTCCTTTATTTCATTTTCCCTTAGTTAAATTGCTGAATTATAAATTCCTTTGTAGCACCCCTACATGAGTTTGCTTTACTTTTCACATTTTTTTCAGACCCTGCAACACACTGAAACTCAATTTGTGCCTTAGTCATCTTAATTTATAGTTTTGTTTGCTTTCATCTTCCTTTCTGCAGTAACAGGCATTAAATGTCTTACAGTCATCATGAGCACCACTTGACTGTAACTTCTGAGAAAACAGTGGTGTTTTCCAATCTCCTATATCTTGGCAGAACTGAACACATATTTAAGTATTGACAGCAAAATAATAATTCCCTTTTCAGCTGACAAAACAGCCAAATCAATTAGTGACTTGGACAGAAAGATCAGTTATTTGCATGTCATGACTAGTGATTAGAGCTGTGGAAACAATAAATTGATTCCAACAGTCATTTGCTACTTGTACAGTTGAAAAATAAATACTCCAAAACCTACTCTGTTATTTTCAAGAGAGAAAGAAGAATACTTTAGGAAAATTGATCATTGGAAAGGGGACTGCAACCAAATGGTTTGATTGTTAATACTAAGTACCATTTGCAAATGGTAATACCTTTTTTAACTTTGTCAACCACTCTTATACAGTTAGGTAAAATTAAAATGAACTTTTGCTTCCATTTAATTGCCCAGTTCACATATTGAAAAATATATTAGAGCACAATAGTATAGGTAAGCATAACCTGATTTTGAGGGTTGTGTAGCATTTTTTCTTCAAGTATCAAAGAATTTGAGAATCTTGAGTATATTTAAGTTTTTAAGCGCTTGCACATACATCTGGTTAGGTATATCCTGCAAATCACTCATTTCTATACATTTTAGCTAGAAAGATCTTACTCTATTCTATAGATTTTTGAAAATATTAGATTATTAGATTGCCTATTTGCAGTTTTCTTAATTTTTGTAAGGCAAATTATGGAAAGACAAATTATATTTCTTTCACAAATAGCTAACCTAATTTTGTGATAGTGTTAAAAATATGAATTTGCAGGTATTAGATTTTATAACATAGTGTGCTAACTGAAAAATAAACTAGAATGCTATTGGGAAATTCCTTGGTCATCAACCTCCCAAGCATATTTTAGCAAAGCATTAAAAATAGCAAGTGTTTTCATCTAGTGAAATATATGATCTTTAAATAACTGACCTTACTCTTTTGTTTCTCATTATATTTCAATGAACAAAATTACTTTGATGAGCTGTAAATCCTCTTTGTTATAAGAGGAAGTTAACCTTGGATATTAGGAAGCAATGCTTTACTGTGAGGGTGGTGAGGCACTGGAACAAGTTGCCCAGAGAAGCTGTGAATGCCTCATGCCCGGAAGTGTTCAAGGCCAGGTTGGATGGGGCTCTGAGCAACCTGGTCTTAGTGGAAGGTGTCCCTGACCATGACAGGGGTTGGAACTGAATAATCTTTAAGGTATCTTCCAACCCAAGCCGTTCTATTATTCTATAAGTTTGTGAATACAGGAGGCATAGCCTGTTTCTTTCTGTGTTGCCCGCACTTATTTGGAGACTTGCACGGCTTCACACTTTGTCTGTAGTCATTTGCCTGTCGATTCTACCACATTGTCTTTGAAAAGGTATCAGTTTTTATTATGATTTTTGCCATTTTATTCAATGGCAAATTGAAAGTCCTCACAAGTTGAAACCATCTTACTTAGCATTAAATGATGCAGATTACAATGTTATGATTTTGTTCTTTCCACAGCAATCATTTTGCTGAACTATTATATTTCCTACCAAGAACACCATTGTGTCTTCAAAAAAAAAGACTTAATCATTTATGTCATCAAGCTCAACCTGCAAAAATGCAGAGTTCCTGACTTACATCAATAATGAATCAATGAAATATCTTAAGAGAATTTCCCACAACTCACTAAGATCCTCAGGTCTGCCAAAAACTTTATAAATACTGTAGTATGAGAAGTATTCATTAGAGATACATTTTATTAACTCCTAGCTTGTGTTTTAGTTTTCTCGAAAGACCATACATGGCAGACCAGTACAAAAGGTGGCATGCATTTAGGGTGTCCTTTTTCTAAACTTGTCTTTCTTCCCTACAGCTTTCCATTGGTTTAAGGTTCCTATTAGCACACCAGGTGTCACACTTTCAATTGACAAGAAAAGATATACTATACAGTTAATTTATTTATGCTACTGAACAACCACTGTATAAACCTGTTGCTCTGGACTCTGATTTGTAGTCAAGGGCCTCTAGGTTAAAACTGTGTAAAAGGGTGTTGCTGTCACCTGCCCATCCTTTACCAGTTGCACGGATATCTGACAGCTGCGTCTTCTAAACTATGGGAGTGATTATGGTTCCTTTAAAATCTTGTGCTGTGAACAATGGTGTTTCAAAGTCTGTCTGTTGAGAAACTGAACTGTCTGCATAGCAGGGAGGAATGGAGCATCTCGTCAGACATCCCAAGTTAGACGTTCATTGCTTGTCAGTCTGATCCTGCAGTCTTTGATTCACACTGCTGGTTAGAAATGAAGAGATTTCAAGAGTATTTGGAACCATCTAGTGCCCCTATATCTTTGGGTTTATATTTAATTAAAAAGAAGCACTTTTCGTTTTATAAATTTTTCTCAAAATAAACTGACTTTTGCCAATAAATAAAAAAAAATCTGAATATGTGTAAATAAAACTTAGAGGTTCTGGCTGTGGCGATAAAATTTCTCATTTCTGAATCTCGAAACACCTAAAAAACTTCATTTACTGGTGGTATTGATCCATTGGTTTTAAGTAGATAATTGCTTAGATTTACATATCTCATTTTAAAGCTAGGATTGGGTTTATTGTGCCGGAAATAAAAATAGGCTACACAATCCAACCAAAATGAGAATATCCATGCTTCCTTTACCTATAAATTTTTAGGCAAAAAGTTCTGTGTCATCACTGAGACTGGTGAAAGAGCTAATCATGCTGGAAGAATCTAATTCTGTAGCACTCCAACCCTGCAAAATCTGTGAATGTGGCAACACTACAGCAAGAAGAGTCTTGCAGAGCAGCTGAAACTGCAGACGGAGTGATTGCGGGCTCTGCAGGACTGAAGTTCATGCACAGCTCTGCTGATTTGCTGAGGTCTGTGGAAGCAGAGAAGCAGAATCAGCAGCCTGTGATGAAACTTTTAATCTCCCTGTAATTCAGAAAGCTAGCCCAGCAGGCTTTGAACTCATCAAAACTCAGAATATGCACTTGGAGCAAACCTTTTCAGATGAAGCCTATTTTATCTGAACACAGATCCAGAGCGCTATTTCAGAGATGCCAAATCTTTTTAACGGTTTCCTTTTAAGCTTGACTTTTTATTCATGAAATATTTTTGGATCAGATAGGTTCTATAAAAGCATTAAGGATTCCTTTGCATTTACAGTGAAGAAAAATATTTTCCCTTAAGGGAGCTGAAAAGCTCTGAAAAAACTAATGTTCTGTCACACCAAGTTTAATGGGAGGGAAATGATATTTTATAACTGACTCTTCATACTATCAGTATATGCTAAGGTAAGAAACAGCACTAAGCTCCTCTGCATATGAATTAGAACCTTCCTTGGATGTGTCTTCTCTCTTAATGACTGACTGACTGACTTGGGTTTAAGAATTTATTGTCCCTACATGCAGTGGCACAGACTTAACTGGGTATTATTTTTTCAAGGATGAATGTCCCAGTTTTAAACCCCACTCCTTAGTCCAGACAGTTTAATGCCCTCTGTGTCTTGATCTCAACAGTGTTTGTATAGACAACAGCTAGAAATATAAATGCAGTTAGTTACCACAATTTGGGATTTATGCTGAGTGCTTGCACTCTAGCAGAACTGTAATCCTCTTTGCCCCTGTATGCTAAGTAATTTCATTTTGGAAATAAATGTCATCATTATCATCAGGTAAATGAGATTTAAAAATGTTAAGCTACTTACTTTGTTGCTCCTTCATATCTTCAGAACTGCTTAGAAGTCAAAGGCTGATGACAGTGTCAGGTGAAGATTAAAAAAGATTTTTGTCCTCTGAAGAATATTAACACATAGAATTATGCCTAAAAAGTGGGCAACCTTACTGAAACCATATTACATCAACTACTGAACAGCCATTCATTTCATAGGACTGTGACTTGTTTATATTGAATATTTGAAACAAAATCAAAAGTTAAATTATTCAGTCATTTAATTATCTGGTTACAAGCACTCAAATAAGACGAAAAACATTCTTTTCTAATCTGGCACAGGCAACAGCAGGCGGATATGATACATAATTCATGCCTTTTGAGCCAGTCTTCAGACACTGAGTGTTTTAATACAGAAGTAGAATTTGCACTTTTTTAAGACAGGTATCTCTAAAAATGTGGTAAACTCCAAAATGCACTGCCAAAATATTAATATACATTTAATACTTAATATCATGAATTTTGCCTAAGTCACTTATGCAGAGCAAAGAAATATCTGGTACAGCAGTTACATATATTAATATTTTGTGTATGATTATTTACAGCACAGCATGTGTACAAAGCCAAAGTGGCTATAGCACTTGGAATATTTAAAGATGAGAAAGCTGCCAATCAATATTAGCCCGTAGGGATAAATAATTTTTATTCAAAGCAAAAAACACGATGTGGATTATAATGAGTTATTAGTAGACAGGACTCCAGAAATAAAAGCCCTTGAGATGAAGATGTGAAAAACCAAGACAAAACAAGCAGGTACATTTTTTAAGACTTGTTTCTAAAGAATGAGTTTTGGTGGTTTTTTAAGTTAATCACACATCTGTGTATTGGTGAAAAGAGTGCTTTGCTTTGCAGCATTCACAGTGGCAGGATGCTGTCTGGAAACGCAGATTCCCTCAAGGCAACTGAGGTACTGTTTAATTCTACATTCACCACATAATCTCCACTCTACACACTTCAGTCATGTAGAAGTACCTTCTGTGTCCTTTGGCATCATCACTATCAGCTTAACTTCAAAACTCACAGATCACAATTATGTGACTGCTGGCAGGAGTTTGTGTTTGTGCTACATATGATGCAGATGTTTTCTCCACAACCCAGTGATTAGTGCTCCTACCTTACCCTCACAAGAGTGTTTATGTGTGTTATAATGAAACAGAAACAAGCCCCACAAGAGGTTCAGGACAGATGATCGCAATGACCCCTCTGGCCACTCCAGCCACAGGAATACACTGAACACTTCTCTGATAGGTATGCTCTTAAAAAAAACTGAGTTCGTGACCAGTGCTCTGCCAATGCTGCAAGTAAACAGCCTCAGGGTTCCTCAGTTGAGGCTCTTCCTTTCCCGTGATCACTCCAGATGTCCATGAAACACGACTAGATACTGGCCAACATCCTCTGGGCTATTAATAAATGCCAATTCTTGTTCGAATCATGTTTTAGCAAAAGCATTTCAAATGCCCTCATGTTACAAATTAGACGGCTTCATTCTTGACCTTATTATTTTTCCATTTGACAGTCACCTCCCTGACAGATAACCCAGTTAAAACTATGGGTAAAATACTGCTCTAAGCAAGTTATTATTATATTTTTTTAACTGTGGGGAATCTTGGCTGGACCGAGACCCTGAGGTGGGACGAGAAGGTGACAGAAAATGGAGGCCTTAACCCTGACAACGTATTGATGCACTGTAAGCAGGAGAAAGCTGTCCCGTGAGAAACAAGAACATCGTCTCATGGGAACAGTGACTTGTTATGGACAGAGCAACTGAGAAAAATATAAACATCAGAGAAAAATAAGGAACAGATGTGCGAAGATGTTTTGAGAAAGTAGAATTAAGAGGGCTTACCAATCAGCCATGAGAATTGTGTTTTGAGTATTTGAACTAACCTATCTGTGTGAAAAACGTGTGTTTAAGAACTGTATAAAAGGAGCTGCGAAGGCGCAGCTCGGTGCCTTCTTTTTCTCTAATAAATTTTCTCACTGGATATTTCGTGTTGTGACCGTCTCTACAACGACATTTAACTTTGAAAATAAAGCACAAATTATTTTTTTTACCCCGGTGACTCAAGACATAAATAAACTTGAATTTTTTTTCTTAAGTTTTTTCTAACTGCTTAGGTCTGATTAGAAGCTACAGGAATACCTGAGGTTAAGGAAGTGAACAAAATTATGACAATGGTCTCTACATAAAGTTTAACTTTTGTAATTATGAATTATATACAAAAGATAATATATTTATCATTATTTCTAAAAATGTATCTCAACACTGCATCAAAGGAAACAGATCTATGATTTCTAGACTATGGAGGGCAGTAACACTCCCATTTTTCACCATCTTGAAGCTCCCTCTATTGAGGCAAAGCTCCAGATGGATATAGCTCAAAAGGCTTAAATTAAAGCAATGAAGGTCTTTTCATTCTTTCACTTCATTCACCCACTGAATAAAATAATTTCCCTCATAGTGCTGCTCTGTTTGTTTCCTATTTTACTTTTCTCATGTAAAATAGCTGAGTTCACTTTTATATTTTTGGAAGCGCAGAATCCCAATGACAAAAGTGAAATACAGTGACTGTGCCAATATGCAGGGATTGACAAATCATCATCATGGCTATGCTTCGTGAACAAAGATTTGGGAAGGGCTCTACCCACATTTGTTACAAGTGTGCTGGTGGCTAAAAAGGCCAATACGAGATAGACAAGTCCGGTTGCAAAAGGCACAGCAGAAAGACTCCTTAGGTGGTATATTCTGCAAGACACGATTCTTTCTGCATTGTCTTTTCTCCTCAAGAGTGATCCTACATGCTTTCTCAAAAGCATCAGCAGTGTTATAGATGGTGTGTCTCCAGACCTCCCGATTGGAGGCCAGAGTAGACCAGTTATGGTGATCAGTATGGCCCAGGCTGAGATGTTGTTTCAGGGAGTCCTTGTATCTTCTCTTTGGGGCTCCTCTCTTGTGGCAGCCAGTGGCAAGTTCACCATAAAGCAAGATCTTAGGAAGGCGGTGGCCCTTCATCCTGGAGACGTGCCCTGCCCAACGCAGCTGTGTTCTCAGCAACGTGGCCTCAATACCTGTAACTGCTGCTTGTTCTAGAACAGATGTATTGGTCACATAATCTGACCAGTGAATGTTTAGGATTGTACGGAGGCAGCATTGATGGAAGCCTTCTAAGAGTTGCAAGTGGTGGCGGTAAATGACCCGTAATTTGGATCCATATAAAAGGGTAGACAGCACAATGGCTCTGTAAACACTGATCTTTGTACTTTTCTTCAAATGTTTATTTCACCAAACTCTTTTATGGAGTCTTCCGAAAGCACTGTATGCCTTTGCTATCTGTCCATCAATCTTACCATCCAAGGAGATGAGGCTACCTAGGTAATTAAACTGCTGGACTGATTTGAGTTCTGATTCGCCAATGGTGATATGGGGATGATGGAAGACTTCCTAAGGTGCAGATTGATAGAGAACTTCTGTCTTCTTTAAGCTGACTTCCAGCCCAAAAAGCTCAGCAGCCTCAGCAAAGCAAGATGTTAAACGTGGAGCTGCTTCTGTGTGGGTAACAAGGGCAGCATCATCAGCATAAAGCAGCTCCCGGACACGATGGTTTAAGGCCTCAATATGGGCCTTCAGTTGCCTTAGGTTGAATAGGCTTCCATCAGTACGATATCGAATGTAGATACCGTCCTGATCATCGAGGTCTGCAGTGGCCCTTTGGAGCATCATGCTGAAAAAAGATTGCTAATAGGGTTTGCGCAAGAACACAGCCTTGTTTCACACCATTAGTTATTAGAAAGGGCTCAGAAAGTGCATTGCCATATCTGATTTGGCCGTGCTGATCCTCATGAAGTGAGATGATCATTTTAAGGAACTTGGGGGGACAACCTAAACGTTCCAAAATCTGCCATAGACCTTTTCTGCTCACAGTATCGAAAGCCTTGGTGAGGTCGAAAAAGGTTACATAGAGACCTTTGTTCTGTTCCCCACACTTCTCTTGCAGTTGTCTGAGAACAAATACCATGTCTGTGGTACTCCTGTTGGCTCTGAAACCACATTGACTTTCAGGTAGAATTCCCTCTGCTGTAGCAGATATTAGTCTGTTCAAGAGTATTCTTGCCAGGATTTTGCCAGCAATGGAGAGTAGAGTAATACCACAGTAATTTGAACAGTCTGATTTAACTCCTTTCTTCTTATACAAGGTGATGATGACTGCATCACGAAGGTCTGATGGTAGTTGGCCTAGTTCCCAACAGCGCACCACAAATTCATGAAATTTAGCATGGAGTGCTTGGCCCCCGTGGATCCAGACTTCGGGTGGAATTCCATCAACCCCAGCTGCCTTGCCAATTTTCACCGGCTGAATGGCCTTGAGGGTTTCTCCTAAAGTGGGGGCAATATCCAATTCGTACTTCACCAGTTGTTGTGTGATGGACTGAATTGCTGAGTCTTGAACTAAACAGCTAGTACTGAAAAGAGCCTGAAAGTGTTCAGATCATCGATTCAGAATGGAGGTTTTATCTGTCAGAAGCGTTTGACCATCAGTGCTGGGTAGAGGGCTTTGGACCTGGTATGTAGGCCCGTATGCTATTTTCAAGGCCTCATAGAATCCTCTGTGATCACCCGTATCTGCACATAATTGAGTTTTTGCAGCTAGATTGATCCACCACTTGTTCTGGATGTCACGAAGTTTCTGTTGGAGCTTGCTGCATGCAAGACGAAAGGCTGCTTTTCTTACATGACAGGATGGCAGTGCAAGGTGAGCACTTGGTGAGCAGTTCTCTTCTTCCTCAACAATTCCTGGATCTCTTGATTGTTTTCATCAAACCAGTCCTTGTTCTTCTTGAAGGAGAACCCCAAGGATTCTTCAGAGGACTGCAGGATGCTGTTTTTAATATGATGCCAAATTCTTTCAGGAGAGGGATCTACAGAATCTATGGAATGGTTTTCGAGCCTAGTTTGAAGATTTGCCTGGAATCCGTCTTTCACTGTGGCTGATTGGAGATTGTTAACTTGGAGTCTTCTCCTTGGGATACTGCCCCTTTTAGGTTTGAATTTAAGATTGAAGTTAAGTTTACAGCGCACAAGCCAATGGTCTGCTTGGCATTCTACTTGGCACCACACGGGTATGATGGACATCGCGGACATCTCTCCGTCACACCAAGACATAATCAATGAGGTGCCAATGCTTAGATCTGGGGTGCATCCAGGTTGTCTTCAGACTATTTTTCTGCTGGAAGATAGTATTAGTGATGGTGAGCTGTTGCTCTGCACAGAATTCTAGCAGAAGGCGACCATTATCATTGCCGTTTCCAACACCATGCTTGCCTAATATTCCTTTCCAGGCTTCAAAATTCTTACCTAATCACCGAGGATAATGATCTTATCATCTGCAGGCACCTTTTGGGTAAGGCGGCGCAGGTCAGTGTAAAATTTATCTTTTTCGGCCGGATCAGCTTGGAGAGTTGGGGCATATATACTAAAGAGGACAACGTGTTGCTTGTTGTATAGTGGAAGACGTAGGGAGATAATGCAGTCAGAATGACCTGTCGGCAGATTTTCAAGTTTAGGAACAATAGAGTTTTTGATCATGAAGCCGACTCCTGAAAGATGCCTTTTGGTTCTGGGTTTACCTGACCAGAAGTCTATGTAACCGGCACCCTGTTCTTTAAGGCTGCCTTCCTTGTGGAGACAAACTTCACTAAGAACAGCATTGTCAGTGTTGAGACGTGATAGTTTGTGGGCAATTAGGGCAGAGCGACGCTCAGGACGTCCACTATCCATGGTATCAAGCATGCTTCTGATGTCCCAGCATGCGAGAGTCAGTTTGGGTGCACCTTTGAAGGCAGGTGTATGCTTTTGCTTTTGTCTCTTGATCTTTGTGTGACCGCACTAGTAGAAGATGCCCATTGGCCGCAGTTAACCAACCAGGTGGAGGGTGGAGATGAGCTTTGTTTAGGCCACCTTTTCTAGGCCCCTCTCCGAGTGGAGCAAGCAGTGCTGTCCTTGAAAAAGGCTGCTTAGTCATTCAGGGTGCTGCCCCAAGAGACTGTCATCTCTGGGGTCAGTCTCTGGTGACCAATATCCTGAACTGCCTGTAGGCAGGGTTGGGTCTGAGGCTTCCAGTGCACCTTTCACCTGCCGTTTCAACCCTCACCTGTCGCTACAGGGTTTTACAAATGTGGGTAAAAACCTTTGAGCCTGTGCAGTGGATTTTTTAGGTGAGATGCAGTATGTGTGGAACTGGACCCACTCTTTAATCTTAAGGTTCATCTACCAGGGCCGAGCGAGCTTGGACGGTGGCAGCGAGGTCCTCAGGACATAGGTTTAATTAGAGTATCCTTATCTTAGATGGATGGCCTTACAGGGCTAAGTGAGCTCTATCTGCCCAGGTGGAGTTAGAGTTGTCCTTCTCCTAGGATGACTGCCAGAAGGCTAGTGAGCTCATCCTGCCCATGGACATATTATATCTGACCCTTTGTTTTTGACCTGTCTTGGATGGAAGACCCTGCCGGAGGCATGTACCATCGCCAGCGTAGCTCGCAACCACGTAGGGGTACACAGGCTTCTTTCCCACTAAAACGGCTAGGGCAAGCCTTTCACTCCCTACTTTTCTGCCCCTCATCTATACTCAATCTCAGGTAAATACCCAGGAACATCCCTTTGTCCTGACCACCCTTTCAGGACGCAATAAATAAATCCAAAACAAACCTAACCTGGGCAGTAGCCACAGGTGAGCCAAAAACAAACCGTTCCGGCCCCTGCACCCACCCAGGGCTCAGGTACCTCCCATGGCTCCAGCCTGGCCAAAATCCCCCAATCCCCAGAAGAACCCACTATCCACCCTGACCTTATCCTCCCCCCACCGTGTTACCACAGATCTTCCCTGGCACTGCTCACCTGTGACACTCCATACAGGACTGCCCCGCCCACCCTCCCGCCAGTCCAAGGACCGCCACGGCCCACCCGACACCCCTCCCCTCTCCCAAACCAGACCGGCAAACCTCTGTGCTCTCTGAAGCTTCCCCTCTCCTCTCCCACGAGGGCACAATCCTCGCCAGCGGCTGCGCCGCGCAGCCAGTGAGGGCAGTGTAGCCCCACACGGCCAGTGTGCAGCACCGCGCAGCCAGTGGCAGCAGCCGCAGGGATTGACAAATAAGTACAAGATAATTAAATGCTCCCTTGGTGTTTTGGGGGTTTTTTTCAAGATACAGGTTTCCTTACTTTTATTTCTTTCTCCCTTTCCTTGTGTTGTGTTTTCCCTTTTCTCAGTTCTTCCTTCCTCCCTTTCATTTACGAAACCTCCCTCTTATTGTTTTTCCATTGAAAATAACATTCCAGTTTCTGTTTTTTCTCATCAACCCCACTAAGAGGATATTAAAAAAATACAAAAAAAAAATAAAAATCCCTACACTTCCTTGGGGAAATGATTCATCATATGGGATGCATTTTCACTAATACTCTAACATGAACAAACAGTGGGGGAAAGTGCCGTTTCCTCCTACTCAGTGCATTTAGGCTGCCCATACCACAGTGCGGCTCTGAGAGTTCAGCCCCTGCTCAACTTGTGGACATGTACATGCAGGAGGAAGCATTCACTTGGCAGAGCTGTGGCCTTTTTCCTTCAAAAGTCCTTCACCCCAGTCCACAGAAGATGGCTGGTGGTAGAGAAAGAAACAGACTGGAAGGAAAGAAGGAGATACATAGATGAGAAGGAAGCAGCAGAACTGAGACGCTGATGCTACCTGCCTTGGCTGCTTATCTTTTCAAACTCCTTCAGTCAAAGTCAAGAGGGTGACTCTGAGCACCTAATGTTGCAAAGCAGGTGTGTTAAAACAAATGGGTCTGAATGCATTCCCTACAATTCTTTTTCAGGGCTTTTTCTTTGAAAGAGGTAGGCTGTAGATAAAACCAGAACAGACTGGATTGACTAAACCAGAAGGCTTCAGTCCACTTTCACCTATTTTTTTCATTTCTATTTCCTATAAGAAAAAGTTGCTATACTGTACTTGCTTGACACCATAAAGGGCTAAATAAATTCCTTAGATTGCAGTAGCACTGCACATTGTTATTTATGAGTTATTCAAGATAAAGATTTTATGACTGGCAATGCATGATCCTCTGCTTTCTGATGCAAAGTGAGACCGGCAAATGTTTCTATACAATCACTCTGAATCCAGTTGTATAGTGATATTAGTTTGAATGTTAATGTTTGAAAGTGATGCTGAGCTGCATATTCATGTTTATTAGAGTAATTCACCACACCAGGAGGTGTTCAGGAACTGGAAAATTTAAGAGGCAATGCATAAGGGGATGTTTTATTTGTAAAGTGTATACAGAAGAGGAGCCATTAAAAAAGGACTGAATGGCAACCTAAAATATGCAGGAGGTGTGTACTTGAGGAAAAGCTGTCAGGAAATATGCACGTGTCCATGCTGAATGGGCACAGCAATCAGCAACATCACAGAAAACATTCTATGCTGCCAGTGATTCTCTCAAAACCGATTGAGTCACCTGAGGCAATGCAACACCCTGGAAAACAAGACTGATGAAACCTACATGATGATCATGGGAAATTAAAACACCATTTCCTTTTGCTAGCAAAAAGCAACCTGCTTTTCAGAGGAAATGTCGTATACCCAGCCCTTCCCTTCATTATTTGCATATTGTGTTGGGTAAATACTACTGGTACTTGGGAACTAAGCAGTAGTTGATACTGTAACTGGAATAGAGCAGAAACACAAATCTCTGTGTTGTGCAGCCTCCATGGTTCTCTTGATCTGGCTCACCACTGTCAGCATGCCCATGTGTGTGTAAAATCCACCCTTTCTCATGTTCTCCAGCTTGAACACCCTGAGAGTAATGCTGTGCTGATGTAATTCAAGGTAATGTTTACTGATTGGAATGTGGATGAAACAGCCTGTGAATAGCTTGATGATGACCTAATTGCAGCCTAAAAGCTTAAAAGAGACCAGTGACAATGCAACAGCTGTAATTTTACATAGAATCACCGAATGGTTCGAGTTGGACCTTTTAAAGGCCATCTAGTCCAACCCCTCTGCAATGAGCAGGGATATCCTCAAGTAGATCAGGTTTCTCAGAGCCCCATCCAACCTGAACTTGAAGGTTTCCAGGGATCGGGCATCTGTCCCCTTTCTGGGCAACCTGTGCCATTCCTTCAATTTTTTTATTGTTTCACATTATTTAGAAGCATTGGTTACTGCACAGAAGGGCCTAAGGAAAGTTATTTATAGAAGAAAAATAGAGAATACATAAAACAGACTTGTTGTATCCTGCGCTTTCCACTTAGTAAAAAGAATAAATGCAGGAAAGAAGAAAAATATGATACTCATTATCCTGTATATTTTACCAATTATTTTAAGGCAACAACAAAATCATTAATTCCAAATAATTTCTAGATGCCTGGCAGGCCAAAATAGAAACTATTTGCATGTGGGAAACACCCTTATGTCTTCATATTTAAGCTTCATCTCTTTTAATATTTTAACTGACATTACCATTTCCTTCCTGTACACAAACATTTTTAGGGTTTACAAAAGTATTCTACTACCTTGTAAGGGATTTTGTCTTCTTGTAAGGAAAAGATGACAACTCACAGGACTGAAAGGGAAAGCTTCTCTTTCCCGCAGACAGATCTGCTCTGCACAGTGTGCCATGGGAAAACCCATTCAGTTTCCCTCTGATGTTGTACAAACTCAGGGTGCCTAGCAACTGATGGGACATATGATTTACTTGCTACCTCTATTACTCTTCTTATTCTGTCTAATTAAAGCAGTTATCTTATTAAGCCATTTGCTGTCAAAGACTTTCTTACTGACCCCGAAAAAGCCCTACCCCATGTCTCTCTGACTTCACCTCTCATTTTCCACCCCAGTACAGAACAGGGTGGTACATGACAGGAAGAGGTGGGTTTGCTTGCACAGCTTACCCTCTGCATTTGGCCTCTTTCTAATTCTTGTTTGTTTAGGAAAGTTTATACATATTTTCCATCTCCAGCACTAGTTTCAAGTTCAGATCTCAGAAAAATTAAATAAATTAATTCTTCTGACTCTTCCATGCAAATTCATAATCTATAATCCATAGGCTGTAATCATGGAAATGCTTACATAAACCCATAATCTTTCACAGCATTATTCCTTCAATGAAATAAATTTAAGTAGATGCACAAATGTTTCTATGACTGAGGACTGAATTTCGTGCGGTACCATATATTTGATCATTGCGCTAAGGCATAACTGTTCTCTTTCTTGTGTTTCTGTTTCCTTACCTATAGTAGCAGCTGAGCAGAGCAGATTTCTGTAAACAAGGTAAGTAACCAGAGAAAATCAGGAAGATATCAGAGACTAACTGAGAAAAGGAGATGGTGAAGATAGTAGTAATAAATGCCTTTATATGCCGGAACTACTTTAAGATCACACTTTTATTCAAAGAAAATAGTGTAAATATTTATTCTTTTATATGATGAAAACAAAGCTGTGGATATTGAATAGTTATCTGTGGATCAATTTGATTTGCAAAAAGTAAGCTTGCAGCCATACATTTTCAAGGTCTCAAAATGAGGTTTTCTCTCAGGCCTGCTTCTAATTATTTATCATTATCTGTTACTAGTTTTTTTTGTTTGTTGCTCTAATTTAATATTCTCTTGAGATCACGGATGAATTTAGCTGTTTTTTGATGAAGTTGTACATTATGAGACATTTTGAATAATACAGGATAATGGATTCATTTCAAAAATTGGCAGAAATGTCAGAAAACATATAAATTTAGGGGATTCAGAATGTATAAAGTATTAGATGTGAATTTCCAGATTGCTAGATGCAGATTTCTTTGTAGCTGTTAAATGAAGTTACCAGATTAGATTTCACTTATTTCAGAGTTGAGGGCATAACCCACCCTTCAAAAATGTAATGGATAATCTATTCTGGTTATTTATACAAGTAGCCTACAATAGTGACCAAGTTACAGGAAAGAAGAAGGGTAAAACTGGCTTTCTGTACTGTTCTGCCCTTCCTTATTATCTCCATCTAACTGCATAAGAAGTGAACCATGCCTATTTTCCACAAGGTATTTATATTTATAGCTCAGCCAGTTAGACTATTTCATGAATAGGAGAGAATGTGTACAGGAGACAGCCTCTCTATTAAGATGCAAAGTGGTCAGTTAAAGTATTTAAGAATCATGTAGCAGCAGCTGTGACAGTGCCAGAGCTAATTAAACTCAGGTTCTAAAAATAAATTTAAAAAGTGCATGGTGATTCATCCCATATTTGATTTTTCCTCCAAGCACTAATTATGTAAATTTACCCTGATAATTGTTGCTTAGACTGGAATCTTCCTGCTATGTATTCATGTCAATAACAAAGATTGAGTCAACCAACCTGTGTGGTGCTTCTGTTGAGGTCTTCATACACAGTTAAGCTTCTGACAACTTTGGCTTCAGCTTTTGCACTAGCTTTAATGCTGTTACAAATTAGTTAATGCCAACGATGTCAACAGTCACCCAGGGAGGAGGAGAAGCCAATTCTCTTGCTTATGTTTCCTCTGTGTGTTAACAGCATGTTGGTTTCTATTTGTTTTCACATATTCAAAAACCTTCACTTAAGACGAGGGACACTGTGCTTGCCCTGTAGTTTGAAGTCTGTGGGCAACCTGAATGCACAGAGGTACAGACATGTGTCAATATTTTGGAGCTACTTCTCCTATGACTTTGAAGCTATAATCTCAGAAACTGAATACAGTTTCTGCTTAATTTGTAAATAACAATCCTAATATTACAGTTAGATCCCTTCATTCAGTTTTCTCTTTTTCTGAAGATGTTAAAGATTTGTGTGTTATCTTCTGCATCTCAAAATACACATGCTTCATACTAGTCAGAAGATGTTTTTGTATAACTTTACAGAAAATTTCAGAAAAACAGATTGGATTAAATATTATTCAGATGTTGTGCCTAATTAACTAAAACTGAGCAGGAGCAGAAACCTCAGATTACTATTACTTAGAAAATTAGATTGTGATGTAAATATTAAAACATGTTTAAGCAAAGTTGTTTTAGCACTCTAAAAATTAAAAATATTTAAATTCAGCAGTTTGATAGCAGCAGATTCAAGTATTTAAAGTGGACTTGAAATATACACTTACTAACTCTGTCCTGTTGCACTACCAAGTATGCAGAAATGTAATGTTTACAATATTCCTCAACAGGGACTTACTAACATGCAATTCTACTTGGACTATCAAGTCCTCCAAGATTTGGCTCCATCACTTCCATAGATTTCACAAACCTTTATAGTTTTTTTCTCTTTGTTTAACCATAAAATGGTCAGCATGACACTGACTTTTAAAAGGTTCCCAAAAGAGCTGCAGAAGAGGAACTACAGAGCAGTAAACCTCAATTCTGCACTGGACAAGTTTGGTGAAAGCCACCAAAAAGAACACAATTAAGTGGGACTGTGGATAAATAATTTCAACTGAGGCAGAATCTATATGGGTATTTTATGACTTCTCTTTACACATGAATCCAATGGGATTCTTTGAAGGAATCAGAAATTATGTGCATTAGACAGGTCCTGCTGATACAGTCTGCTTATATTTCACAACAATGTACCCCTATTTTTGGAAGATCAGGCATAGTTGTGCCTCTGTCTCAAAATGCATGGAGCAAAACTCAAAGAGGCACATAGATGGGTGTAAAAGACTTGGCACGCCTTCCATATCAGAACTGACTAGCTCAACCAGGACAGCTCACCCAGGGAAGAATTTCACGGATTACCAGAGAATGCTTTACTATCTCTGTGAACACATGAATTAAGGGGTTTAAGTAAAACTAGCAGAACAAACAGAACAATACATTCTTCACAAAAAGCAAAACTAAAGCCACACCACATTACTATGTTCTTAGTAGATGTGGTTCACTGACTGATCCTTGATTCCAGCAGAAAAGATGTCCTGATTTTATGAGCAAGCATTGCCTCACAACAAGAAGCAATGAAATGAATGTACAAATTAAATTACTGAGTATTGCACAGACAACCTTCAAATTTCTTAATATTTAAGTGCTTTTATTTACAAATAATCTTTTTTAAGGTCATTGGTACATTGTGCCTAATAGCTCTACCACTCTGAAATGACACACACTGAGCCTGAAACGATTGCAAATGATAGCATTCTGATGCATAAAAACCATACATCTCTCTCCAATACTCCTGCAGCATCCTACTGCAGTTTTCATCAGTTTCAGAACTGATTTTCAGCTGTGATTTTCATTCTGCATGAAAGTTTCTGCCAGCTGTCCCAGTGCTGGAATTTATGAGTTGATCAGCACTATTTGTAACCAAGCAGTGCCTCAAAAAATCTACACCTGTGATGCAGAAATACTGTCGGCACTTCATGGTCTAGACTAACGGGCATGTCAGAACAGCTTTCCTTTTCATGTAACCAATTGAGCAGCTACTTATAAGTATTTATTTCTGAATCATTATGAAAACTCTTGCAGTTCATCTTCCACAAAAACACGAAACACAGGAGATCAGGACAGTAGAAATCTTAGTTGAGCTGAAATATCCTGTCTATGGAGTATAAAAATATCTGGTTTATTTCTAAAATAAGATTATCATGTATAGTTTTAATAACATGCCAGGATTTTTTTTAAGTGTCACAGGTGTGATCATTTGTGTGGTCTTTCCCATAATGATGAATTCAGCAATGCTGAAACCTATAGTCTAACTCTACCAAAAGATTCTATGGTCTAACTCCAGCAAAAGATCTCTCCTATTTTTTCTTAGAAAATTGACTAACTCAGCTGGCTTCTACTACATGAAAACTGTGATTAAGGTATGATTCATCGCATAGGTAATGGCAAAAGATTTTCAGCATGGGCTAACGTAAGACTATACTTTTTTCATCCACATTTTTCCTAAATTCCTACCATTTCTCAGTTCTTAGCACATGCCTGCAGGGGCCCTGAGAGCATGCCCCTCCTGCTTCCACAGGCTCCTGGATGATGCAGGATGATGCAGCTGAGGGTTGCTGTTCCTTCCAGCCAGTGACTTTGGGGTGAGGCTTCCAGGCAGGTTCTCTGTCCCATGGGAACGTCTTTTGGATGAGGCTCCACTGCTCAGCCCCACCTCCTGAATTGTGTAAATTAAGGAAGCTTGGACACTACACAAAATCAAGCTTTCAACAAGCTTTCAAGGAAGTAATTTGGCTCTCCAACCATTTTTTTTCTCACAATTTGCCACTTGTAACAGTGAAGTAGTTATATTCATGAACTATTAATTTAGGCAGCCTTCAAAGATTTTCCCAGAATACTATGTGAACAGAGGGGTTATAGTTTTCTTGAACTTTACATAAGCATTGCAAATACCATTGCTATCAGTGAATTATGATATAGATTTTCAGAAAGAAAGAATGTAGAGATGATCATGTAGCTATTTGATCTCACTGATAGAGATGTGTTAGTTTAAATTGAGTTATATTTGACCTAGATCTGATAAATCAGGCCCCAGAGGTTTTTTTGCAAGGAAACAGTAGCAGTATCTCAGCTAAAGACTATATTATTTAAGAAAAGACCAATGACAGTCACAATCAGAAATGCAAACCTTTCAAATTTCAAAGTTTACGTCTTTTACACAAAATTATCTTTGTGTGTTGATTCTTACATAGCTTGGTAAAAGAGCATTATTTTCATTAATTTATAGGATTGGATTGTATCTTATCATGTACTGATATATAAGACAAGATTATTGTGTTTTCATTTAAGAATATAAATGCTGGACTATGAGTCTAAATTGGTTCCTCTAGAGCCTACTTATAATCAGGAGACAGAATCAGGTAACTCTAGCAGGTAATTTATCTTAAATATCTAAAATAAGTTAGATTAATTACCCCGTGTGGTACGTTCAAAGCAACTTAGGTGGCTAAGATGAATCTTACACAGAGTGTACAAAGGCATTTCCTATCCAAAAAGCACACTGTTAAATGAAGCTGTTGAATGGATTCAGTAAATATCTTCCATATTTACTCAAATCTCACAGAAATCAATGCCTAATATGGAAATAATTATTATAGTATGTACTGGAGCATAAGCATGCTGAAACAACAGATGAAGACTTTCACATAAAATGTCATATTATGAAGAGCACTGAAATGTACTGCCCCATTTCCCTCCTAAAATTTCTAACTCTTTTCCTCCAAGAAAACTGCAAGTGCAGGTACCAGCAGTGTTAGTTCATTTATTCTAAATAACAACCAATAGAAAACTTTGTCAAGCCCTCACTTTGGCATCGTTGCTTTCCTAGTGAAGAAGTCATATATGATCAAGAGAAAAATTTGAGGAAGAGAACAGAGATTTGCTCTGTTTGGAAGAATACATTAAAGTTCATACAGTAACAGTGCTAATTCTGTTGGTTTTAGGGCTCATCTGAAATCCATATTTATTCTTGCCACTTGTAGCAGTACGTTACTCCTATACACAGGATAGAGATAGATTTTAACATTTCACTTTTGGAAATGACCACATCAGCAAAATCACCCACCTTTATTTGTAAGTTCAGTTTTAGTGTCTTCGCTGTGTAAACTGTTTATCATTACTGTTTGTTCTGCACTGAAATGTTAACATGCAGATGGCTGCCTGTCTTTGCACATATTATAGTAGCTTGGGGTACCATAGGTAATTCTTCTCTTGATCATGGGCAATGTTTCAGCTGCAACAATTGGACTCTAATTTCTCCAAGGATTCTATCACTTGTGTCCTGACCTTTGGTAGCTATAGCAGACTTTTATCTGAAATCTCCCTCAAGAGCTTCCTTTGCCCATCTGTTAGCTACCAGCTTCTCTATACTTTTCACGTTTTTGGAGTAATCCAAGCGAAAATCTCTAACTCTGCCTACTAACTCCACTTGTAGTAAAGCAAGAACTATTTCAAAATCTTCTAGGTTTAATTTCAAAATCATCTAGGTTTAGACTTTGATGGTAAAGCACGTAAACTGAACTCTATCTCTAGGATTTCCCTGTCCTTTCTATCTCCAAAGGGGGCTACCAATGTTAGTTAAAGATGCAGACATCTGACCTTCAGGAAAAAAAACACCCTTCTTTTTAGAAAAACGAAGATTCAGGGTGGAAGTTCAGACCTCTTCTGATGTCAGGACTCGAGCATAACTCAAAATGACTCATTCTCTGGACTAAACTCAAAGCCATTTTTCATGAATATACAAGACCCTCATATTTAATTTTTTCCCCACTTCGATTCCAGCACAGAAAACTTGGACATATTCCATTCAACTATCCCTTTCCTTTATACTGACAGGACAAAGTCAACTAAAAATTATGTTGCTTTCACAGCCATCTCTATTTTTGATCCTGTAACCCCGAGTTGGGATTTCTTTTCTGGCATTAGTGTCTAATTTTTTTCCCCTTTACTTTCCTTTAGAAGTGTGAACCTTAATGTGAACCAGACTACCCATCCCATGCTTCATTGCTTCAAGTTCTCTGATTTAATTAGCTAATAGATTGATATTTAACTATACCAAAAATAAAATTATAAAAAAATAACAAGATTTACAGTTCTAATTATGCCTTTAGGATTCTGGGATTACAGAATAACCAAGTTCATGACTATTTCACCTGAAAATCACCTTTTATTTTTTCCTTTGGAACCCTACACATAGAGTGTTCTGGGTTCTTGCTTTTCTATTTCCTTTTCTTGATTGAAACTAGCCCCAGCTACTGTTATCTAGTACAAGACTAAGTATGAGCTTTTAATATTAAACTATTTATTGCTCGCACCAAACACAAAAAAGGGAAGTCATTCTTCTTAAGGGTCATTTTACTTTGTGACTGGCAATCCTTAAACAGAGATGGCTGTAAACTACTATCTAAGTTTTTCTCTCTTTAGTTTTACTTAGTCAGGGTTCTCTGGATTGGCCTTTGTCCTGAAAGGTGAATGTCGCCAAAATGGCTCCTACAAAATTCTGTTTGAATCCATAACACTGCAAACAGCCAATTGTGAGAAATGCTTTCCTCCAGAAATTATATTCTCCAGAGTACTGTGTCCACTTCTGGGCCCCTCAGTTCAGGAAGGATATTGAGGTGCTGGAGCAGGTGCAGAGAAGAGCAACTAGGCTGGTGAAGGGACTTGAGCACAAGTCCTATGAGGAGAGGCTGAGGGAGCTGGGGCTGTTCAGCCTGGAGAAGAGGAGGCTCAGGGGAGACC